>NC_041392.1:194113137-194134776 GCF_002162155.2 Triticum dicoccoides
ACGGCGGGTGGAGACGGCGATGGGGGAGGCAGGGGTGGAGTGGGCGGCGGCAGGCGGCGGGGCCGAATGCGGCGGCGGCGGATCGGGGTCGGGGGCGAGCTGGATCGGGGTCGGGGGCGAGCTGGGGTCGGGAAATGATTGGACGGGGCGCGCCCGGGGATGGATAAGGCGACCTATGCCGACGGCTTAGCCGTCGGCATATATTAATCATGCCACGTGGCATGTATGCCGACGGCTAAGCTGTAGGGATAGGTATATTTCTTTTTTTTTTCAAATACACGTTCTTGAATTTTTTTGAATGATACATGGTATATAATTATATTAAAAATGATACACGGTATACATATTTTTTACATGCATGAACATTATTTAAAATGTACCATACATTTTCTTTAATGGTTTGAAACATTATTTTTAATTACATGATCCTTTTTTTTATATTGTACAATAATTTTCTAAAATATCACGTATATTTTTTTCTGAACCAGATTTTTTCTATGGTCAGCAACATTTCTTTATGATATAATTATTTGCTAAATTGTACTAACAAAAAATGTACATTGTGTTAAAATATTTCGAAATAAATTGAGGAGGACAACATTTCTTTATGATATAAATATTTTCTATGATCTCGTGAAAGGTGATACATAGGAGAGCAACTAACTGACGGGTATCGTTACCGAGTACCTGATCCGGTAACTATGCGAGTGCCTGATCCGTCTACTACCGTCCGTGAGGGGGGGCCACGCCCCGGAGACGCGTGCCGCCTCTTTGGACATGCTACCACACCCCCCCACATGTATGAGGGCCCGGTGCGACACTCCGGTGGCATTGC
Source organism: Triticum dicoccoides (assembly GCF_002162155.2). NCBI lineage: Eukaryota > Viridiplantae > Streptophyta > Magnoliopsida > Poales > Poaceae > Triticum > Triticum dicoccoides. The sequence goes on from NC_041392.1 coordinate 194,113,973, forward strand.
TACTCCCCCAGGGCCCCCGTCCCGCCTAACCCTGTAGCGTTTGACCACGGGATCTAGCCCTTTGACTTTGCACGGACGGACTTTGACCAGTGGACCTCCCCGCTCGGTTGTGTTAGGTCAGCCCATAGGAACACTTTGGAGCAACAACCGGGCCAGACCCACAGCAAGATCCCCTCCGTGTAGACCCGGCGCGTCCGTTTCCCCCCTCCAGGTGCCGGCGGCGGCGCCGTCCGTGAGGGGGGCACACCCCGGACACGCGTGTCGGGCGTTTGCAACCGCCACAACACTTTCAGACTTGTGAGAGGCGGCCTACGCAAGATTTGGCGGCATGCTAGCCCCCGGAGGCCGCCGGCCACAGCCGTAGACGCGCTAAGGGCAATCCGCGTAGAGGGAATTTTTCGGATACTTCTCCATCACCAAAAATTATGAAAAAATACCATCGTTCCTATAGCACATGTGCCCACGTCGTGCAAAAAGACTCATGATTTTATCGCGCTCCGAGTATTTAATAATATTCACGCCGCATCGTTACCGCAAAACGTCTACTATCGTGTCATCGTCGTCCGTGAGGGGGGCCACGCCCCGGAGACACGTGCCGCCTCTTCGGACATGCCACCACACCACATCGCATGTATGAGGGCCTGGCGCGACGCTCCGGTGGCATTGCTACCCCCCAGGGCCCCCGTCCCGCCTAACACTGTAGCGTTTGACCACGGGATCTAGCCCTTTGACTTTGCACGGACGGGCTTTGACCAGCGGACCTCCCCGCCCGGTTGTGTTAGGTCAGCCCGTAGGAACACTTTGGAGCAACAATCGGGCCAGACCCACAGCAAGATCTGCTCCGTGTAGACCCGGCGCGTCCGTTTCCCCCCTCCAGGTGCCGGCGGCGGCGCCGTCCGTGAGGAGGGGCACACCCCGGACACGCGTGTCGGGCGTTTGCAACCGCGACAACACTTCCAGACTTGTGAGAGGCCGCCTACACAAGATTTGGCGGCATGCTAGCCCCCGGAGGCCGCCGGCCATAGCCGTAGATGCGCGAAGGGCAATCCGCGTAGAGGGAATTTTTCGGATACTTCTCCATCACCAAAAATGTTGAAAACATAACATCGTTTCTATAGCACATGTGCCCACGTCGTGCAAAAAAACTCATGATTTTATCGCGCTCCGAGTATTTAATAATATTCACGCCGCATCGTTACCGCAGAACGTCTACTACCGTGTCATCGCCGACCGTGAGGGGGGGCCACGCCCCAGAGACGCGTGCCGCCTCTTCGGACATACCACCACACCACCCCGCATGTATGAGGGCCCGGTGCGACGCTTCGATGGCATTGCTACCCCCAGGGCCCCCGTCCCGCCTAACCCTATAGCGTTTGACCACAGGATCTAGCCCTTTGACTTTGCACGGACGGGCTTTGACCAGCGGACCTCCCTGCCCGGTTGTGTTAGGTCAGCCCATAGGAACACTTTGGAGGAACAACCGGGCCAGACCCACAGCAAGATCCCCTCCGTGTAGACCCGGCGCGTCCGTTTCTCCCCTCCAGGTGCCGGCGGCGGCGCCGTCCGTGAGGGGGGCACACCTCGGACACGCGTGCCGGGTGTTTGCAACCGCCACAACACTTCCAGACTTGTGAGAGGCCGCCTACGCAAGATTTGGCGGCATGCTAGCCCCCGGAGGCCGCCGGTCATAGCCGTAGACGCGCGAAGGGCAATCCGTGTAGAGGGAATTTTTCGGATACTTCTCCATCACCAAAATTATGAAAAAATACCATTGTTCCTATAGCACATGTGCCCACGTCGTGCAAAAAAACTCATGATTTTATCACGCTCCGAGTATTTAATGATATTCACGCCGCATCGTTACCGCAGAACGTCTACTACCGTGTCATCGCCGTCCGTGAGGGGGGCCACGCCCCGGAGACGCGTGCCGCCTCTTCGGACATGCCACCACACCACCCCGCATGTATGAGGGCCTGGTGCGATGCTCCGGTGGCATTGCTACCCTCCAGGGCCCCCGTCCCGCCTAACCCTGTAGCGTTTGACCACGGGATCTAGCCCTTTGACTTTGCACGGACGGGCTTTGACCAGCGGACCTCCCCGCCCGGTTGTGTTAGTTCAGCCCATAGGAACACTTTGGAGCAACAATCGAGCCAGACCCACAGCAAGATCTGCTCCGTGTAGACCCGGCGCGTCCGTTTCCCCCCTCCAGGTGCCGGCGGCGGCGCCGTCCGTGAGGAGGGGCACACCCCGGACACGCGTGCCGGGCGTTTGCAACCGCCACAACACTTCCAGACTTGTGAGAGGCCGCCTACACAAGATTTGGCGGCATCCTAGCCCCCGGAGGCCGCCGGCCATAGCCGTAGATGCGCGAAGGGCAATCCGCGTAGAGGGAATTTTTCGGATACTTCTCCATCACCAAAAATGTTGAAAACATACCATCGTTCCTATAGCACATGTGCCCACGTCGTGCAAAAAACTCATGATTTTATCGCGCTCCGAGTATTTAATAATATTCACGCCGCATCGTTATCGCAGAACGTCTATTACCGTGTCATCGCCGTCCGTGAGGGGGGGCCACGCCCCGGAGACGCGTGCCACCTCTTCGGACATACCACCACACCACCCCGCATGTATGAGGGCCCGGTGCGACGCTCCGATGGCATTGCTACCCCCCAGGGCCCCCGTCCCGCCTAACCCTGTAGCGTTTGACCACAGGATCTAGCCCTTTGACTTTGCACGGACGGGCTTTGACCAGCGGACCTCCCTGCCCGGTTGTGTTAGGTCAGCCCATAGGAACACTTTGGAGGAACAACCGGGCCAGTCCCACAGCAAGATCCCCTCCGTGTAGACCCGACGCGTCCGTTTCTCCCCTCCAGGTGCCGGCGGCGGCGCCGTCCGTGAGGGGGGCACACCTCGGACACGCGTGCCGGGTGGTTGCAACCGCCACAACACTTCCAGACTTGTGAGAGGCCGCCTACGCAAGATTTGGCGGCATGCTAGCCCTCGGAGGCCGCCGGTCATAGCCGTAGACGCGCGAAGGGCAATCCGTGTAGAGGGAATTTTTCGGATACTTCTCCATCACCAAAATTATGAAAAAATACCATTGTTCCTATAGCACATGTGCCCACGTCGTGCAAAAAAACTCATGATTTTATCACGCTCCGAGTATTTAATAATATTCACGCCGCATCGTTACCGCAGAACGTCTACTACCGTGTCATCGCCGTTCGTGAGGGGGGCCACGCCCCGGAGACGCGTGCCGCCTCTTCGGACATGCCATCACACCACCCCGCATGTATGAGGGCCCCGTGCGACGCTCCGGTGGCATTGCTACCCCCCTAGGGCCCCCGTCCCGCCTAACCCTGTAGCGTTTGACCACGGGATCTAGCCCTTTGACTTTGCACGGACGGGCTTTGACCAGCGGACCTCCCTGCCCGGTTGTGTTAGGTCAGCCCATAGGAACACTTTGGACCAACAACCGGGCTAGACCCATAGCAAGATCCCCTCCGTGTAGACCCAGCGCGTCCGTTTCCCCCCTCCAGGTGCCGGCGGTGGTGCCGTCCGTGAGGGGGGCACACCCCGGACATGCGTGCCGGGCGTTTGCAACCGCCAGAACACTTCCAGACTTGTGAGAGGCTGCCTACGCAAGATTTGGCGGCATGCTAGCCCCCGGAGGCCGCCGGCCACAGCCGTAGACGCGCGAAGGGCAATCCGCGTAGAGGGAATTTTTCGGATACTTCTCCATCACCAAAAATCATGAAAAAATACCATTGTTCCTATAGCACATGTGCCCACGTCGTGCAAAAAACTCATGATTTTATCGCGCTCCGAGTATTTAATAACATTCACGCTGCATCGTTACTGCAGAACGTCTACTACCGTGTCATCGCCGTCCGTGAGGGAGGGCCACGCCCCGGAGACGCGTGCCGCCTCTTCGGACATGCCACCACACCACCCCTCATGTATGAGGGCCTGGTGCGACACTCCGGTGGCATTGCTATCCCTCCAGGGCCCCCGTCCCGCCTAACCCTGTAGCGTTTGACCACGGGATCTAGCCCTTTGACTTTGCACGGACGGGCTTTGACCAGCGGACCTACCCGCCGGTTGTGTTAGGTCAGCCCATGGGAACACTTTGGAGCAACAAGCGGGTCAGACCCACAGCAAGATCCCCTCCGTGTAGTCCCGGCGCGTCCGTTTCGCCCCACCAGGTGCCGGCTGCGGTGCCGTCCGTGAGGGGGGCACACCCGGACACGCGTGTCGGGCGTTTGCAACCGCCACAACACTTCCAGACTTGTGAGAGGCCGCCTACGCAAGATTTGGCGGCATGCTAGCCCCCGGAGGCCGACGGCCACAGCCGTAGACGCGCGAAGGGCAATCCACGTAGAGGGCATTTTTCGGATACTTCTCCATCACCAAAAAATATGAAAAAAATACCATCGTTCCTATAGCACATGTGCCCACGTCGTGCAAAAAAACTCATGATTTTATCGCGCTCCGAGTATTTAATAACATTCACGCCGCATCGTTACCGCAGAATGTCTACTACCGTGTCATCGCCGTCCGTGAGGGGGGGCCACGCCCCGGAGACGCGTGCCGCCTCTTAGGACATGCCACCACACCACCCCGCATGTATGAGGGCCCGGTGCGACGCTCCGATGGCATTGCTACCCCCCAGGGCCCCCGTCCCGCCTAACCCTGTATCGTTTGACCACGAGATCTAGCCCTTTGACTTTGCACGGACGGGCTTTGACCAGCGGACCTCCCCGCCCGGTTGTGTTAGGTCAGCCCATAGGAATACTTTGGAGCAACAAGCGGGCCAGACCCACAGCAAGATCCCCTCCGTGTAGACCCGGCGCGTCCGTTTCGCCCACCAGGTGCCGGCGGCGGCGCCGTCCGTGAGGGGGGCACACCCCGGACACGCGTGTCGGGCGTTTGCAACCGCCACAACACTTCCATACTTGTGAGAGGCCGCCTACGCAAGATTTGGCGGCATGTTAGCCCCCGGAGGCCGCCGGCCACAGCCGTAGATGCGCGAAGGGCAATCCACGTAGAGGAAATTTTTCGGATACTTCTCCATCACCAAAAATTATGAAAAAATACCATCGTTCCTATAGCAATGTGCCCACGTCGTGCAAAAAAACTCATGATTTTATTGCGCTCCGAGTATTTAATAATATTCACGCCGCATCGTTACCGCAGAACGTCTACTACCATGTCATCGCCGTCCGTGAGGGGGGGCCACGCCCCGGAGACGCGTGCCGCCTCTTAGGACATGCCACCACACCACCCCGCATGTATGAGGGCCCGGTGCGACGCTCCGATGGCATTGCTAGCCCCCAGGGCCCCCGCCCCGCCTAACCCTGTAGCGTTTGACCACGGGATCTAGCCCTTTGACTTTGCACGGACGGGCTTTGACCAGCGGACCTCCCTGCCCGGTTGTGTTAGGTCAGCCCATAGGAACACTTTGGAGCAACAACCGGGCCAGACCCACAGCAAGATCCCCTCCGTGTAGACCCGGCGCGTCCGTTTTCCGCCTCCAGGTGCCGGCGGCGGCGCCATCCGTGAGGGGGGCACACCTCGGACACGCGTGCCGGGTGTTTGCAACCGTCACAACACTTCCAGACTTGTGAGAGGCCGCCTACGCAAGATTTGGCAGCATGCTAGCCCCGGAGGCCGCCGGTCATAGCCGTAGACGCGCGAAGGGCAATCCGTGTAGAGGGAATTTTTTGGATACTTCTCCATCACCAAAAATTATGAAAAAATACCATCGTTCCTATAGCACATGTGCCCACGTCGTGTAAAAAAACTCATGATTTTATCACGCTCCGAGTATTTAATAATATTGACGCCGCATCGTTACCGCAGAACGTCTACTACCGTGTCATCGCCGTCCGTGAGGGGGGGCCACGCCTCGGAGACGCGTGTCGCCTCTTCGGACATGCCACCACACCACCCCGCATGTATGAGGGCCCGGTGCGACGCTCCGGTGGCATTGCTACCCCCCAGGGCCCCCGTCCCGCCTAACCCTGTAGCGTTTGACCACGGAAGCCCTGGTCAGCCTGCTTGGCCTTATGGCTGCTTATGCTGCAGGGAGTTGCAAGGAAGTCCGTACGTCTATCTTTGTATTCTCGCTTGTCGGAGCGGTCCTTCTCTACCTCATCATTCAATGGGTTGCTCCTATGGTGCCCAAGCCAAAATTTATCAGGGACTGGATCAAGTGGATGGAAGGAGAGCAGATTAAGCTGATCTTGAAGCTAAACTCCTTTATGGATAGTTGCAGCACATCCAATGGGCAGGTGACACCATTAGAGTATGATGGGCAACATTCATACAACAACGATGCATCAAAAACTGTTAGTATTGTGAAAGATGACTTAGGGAAGTTGCGCACATACCTTTTATTGCTTGGCATCCTTGCTGCGACTATTACATACCAAGCTGGGTTGCATCCCCCAGGCGGGTTTTGGCCAGACAGTCGAGATGGGCATCTTGCTGGAGATCCAATCCTAGAGGCCATCCATCCCATGCGGTACAAGACATTCTTCTACTGCAACGCCACTGCATTTGTGGCGTCATTGGTTATCATCACCCTACTCCAGAGCCAGTTGATCACCATAGGTGCCATGAAACGATATGTGTTGCAGACAGCCATGGTTTTTGACCTCTTCAGTATAATGGGGGCATATGCTGCTGGCAGCAGCCGGACTTTATCCACATCAATGTATGTGATAATCTTAGTCATCCTTGTTTTCTCTTATGTTGTGCTTCATATTGTGCTATTTATGGACACAAGAGTTCCCGGTGAATCAGCTCAGCAGCAAGATGATAACCCTGAACTGAAATATTTGGAGAAGCGGCGCAAGTTTCTAATGCTGCTTGCAATTCTGGCAGCATCCAGCACATACCAAGCCGGCATAAGCCCACCAGGGGGCTTCTGGGCTGACAATAGAGATGGCCACGAGGCAGGTCACCCATTATTCAGTGATGAATTTCCACACCGTTACCAGGCTTTCATCTACTTGAATTCCACTGCTTTCATGGCATCATTGGCTGTAATTATGCTGCTTGTTAGTAGAAGGCTGTGTCACAAAGGATTGCAGGGGCACACACTGCGTGCATGTGTGCTACTAGATCTGATCAGTCTCATGGGTGCTTTTGCCGCTGGAAGCTGCCGAAAAGTGTCGGTGTCGGTTTATGTCATCCTAGTCTTGGCTGTTGTTTTTGCCTGCATCATGATCCTAGTTCTGGTACTGAATTTTGCGAAAGATAAGGTGATCAACTTCTTTAACTGGATGTTTCACATCACTGCTTTCAAGAGTCCGAATCCACCCAAGAATCATGATAGAAGCATCAAAGTAAACAAAAAAACTAGCCAAAAATGGCGTAAAGACTTGATGCTGATTGGAACTTTCACAGTGTCCGTTACGTACCAAGCTGGGCTCCTTCCTCCAGGTGCCCTTTGGCCTGATGACCGCGATAGCCATTTCACAGGTGATCCAGTCATCCATGATACCCATCCGATACGGTATAAGGTATTCTTCTACTGCAATGCCGCGGCGTTTATGGCATCGATGGTTATAGTCATCATGCTGCTGAACAGCACAATAAGTAAGTACAAGAGATCTCTACTTGCAATGAAAACAGCAATGGTGATGGACTTGCTTGGTCTGCTCGGTGCGTATGCTGCAGGCAGTTGTAGGAACTTGAAGACGTCGGCGTATGTTTTCGCACTCGTCATTGCTGTCTTCATCTATATTGTCATTCACATTTTTCTGTCGTTCGATAAAATGGCACGATTGGTAAGGACTATGGGAGAACAATGGATGCCATGCCTGACGAAGATATGGGTACTCATTGAAATTGAACCTTCAAACCATGACCCATCTACTGAACAGCCTTGAGAGATGCTTCTAGCTGTGCATCTTAACTCTGTCTGTACAATTTATTCAAGTGTCTGGTTATGCTAAGAATGTATTTTCTCCACTTTTTAAAGTTTGAGAATTTTCAATCTTTCAAGACATAGTTTTAAATCAAATATGTAACGCAGTTCCTTCATGGTTTCAAATTTTGTGTTCAATGTAGCATTCCTGTAATCTGCCGAAACTCCCGTACTTCCGTTCATCTCCAGAGGTACTCTGACAAACACTTTCTTCTATATGATTGCCAAGAGAGGTTGACGCAAACATTATGCTAGTTATTTGTAGTTTGGACAGCTGTATCAAAGATCATGATGATATCAATGCATCAGCAGCAACTAAAACTACGGGGTTTATTGACCAGTTGTGCTGTTCAATGTATTCATGGTGTGTATAAATTTTGATATTGGATTTTTTTTATCATCTGAAATATCTATGTCCAGAATATATGTATCCTTCCGTGAAGATTATAAATTGCTTTATTTTTCCCTTCAAATCCGTTTTAGTAGTGTTTCAGAACTTGTTTTATTTATTTGATCAGATCAGTGCCAAGTTCAGACTGCGCATTTCTTGTCTCACATTGCTGACATTATTTGCCAATATACTGATTCTACTGTGCGGCGTTTTATTTCATTCTTTTCCTAGACTCTAGGGTCATATTGCTGTGAATTTTCCCAGCTTTTGTAGCCAAACTATTCATGGATGCTCAATTTCAGACTCTACAAGGAAACGCTGCTGAACTGTGCCACAGTTCTGGCATGGTGCTGTTCAAGTGGTGCTTAGGTTTTGCATTCTCAGACAAAAAAGCGATTATGTTCTGAGCAAAACGGCAATACTTTAGATTCTGTTTGTCAGGTTCAGAATTAAAATCTGGAAAGTTTTGCTTGGTCTCCTTTTTATTTCTTCAGGTTCTCCTCAGATGTGCTTCGCATTAACCATATCACGTTTCAGTTCCTATTCAAAAATTGATTTGTATCTCACATAGCGGCGCACCGGGAGCCAGTAAAACATGACCGTGACCGTGCCCGACGCCGCGTGAGCACGCGGCCGCCGCCGCCCGGATCGGCCGCTCCGACCACCTCCGCGAGCGCCGCGCCCGGATCCGGCCTCCTCCGAGGCCGCAACTCCTGGATCCGGCTTCCTCCAACTCTTCCCTGCTCTCCGGCACCCGGGGTGTGCATGACGAGGGCATGAGATCCCAGCCGCGTTCGGTGCCTTCCCCGGCGCCGGCGACCCCTGCCCGGCTGCTCGCCGCATCCTCGGCCACCTGCGAGCTCCGGACGGCCCTCCCTGCTCCGCCGCTCGTCTTCTCTGAGCTGGAGCCGCCGCCACCACCACCTCCTCTGCTCCTGGTGGCGCCCTCCGTCCTGGATCTTGATTTGCAGCGGACTCCTCCACCGCACGCCTTCAAGGTCTCTGTGGCCCCTCCGGAGCTCCTGCTGGAAGGGGCGCTGCTGCCTGTGGCGAGCCCCTGCTCGGTCGTCACGACCATTGCTGTCGAGGAGGAGCCCTCTCTGCCTTCAGCGCTTGCTCTGGCGCGGCCGGGCTCTCAGAGCTCCAAGGAGGTGCTCGCTCCCGACGCCGTTGTGCGGGCCTCGCGGCCGCCGCTGGCCGTGTCGTGGGTTTCCCTCGCTGATGAAGTCTGCAGCATTGACGACGACGAGGAGCTCGCCCCGCTGACGCCATTGGCTGCCAGATGCTCCGGCGGGGTGAGCGATCCGGCTGCTCCTGCTGTTGTTGCTACTGCTCCTGAGGCATCTTCGGATCTAGGATGGGTGAAGGTGGGGGGCCGATGTCGTTCGGCGTCACCGGCCTTGGCTCTGGCTCCACGGCCAATCCCCGCTTGGCTTCACGGTCGCTGCTGCAGATGCCTCGCTCGTGGCCACCGTGCTGCGGTTTGTAGAGATCCCTTCCGATGCTCTCGTTGCTTGGAGAACGGTCATCGTGCGTGCAACTGCCGCAACCCATGTCGTCCTCTCAGTTCATTGGCATGTCCTGTCGTCCCGCCCGTCTCTCGCCCTGGCACCCAACAACATCCACCTCCTCCTTCAAGAGAGGGCCAAATGAAATCCACGCTCCCCTTCACTGCGCTTTGCCGTGGGTCTTGGGCGTCTGTGGTTACTGCTTCTGCTAGCCCGACAACCCCATCTTCTATGGTTCTTCAGACCGCCCTTGCTGATCAGACCGGGTTGCTTCAAGGCTGGCAGGCACGAATTGAGAGCTTCCTGGAGCGGGCAGAGGCTGCTTTGAGTAGGCTCTCCCTTGTGCCTGGTTTTATATGTTGATGTTATATGCACGAGTAGAACACAAGTGAGTTGTGGGCAATATAAGTCATACTGCTTACCAGCATGTCATACTTTGGTTCGGCGGTATTGTTGGACGAAGCGGCCCGGACCGACATTACGCGTACGCTTACGCGAGACCGGTTCTCCCGACGTGCTTTGAACATAGGTGGCTTGCGGGTGACAGTTTCTCCAACTTTAGTTGAATCGAGTGTGGCTACGCCCGGTCCTTGCGAAGGTTAAAACAACACCAACTTGACAAACTATCGTTGTGGTTTTGATACGTAGGTAAGATTAGTTCTTGCTTAAGCCCGTAGCAGCCACGTAAAATTTGCAACAACAAAGTAGAGGACGTCTAACTTGTTTTTGCAGGGCATGTTGTGATGTGATATGGTCAAGACATGATGCTGATTTTTATTGTATGAGATGATCATGTTTTGTAACCGAGTTATCGGCAACTGGCAGGAGCCATATGGTTGTCGTTTTATTGTATGCAATGCAATCGCGATGTAATGCTTTACTTTATCACTAAGCGGTAGCGATAGTCGTGGAAGCACAAGCTTGGCGAGACGACAACGATGCTACGATGGAGATAAAGGTGTCACGCCGGTGACGATGGTGATCACGACGGTGCTTCGGAGATGGAGATCACAAGCACAAGATGATGATGGCCATATCATATCACTTATATTGATTGCATGTGATGTTTATTTTTTATGCATCTTATCTTGCTTTGATTGACGGTAGCATTATAAGATGATCTCTCACTAATTATCAAGAAGTGTTCTCCCTGAGTATGCACCGTTGTGAAAGTTCTTCGTGCTGAGACACCACGTGATGATCGGGTGTGATAGGCTCTACGTTCAAATACAACGGGTGCAAAACAGTTGCACACGCGGAATACTCAGGTTATACTTGACGAGCCAAGCATATACAGATATGGCCTCGGAACACGGAGACCGAAAGGTCGAGCGTGAATCATATAGTAGATATGATCAACATAGTGATGTTCACCAATGAAACTACTCCATCTCACGTGATGATCGGACATGGTTTAGTTGATTTGGATCACGTAATCACTTGGAGGATTAGAGGGATGTCTATCTAAGTGGGAGTTCTTTAAGTAAATTAACTGAACTTAAATTTATCATGAAACTTAGTACCTGATTAGTATCTTGCTTGTTTATGCTTGTTTGTAGATAGATGGCTCGTGCTGTTGTTCCGCTGAATTTTAATGCGTTCCTTGAGAAAGCAAAGTTGAAAGATGATGGTAGCAATTACACGGACTGGGTCCGTAACTTGAGAATTATCCTCATTGCTGCACAGAAGAATTATGTCCTGGAAGCACCGCTGGGTGCCAGGCCTGCTGCAGGAGCAACGCCGGATGTTATGAACGTCTGGCAGAGCAAAGCTGATGACTACTCAATAGTTCAGTGTGCCATGCTTTACGGCTTAGAATCGGGACTTCAACGACGTTTTGAACGTCATGGAGCATATGAGATGTTTCAGGAGTTGAAGTTAATATTTCAAGCAAATGCCCGGATTGAGAGATATGAAGTCTCCAATAAGTTCTATAGCTGCAAGATGGAGGAGAACAGTTCTGTCAGTGAGCATATACTCAAAATGTCTGGGTATAATAATCACTTGATTCAATTGGGAGTTAATCTTCCAGATGATTGCGTCATTGACAGAATTCTCCAATCACTGCCACCAAGCTACAAGAGCTTCGTGATGGACTATAATATGCAAGGGATAAATAAGACTATTCCCGAGCTCTTCGCAATGCTGAAAGCTGCGGAGGTAGAAATCAAAAAGGAGCATCAAGTGTTGATGGTAAACAAGACCACTAGTTTCAAGAAAAAGGGCAAAGGGAAGAAGAAGGAGAACTTCAAGAAGAACAGCAAACAAGTTGCTGCTCAAGAGAAGAAACCCAAGTCTGGACCTAAGCCTGAAACTGAGTGCTTCTACTGCAAGCAGACTGGTCACTGGAAGCGGAACTGTCCCAAGTATTTGGCGGATAAGAAGGATGGCAAGGTGAACAAAGGTATATGTGATATACATGTTATTGATGTGTACCTTACTAATGCTCGCAGTAGCACCTGGGTATTTGATACTGGTTCTGTTGCTAATATTTGCAACTCGAAATAGGGACTACGGATTAAGCGAAGATCGGCTAAGGACGAGGTGACGATGCGCGTGGGAAACGGTTTCAAAGTCGATGTGATCGCGGTCGGCACGCTACCTCTACATCTACCTTCGGGATTAATATTAGACCTAAATAATTGTTATTTGGTGCCAGCGTTGAGCATGAACATTATATCTGGATCTTGTTTGATGCGAGACGGTTATTCATTTAAATCAGAGAATAATGGTTGTTCTATTTATATGAGTAATATCTTTTATGGTCATGCACCCTTGAAGAGTGGTCTATTCTTATTGAATCTCGATAGTAGTACCACACATATTCATAATGTTGAAGCCAAAAGATGCAGAGTTGATAATGATAGTGCAACTTATTTGTGGCACTGCCGTTTAGGTCATATCGGTGTAAAGCGCATGAAGAAACTCCATACTGATGGACTTTTGGAACCACTTGATTATGAATCACTTGGTACTTGCGAACCGTGCCTCATGGGCAAGATGACCAAAACACCATTCTCCGGTACTATGGAGGGAGCAACAGATTTGTTGGAAATCATACATACAGATGTATGTGGTCCGATGAATATAGAGGCTCGTGGCGGATATCGTTATTTTCTCACCTTCACAGATGACTTAAGCAGATATGAGTATATCTACTTAATGAAACATAAGTCTGAAACGTTTGAAAAGTTCAAAGAATTTCAGAGTGAAGTTGAAAATCATCGTAACAAGAAAATAAAGTTTCTATGATCTGATCGTGGAGGAGAATATTTGAGTTATGAGTTTGGTGTACATTTGAAAAATTGTGGAATAGTTTCGCAACTCACGCCACCCGGAACATCACAGCGCAATGGTGTGTCTGAATGTCGTAATCGTACTTTACTAGATATGGTGCGATCTATGATGTCTCTTACTGATTTACCGCTATCGTTTTGGGGATACGCTCTAGAGACGGCCGCATTCATGTTAAATAGGGCACCATCAAAATTCGTTGAGACGACGCCTTATGAACTGTGGTTTGGCAAGAAACCAAAGTTGTCGTTTCTAAAAATTTGGGGCTGCGATGCTTATGTGAAAAAGCTTCAACCTGATAAGCTCGAACCCAAATCGGAGAAATGTGTCTTCATAGGATATCCAAAGGAGACTATTGGATACACCTTCTATCACAGATCCGAAGGCAAGACTTTTGTTGCTAAGTTCGGAAACTTTCTAGAGAAGGATTTTCTCTCGAAAGAAGTGAGTGGGAGGAAAGTAGAACTTGACGAGGTAACTGTACCTACTCCCTTATTGGAAAGTAGTGCATCACAGAAAACTGTTTCTGTGACACCTACACCAGTGAGTGAGGAAGTTAATGATGATGATCATGAAACTTCAGAACAAGATACTACTGAACCTCGTAGATCAACCGGAGTAAGATCCGCGCCAGAGTGGTACGGTAATCCTGTTCTGCAAGTCATGCTACTAGATCATGATGAACCTACGAACTATGAAGAAGCGATGGTGAGCCCAGATTCCGCAAAATGGCTTGAAGCCATGAAATCTGAGATGGGATCCATGTATGAGAACAAAGTGTGGACTTTGGTTGACTTGCCCGATGATCGGCAAGCAATTGAGAATAAATAAGAAGAAGACTGACGCTGACGGTAATATTACTGTCTATAAAGCTTGACTTGTCGCAAAAGGTTTTTGGCAAGTTCAAGGGATTGACTACGATGAGACCTTCTCACCCGTAGCGATGCTTAAGTCTGTCCGAATCATGTTAGCAATCGCCGCATTTTATGATTATGAAATTTGGCAGATGGATGTCAAAACTGCATTCCTGAATGGATTTCTGGAAGAAGAGTTGTATATGATGCAACCAGAAGGTTTTGTCGATCCAAAGGGAGCTAACAAAGTGTGCAAGCTCCAACGATCCATTTATGGACTGGTGCAAGCCTCTCGGAGTTGGAATAAACGTTTTGATAGTGTGATCAAAGCATTTGGTTTTATACAGACTTTTGGAGAAGCCTGTATTTACAAGAAAGTGAGTGGGAGCTCTATAGCATTTCTGATATTATATGTAGATGACATATTACTAATTGGAAATGATATAGAATTTCTGGATAGCATAAAGGGATACTTGAATAAAAGTTTTTCAATGAAAGACCTTGGTGAAGCTGCTTACATATTAGGCATTAAGATCTATAGAGATAGATCAAGACGCTTAATTGGACTTTCACAAAGCACATACCTTGACAAAGTTTTGAAGAAGTTCAAAATGGATCAAGCAAAGAAAGGGTTCTTGCCTGTGTTACAAGGTGTGAAGTTGAGTAAGACTCAATGCCCGACCACTGCAGAAGATAGAGAGAATATGAAAGATGTTCCCTATGCTTCAGCCATAGGCTCTATCATGTATGCAATGCTGTGTACCAGACCTGATGTGTGCCTTGCTATAAGTCTAGCAGGGAGGTACCAAAGTAATCCAGGAGTGGATCATTGGACATCGGTCAAGAACATCCTGAAGTACCTGAAAAGGACTAAGGATATGTTTCTCGTATATGGAGGTGACAAAGAGCTCATCGTAAACGGTTACGTTGATGCAAGCTTTGACATGATCCGGACGATTCTAAATCGCAAACCGGATACGTGTTTACATTAAACGGTGGAGCTGTCAGTTGGTGCAGTTCTAAACAAAGCGTCATGGCGGGATCTACATGTGAAGCGGAGTACATAGCTGCTTCGGAAGCAGCAAATGAAGGAGTCTGGATGAAGGAGTTCATATCCGATCTAGGTGTCATACCTAGTGCATCGGGTCCAATGAAAATCTTTTGTGACAATACTGGTGCAATTGCCTTGGCAAAGGAATCCAGATTTCACAAGAGAACCAAGCACATCAAGAGACACTTCAATTCCATCCGGGATCTAGTCCAGGTGGGAGACATAGAGATTTGCAAGATACATACGGATCTGAATGTTGCAGACCCATTGACTAAGCCTCTTCCACGAGCAATACATGATCAGCACCAAGACTCCATGGGTGTTAGAATCATTACTATGTAATCTAGATTATTGACTCTAGTGCAAGTGGGAGACTGAAGGAAATATGCCCTAGAGGCAATAATAAAGTTATTATTTATTTCCTTATATCATGATAAATGTTTATTATTCATGCTAGAATTGTATTAACCAGAAACATAATACATGTGTGAATACATAGACAAACAGCGTGTCACTAGTGTGCCTCTACTTGACTAGCTCGTTAATCAAAGATGGTTATGTTTCCTAACCATGAACAAGGAGTTGTTATTTGATTAACGGGATCACATCATTAAGTGAATGATCTGATTGACATGACCCATTCCATTAGCTTAGCACCCGATCTTTTAGTATGTTGCTATTGCTTTCTTCATGACTTATACATGTTCCTATGACTATGAGATTATGCAACTCCCGTTTGCCGGAGGAACACTTTGTGTGCTACCAAACGTCACAATGTAACTGGGTGATTATAAAGGAGCTCTACAGGTGTCTCCAAAGGTACATGTTGGGTTGGCGTATTTCGAGATTAGGATTTGTCACTCCGATTGTCGGAGAGGTATCTCTGGGCCCTCTCGGTAATGCACATCACTTAAGCCTTGCAAGCATTGCAACTAAAGAGTTAGTTGCGGGATGATGTATTACAGAATGAGTAAAGAGACTTGCCAGTAACGAGATTGAACTAGGTATTGGAATACCGACGATCGAATCTCGGGCAAGTAACATACCGATGACAAAAGGAACAACGTATGTTGTTATGCGGTCTGACCGATAAAGATCTTCGTAGAATTTGTAGGAGCCAATATGGGCATCCAGGTCCCGCTATTGGTTATTGACCAGAGACATGTCTCGGTCATGTCTACATTGTTCTCGAACCCGTAGGGTCCGCACGCTTAAGGTTACGATGATTGTTATATTATGACTTTATGCATTTTGATGTACCGAAGTTTGTTCGGAGTCCCGGATGTGATCACGGACATGACGAGGAGTCTCGAAATGGTCAAGACATAAAGATTGATATATTGGAAGCCTATGTTTGGATATCGGAAGTGTTCCGGATGAAATTGGGATTTTACCGGAGTACCGGGAGGTTACCGGAACCCCCCGGGAGCTATATGGGCCATAGTGGGCCTTAGTGGAAAAGAGAAGAGGCAGCCCAACATGGGCCACGCGCCCCTCCCCTCCCTTGGTCCGAATAGGACAAGGAGAGGGGGCCAGCCCCTCTCTCTCTTTTCCCCCCATCCGCGAATCCTATTCCAACTAGGATTGGGGGGGTGGGGGGGAATCCTACTCCCAGAGGGAGTAGGACTCTCCTGGCGCGCCTCTCCTAGGCCAGCCGCACCCTCCCTTTAGTCCTTTATATACGGAGGCAGGGGCACCCCAGAGACACACAAGTTGATCCACGTGATCTTATTCTTAGCCGTGTGCGGCGCCCCCAGCCACCATAGTCCTCGATAATATTGTAGTGGTGCTTAGGCGAAGCCCTGCGACAGTAGTACATCAAGATCATCACCACGCCGTCGTGCTGACGGAACTCTTCCCCGACACTTTGCTGGATCGGAGTCCGGGGATCGTCATCGAGCTGAACGTGTGCTAAAACTCGGAGGTGCCGTAGTTTCGGTACTTGATCGGTCGGGCCGTGAAGACGTACGACTACATCAACCAAACGCTTTCGTTGTCGATCTACCAAGGGTACGTAGATCACACTCTCCCCTCGTTGCTATGCATCACCATGATCTTGCGTGTGCGTAGGAGAATTTTGAAATTACTACGTTCCCCAACATGGTGCCTGTTCCCACGAGCCCCTTGGTTGACGACAACGACACCAAGAAATTCAATGAGTTTTACGATTTTCTTGACAAATGGGTGGCTCACCAGCCGACATCTGGCAAGACAAGTGACCCTGCAAAGAAGATGCCAAGTAAGGAGAAACCAAAGAAGAAGAAAAACAAGAAGTGTGGCGCCATCCGAAAGGCGTCTGTGGTTTCATGATGGAGGGTGGTCAGTTTTTGTTAGTGTGCTTGTTAGGAGTTTCATTGTGTTCTTCAAGTGTTGAGGGTTGCGGGTGTTGTTTGTTTAGAGGGCCGCTTAAGCGGTTTTGGTGTTTCCTACTTTGCGAGTAGTCCGCATTTGGGAGTCTGTATCGGTTTTTGTCCGGTTTTCCGTAAATTAACTGGGCAATTCTCTTCTTCTTAATTAATCGATGAGGCAAATATTTTTGCCTCCATTTCGAAAAAAATTGATTTGTTATGAGCAAACCTTTCATACACTACCTTCTACATAAAAATATTTTCTGTCTGCCGGCAGATCTTTTTAAAAGACCGATCGGCTCGCGATCCATCCAATCTATAATGCATACGATCAGCAACAAGCCATCCAATTTATAATGCGTATGATTTGCAACAAGAGTCTTGTTGCAATTGCAACATGACATTTGTTGCAAATTGCACTCTGACTTTTTTTGGGAGGCTGCTTGTTTTTTTGGGGCGGTATGTGACGCCCCCGATTCAATCGTACACTAATCATGCACGCAAATGTGTACGATCAAGATCAGGGACTCACGGGAAGATATCACAACACAACTCTACAAATAAAATAAGTCATACAAGCATCATAATACAAGCCAGGGGCCTCGAGGGCTCGAATACAAGTGCTCGATCATAGACGAGTCATCGGAAGCAACAATATCTGAATACAGACATAAGTTAAACAAGTTTGCCTTAAGAAGGCTAGCACAAACTGGGATACAGATCGAAAGAGGCGCAG
Organism: Triticum dicoccoides; assembly: GCF_002162155.2. NCBI lineage: Eukaryota > Viridiplantae > Streptophyta > Magnoliopsida > Poales > Poaceae > Triticum > Triticum dicoccoides. The sequence goes on from NC_041392.1 coordinate 194,132,094, forward strand.
GCCTCCTGCCTGGGATCCTCCTAACTACTCTTGGTCGTCGTCAATGGGCTGCACGTAGTAGTAGGCACCTCCAGTGTAGTAGTCGTCGTCGACGGTGGCGTCTGGCTCCAGGGCTCCAGCATCTGGTTGCGACAACCAGAAAGAAAGGAAAGGGGAAAAAAGGGGGGAGAAAGCAACCGTGAGTACTCATCCAAAGTACTCGCAAGCAAGGAACTATACTACATATGCATGGGTATATGTGTAAGAAGGCCATATCAGTGGACTGAACTGCAGAATGCCAGAATAAGAGGGGGATAGCTAGTCCTATCGAAGACTACGCTTCTGGCAGCCTCCGACTTGCAGCATGTAGAAGAGAGTAGACTGAAGTCCTCCAAGTAGCATCTCCAAGTAGCATCTCCAAATAGCATCTCCAAGTAGCATCTCCAGATAGCATCTCCAAGTAGCAACGCATAGCATAATCCTACCCGGCGATCCTCTCCTCGTCGCCCTGTAGAAAAGCGATCACCGGGTTGTCTGTGGAACTTGGAAGGGTGTGTTTTATTAAGTATCCGGTTCTAGTTGTCATAAGGTCAAGGTACAACTCCAAGTCGTCCTGTTACCGAAGATCACGGCTATTCGAATAGATTAACTTCCCTGCAGGGGTGCACCACATAACCCAACACGCTTGATCCCATTTGGCCGGACACACTTTCCTGGGTCATGCCCGGCCGCAAAAGATCAACACGTCGCAGCCCCACCTAGGCAAAACAGAGAGGCCAGCACGCCGGTCTAAACCTAAGCGCACAGGGGTCTGGGCCCATTGCCCATAGCACACCTGCACGTTGCGAGGGCGGCCAGAAGCAGACCTAGCCTAGCAGGCGTTCCAGTCCAATCCGGCGCGCGCCGCTCCGTCGCTGACGTCTGAAGTGCTTCGGCTGATACCACGACGTCGGGATACCCATAACTACTCCCACGTAGATGGTTAGTGCGTATAGGCTCGTAGCCGACTCAGATCAAATACCAAGATCTCGTTAAGCGTGTTAAGTATCCGCGAACGCCGAACAGGGCCAGGCCCACCTGTCTCCTAGGTGGTCTCAACCTGCCCTGTCGCTCCGCCACAAAGTAACAGTCGGGGGCCGTCGGGAACTCAGGCCCACCACTACCTGGATGGAGCCACCTGCCCCTTCAGCCCCCATCTCCAAACAGTATCACAGGTAATGTAACTGTGTAAAGTATATAGTATATGCCCGTGATCACCTCCCGAAGTGATCACAGCCCAGTAGTATAGCATGGCAGACGGACAAGAGTGTAGGGCCACTGATGGAACACTAGCATCCTATACTAAGCATTTAGGATTGCGGGTAAGGTATCAATGACTGTAGCAGCAATGACAGGCTATGCATCAGAATAGGATTAACGAAAGCAGTAACATGCTACACTACTCTAATGCAAGCAGTATAGAGAAGAGTAGGCGATATCTGGTGATCAAAGGGGGGGGGCTTGCCTGGTTGCTCTGGCAAGAGAGAGGGGTCGTCAACTCCGTAGTCGAACTGGTCAGCAGCATCGTCGGTCTCGTAGTCTACCGGAGAGGAGAGGGGGAAGAAATAATGAATATAGAGCAAACAAAGCATCACAAAATATAACAAGGCAATACGCGGTGTTCGGTGTGCCCTAACGTGGTAGTAGGTGATACCGGTGAAGGGGGGAAAACATCCGGAAAAGTATTCCCGGTGTTTCGTGTTTTCTGACAGATGAACCGGAGGGGGAAAGTTGCGGGTTTGATAGGTTAGGGGTGTGTGGTGGACGAACGGGCTACGTATCCGGGTTCGTCTCGTTGTTCTGATCAACTTTCATGTAGAAAGTATTTTCATCCGAGTTACGGATTAAAAGATATGATTTTCTAAAGATTTAATCATTTTCTGATTTTAATCAACGTTCTGGGGCTGGGGCCCCCATGTCAGTGGCCCCAGGGGGCCATAGCGGGTGTGGGCTATGGGCACAGGGAGTTCGGGCGCATGGGCGCAGCCACGAGGACGCACCCGGTGGGGCGCGCGGGCGCCGATGGGGTCGGGGAGAGGGGCGGCCAGCGCCGGCGAGCGGCGGGGCCGGCAGGAACGGCAGCAGGCAGCGGGGCACACACGGCCAATGGCCAGCGGCGATGCTAGGAGAGGGGCGAGGCCATGGCCGAGGTGGCCGGAGCAGGGGAGGTGATGGCGCAAAGCGGGGCCGGAGGCCACGGTGCCGGCCAAGCGGCCGGAGCGGCGATCACCGCGGTGGGACGCGACACGGGGACGTGGGGACAGGGGACGAAGGAGCGGCATCTTCGGGCGAGGCGAGCGCAAAGTGGCGTGGCCGGACGGGGCGCCACGCTCGGCCAGGGCGCGACCCGGCCGCGGTGAGCGCGTGAGACAGAGGAGGGGAGGAGGAGTCGGGGCTCACTGCGGGATGCAGGGATCGGGGCAATGGGGCGCGGGGAGGAGGATGGTGACGCGCGTCGGAGAGGAGGCAGTCCGGCGGGGTAGAACGACGAGGTGGAGGCGGCGGCGTCCCGGCGAGGTGCGACGGCGGCGGGGTCGGGCGGCGTGGCGACGTGGTTCCGGAGAGGGGTACTCCAAGCGGTTGTGGCGTCGGGATCGAGTCCCAACTCCAGATCGAGGGTGGCGCGTGGAGGGGCGCCGGGGCGACTCGGGGTGAGGCGAGGAGG
>NC_041392.1:194134981-194135677 GCF_002162155.2 Triticum dicoccoides
TTTTTTTGTTAGTTTTGTTTTCTGTTTTTTTATATACTTTGCTTTCTTTTAGTTTCCTATTATTTTAGTTTTAGTAAATTACCAAAGTGGCACCTAAATAGGATTTTACAAATCATGCCACTGCCATAATAGTTTAATACTTATAACAATTTAGTTTTGAAAATGTTTATTATTTTTAAAGCATTAAAATAATTGTTTTTGCTACTTTTTTGTTCATTTAACAGTATTTAAACATTTTATAAAAGTGTGGTTTCTCCACCATAATTATCTATGCAATATTTGGTTCAGTCCGAACATTTTAGTTTTAATATTTGAAAACTTTTATTGCTTGCCTATTTTTGAATTTGAATTTGAATCGGTTTCGAACTAACTCGAGATTAGCAACTATAAACGAGGTGACGTGGCACCATTAGCAGAGGATCACTGTAGCTTAATTACCCGGGCGTCACACGGTAGTAACATGACTCTTTTGCAACATGCCCTTTGTTGAAAAAGAACATCTCCGCTCACGAGTGTGTCCGTTGTCAGGGTTGTCTTCTCGGACCCACCACCCCAAACCACACATCCCACCTCGTGCTCACCCTGCCCACGCACAGTCACCGACCTTCTTTGCACAACCACGGTTCGCCAGTACCATAGTCCTGCCCACCATAGCCCTAGCGCCGGCCCTGGTGGTGTATGGTCAGAGGGGCGATT
>NC_041392.1:194135687-194137094 GCF_002162155.2 Triticum dicoccoides
TTGCCTATTTTTGAATTTGAATTTGAATCGGTTTCGAACTAACTCGAGATTAGCAACTATAAACGAGGTGACGTGGCACCATTAGCAGAGGATCACTGTAGCTTAATTACCCGGGCGTCACAATTCTCCTCCACTACAAGAAATCTCGTCCCGAGATTTAAGCGGTGGAGTAAGGGGCGAAGGTGTTGGTAGCGAAAAACCTAACGAGTCTTCTCGGTCTTGGCTTCCCTTTCGAAGAGGTTGATCCCTTTCGTTGATGTCTTCATTTCACTGCTTCAAGTCACCATGATCAATTTGTCATCCTTTCTTCGGGATCTCCATCGTACTTACGAATAGGTAAGGGGCAGCTCTACAACGATAGGATGTTACAAGGGAAAATCTTCTGGGGGTTTCCCAAGTATGAACATATGAGCATCTCTCGAGTTGAACAAATGAAACACATCGAGAGCAAAGTAAGACGGTGCAATAAGAAGTTTCAAGCGGATAGGCAATCGTTCATTGCCTGAAACAGAGTGTGAATGGGGTTCAGAGCAACGGGAATAAGTATTGTGTCCGATACCAGAATTGATCACTAGGAAGGTGGCTCGCAAATTACATACGAAGTCAAGCTATAGGAATAACTTTGGCAACAAGGTGTATAGGAGAGTCAGGTTTCGATCCTGTGAAACTGTGGGTTATGGGCCCACGATGTGGTTCCTTTTTTTTATAATAGGAGCAGTGACATCTTGCACGGTCATGATAGCAAGGCATGTCAGGGAGTACCATGTCAGCTATGTCGGCAACAACGTTGGTACCAAGGGCGAGGGACGAAGAGAACCATTTTCCTGCTCGTTGAAACGAGGCGGACCAATAGGCAAGGTTCCCGTCCATCGGTGGTTACCGGAATGTCCCATCGGTGGTTACCGGAATGTCATCAACAATAGTAACAAGGTCTTACTGACAGAGTTGTACATCGAGGTGTTTGCACAAGTAGTGGGTTATTACTGCTTATATCATATATATCATAGAAAAGGTTTAAACAAACCAATGGAAGGAAAATATGATCATCAGATTAAACAGAACAATGGAAAGGAAAATATGCTTAAACACATATTTCGAGGGTATATCCTTCCCAAGGACAAGCAGAGCAAGATATCCATGACAGGATATAAAGTAGAAAACCATTTAGGTAAGGGGGGAGGAATCTCATGATATTACTCATACAACGGTGTTAGGATAATTGATAATTAAAATATAGCATCGTGCTTCAAACGTGCCTGTTGAAAATCAGAGTACCATTGACATGCTTCGAGATAGCAGTGACATGGTCTTCAGGTGAAGATCAGACTTTGGAAACACGAAGGATCCATCAAGAATAACTTGTAGAATAAGTCTTACAATTTCCTCATGGATGAATGGATAACCTTG
>NC_041392.1:194137131-194143369 GCF_002162155.2 Triticum dicoccoides
GGGGGTGCTAGGCATGACATCATGTTACCGGGTCATCAAAGGATCAATATCATAACTCTTGGAAAGTTGTCCTAACCATCATATCTGACGGAGATTCATGTATGATTGGTGTCAGGATACCTCAGGCTCAGGATGCCTGGGAAGAAAGGTGCAACACCAATTGATGGGATGACACTGTAAGATTCTCGGGAAATGAACTATGAAGTGACTTCCATTAACAAGAGTTCACCATTAACCCAAGGAGTGGACAAGGAGGTGTCTGGTGAACTCAACGGCAATTCGCCGAGATTCCCCAAAAGATGGATTTCCACCATTAAGTGAACAAGGAGATAACATTTGCCAGATCAAATGATATAAGGAAGTATGCTCGAGGAAAACATACACAATTAAACATTGGTTGAAATGTGCGCCCGAAATATGGGTTGGGTTGCACGACCAATGTCAGAATGGTGATTCAATTAGCGAAGGACTTAGAATGAACTATCGCCCATTCACTTCAAAGCAATAGGGTTGCTAGAAGTTTTGAATTCACACGTCATAGCTCCATTGTCGGTATTCCGGTTGAAAACAATACGGGGACCAAGGAGTGAACGAAGATGGCAAGAAGTATTATGATATCAAGAATTATTAAGAGGTGGTGAAATTCTCACCACATTCTTGACAAAAAGAGATGGTAATACTTCCGAGGTAAGGAAGATCATTTGCTGGACAGCAAGGAACTCAAGGTATAACACCAAACATGAACAAGCTTGTGTTGGTGGGAAGGCAATAAAGTGGTCGATGATAATACAATTCATCGAGGCAAGGATGGTATTTCTTATCATGAATCCAATTGATATCCTGGATGAGCTCAGAATGTTGACGATCACGACACCTTTGTCGCGAGAGTTCATGAAGATGTAATCGATCGGCGACGACATCAAGTCAAAGTAATGATGAAGTGAAAGGTTATTGGAACCAAGGGTACGACACAAACTCGAAACCAAGCTTGTTGTTCAAGGCGAAATGATATGACGATGAGGATCGACGTAAGGTTAGTTCATCGTCGAAAATTGGTGCTCCGAGAATAAGGACCAGGTAGCACAGTTAGAATCGTCACGACAATGATATAGCCAAACAGGCTAGGAATGGCGTGATCGGGTACAAACTCGTACTTATAGAAGCTTACTGAAGAGTTGTTGAACCGAAGAGCGGACTCAGTTCAGTTATCGGTGTCTTTGAGTGTTCAATAACTCAGAGCCCGCGAGAAATTGAAATCGGTGGGAAGGTAGCACTTGATGAAGAACTCATAAAAAGTTATGCAGTTCCACGATAATCTCGAGATACCAGGGGGGTAATACTTGACACAAGATCAAAGTAAAGGTTGGACTGGTGTATTGATCCATAGAAGACAATTGTTTTAACTTGTCCGAGAAATGAGATCAAAGAAGAACAATCATGGTCGGAACCACGGTTGCAAGGGATCAATTCACAGATACCATAGGTTAGTTATCAAGGAAATAGTTATTGTTACAAGAAGCTTTCATGATAGGATATATATCGCGTCCATGGGCATGAACACAAGTTCAAGGTCGACTCCCACTTCTCCAATGCATAACCTTTCATTCACTTCTCACGTTCGATGAAGTTGTAGTGTTGAAATTTTGTCTGGTGAAGCACCAGAAGGGTATGACTCGTGAAAACTTTCGGGTTCACACGGTTTAGAGAAGGCATATGTTCAACCCATAGGGGCTTCTTAGAAACATATACCACAAGTTTCAAGAGTAAATAACACAAACTCGATGGCAGAGCATGGTTGAGAAAAGCAGAGGATACAATTTACCAAAGGCATTATGTATCCGAGGAAAGGCTCACAAGGTTATTGAATATGAAGGGCGTTGTCAGATAAATCCAACAAAGGACTTGATGGTCCACAAGGGATCTGATACGAGTATCAGTACTCAACTAGAGGAAGAAGAATGCAAGGAGATCAGATTATAGAAACAACTGACTAACTCAATTGTCAAAGGCAAAGGAATTATGATTTCCAAATCAAAGGATCAAAAGCAATGCTCTGATTAGGGATGGATAAGTTGAATAGCCTTAGGGTACAACCAACGACAATTGGATTGGTCGAGAACCAACTCCAGTTAAAAGAATGGAAGCTCAGCCGGAAAGGTAATTTATAAGGATCAATGATGATTGCGTGTGTTCGCAAACATATTGAGTCAACAGACTCAAAATGATAATGACAATGAATGTCATTAAGACTACGAGACTTATGGGATTAACCATAATGCAAGCAAGCAAGAATTTCAAGAGCCAAAGGCTCCAGAGGGTTTTCGGAAGATCGAATATTATTTTGAAGACTTTTGTGAAACACAAGAACAACTGGGGATGAGCGGATACTCGGCAAGCGCGAGTAATTATCCGTAGGGGTATTCATGCAGCAAGGAACTGCAGGGCAGTAAGCGTAAAGAATTCTCGGAATATCGAAGAGTATTTCAGGACATCTTGTAATAACAAGAGCAACCGGGGATGACAATATGAACGATAGGTGTAAGTAGTTATCCAGAGGGATTTATCGATGGAAGTGAATTGCAAAAGCGATGGCACATAGTCTCGAGAGCACATCATAGAGTATCTTCGGAATCTTCTGGTGCAGCAGGCGGTCATCGGTAACAAGTGGCTCTCCGGGAGAAAGTACTTGCGAGAACCTAAAGTTAGTTTTGTTTTTAGCGAAATCATTTAACCTGAATAGAAGAGAGCTCAGAGTCCCAGAGTAAAGGTCGAGGAGTAAAAGATCCTAGTACCACCCAATGGCGACGTGGGCCCGTAAGGCACACAGCCAAGTTAGTAAAAGTTTTGCAATGTCTAGACTCGACTTCGGCCAAGAAGTGTGAAAGGGGGATTCCTACAGGCAGTCGTCTCTGATACCAACTTGTGACGCCCCCGATTCAATCGTACACTAATCATGCACGCAAATGTGTACGATCAAGATCAGGGACTCACGGGAAGATATCACAACACAACTCTACAAATAAAATAAGTCATACAAGCATCATAATACAAGCCAGGGGCCTCGAGGGCTCGAATACAAGTGCTCGATCATAGACGAGTCAGCGGAAGCAACAATATCTGAGTACAGACATAAGTTAAACAAGTTTGCCTTAAGAAGGCTAGCACAAACTGGGATACAGATCGAAAGAGGCGCAGGCCTCCTGCCTGGGATCCTCCTAACTACTCTTGGTCGTCGTCAATGGGCTGCACGTAGTAGTAGGCACCTCCAGTGTAGTAGTCGTCGTCGACGGTGGCGTCTGGCTCCAGGGCTCCAGCATCTGGTTGCGACAACCAGAAAGAAAGGAAAGGGGAAAAAAGGGGGGAGAAAGCAACCGTGAGTACTCATCCAAAGTACTCGCAAGCAAGGAACTATACTACATATGCATGGGTATATGTGTAAGAAGGCCATATCAGTGGACTGAACTGCAAAATGCCAGAATAAGAGGGGGATAGCTAGTCCTATCGAAGACTACGCTTCTGGCAGCCTCCGACTTGCAGCATGTAGAAGAGAGTAGACTGAAGTCCTCCAAGTAGCATCTCCAAGTAGCATCTCCAAATAGCATCTCCAGGTAGCATCTCCAGATAGCATCTCCAAGTAGCAACGCATAGCATAATCCTACCCGACGATCCTCTCCTCGTCGCCCTGTAGAAAAGCGATCACCGGGTTGTCTGTGGAACTTGGAAGGGTGTGTTTTATTAAGTATCCGGTTCTAGTTGTCATAAGGTCAAGGTACAACTCCAAGTCGTCCTGTTACCGAAGATCACGGCTATTCGAATAGATTAACTTCCCTGCAGGGGTGCACCACATAACCCAACACGCTTGATCCCATTTGGCCGGACACACTTTCCTGGGTCATGCCCGGCCGCGAAAGATCAACACGTCGCAGCCCCACCTAGGCAAAACAGAGAGGCCAGCACGCCGGTCTAAACCTAAGCGCACAGGGGTCTGGGCCCATCGCCCATAGCACACCTGCACGTTGCGAGGGCGGCTGGAAGCAGACCTAGCCTAGCAGGCGTTCCAGTCCAATCCGGCGCACGCCGCTCCGTCGCTGACGTCTGAAGTGCTTCGGCTGATACCACGACGTCGGGATACCCATAACTACTCCCACGTAGATGGTTAGTGCGTATAGGCTCATAGCCGACTCAGATCAAATACCAAGATCTCGTTAAGCGTGTTAAGTATCCGCGAACGCCGAACAGGGCCAGGCCCACCTGTCTCCTAGGTGGTCTCAACCTGCCCTGTCGCTCCGCCACAAAGTAACAGTTGGGGGCCGTCGGGAACTCAGGCCCACCACTACCTGGATGGAGCCACCTGCCCCTTCAGCCCCCATCTCCAAACAGTATCACAGGTAATGTAACTGTGTAAAGTATATAGTATATGCCCGTGATCACCTCCCGAAGTGATCACAGCCCAGTAGTATAGCATGGCAGACGGACAAGAGTGTAGGGCCACTGATGGAACACTAGCATCCTATACTAAGCATTTAGGATTGCGGGTAAGGTATCAATGACTGTAGCAGCAATGACAGGCTATGCATCAGAATAGGATTAACGAAAGCAGTAACATGCTACACTACTCTAATGCAAGCAGTATAGAGAAGAGTAGGTGATATCTGGTGATCAAAGGGGGGGGGGGCTTGCCTGGTTGCTCTGGCAAGAGAGAGGGGTCGTCAACTCCGTAGTCGAACTGGTCAGCAGCATCGTCGGTCTCGTAGTCTACCGGAGAGGAGAGGGGGAAGAAATAATGAATACAGAGCAAACAAAGCATCACAAAATATAACAAGGCAATACGCGGTGTTCGGTGTGCCCTAACGTGGTAGTAGGTGATACCGGTGAAGGGGGGAAAACATCCGGAAAAGTATTCCCGGTGTTTCGTGTTTTCTGACAGATGAACCGGAGGGGGAAAGTTGCGGGTTTGATAGGTTAGGGGTGTGTGGTGGACGAACGGGCTACGTATCCGGGTTCGTCTCGTTGTTCTGATCAACTTTCATGTAGAAAGTATTTTCATCCGAGTTACGGATTAAAAGATATGATTTTCTAAAGATTTAATCATTTTCTGATTTTAATTATTTATTTAAGTTCAACATTATCCAAAACAGTATTTGCTGACGTCATCATGACGTCAGCAGTCAACAGAGGTGTTGACTGGTCAACTGACGTGTGGGTCCCACCAGTCATTGACTGTTTAGTCTAATTAGTGTTTAACTAATCTAACTACTGTTTAATTAAACTAATTAGTTAGTTAGGTTAATGTAATTATGATTAATTAACTTAATTAATTCCTTAATTAATTAATTAATTAATTAAATTATTATTATCTATTTATTTATTTTATTTATTATTTTTAATTCCTTCTTCTTTTTTTTAACAAAACATTCTGGGGCTGGGGCCCCCATGTCAGTGGCCCCAGGGGGCCATAGCGGGTGTGGGCTACGGGCACAGGGAGTTCGGGCGCATGGGCGCAGCCACGAGGACGCACCCGGTGGGGCGCGCGGGCGCCGATGGGGTTGGGGAGAGGGGCGGCCAGCGCCGGCGAGCGGCGGGGCCGGCAGGAACGGCGGCAGGCAGCGGGGCGCACGCGGCCAATGGCCAGCGGCGATGCTAGGAGAGGGGCGAGGCCATGGCCGAGGTGGCCGGAGCAGGGAGGTGATGGCGCAAAGCGGGGCCGGAGGCCACGGTGCCGGCCAAGCGGCCGGAGCGGCGATCACCGCGGTGGGAGGCGACACGGGGACGTGGGGACAGGGGACGAAGGAGCGGCATCTTCGGGCGAGGCGAGCGCAAAGTGGCGTGGCCGGACGGGGCGCCACGCTCGGCCAGGGCGCGACCCGGCCGCGGTGAGCGCGTGAGACAGAGGAGGGGAGGAGGAGTCGGGGCTCACTGCGGGATGCAGGGATCGGGGCAATGGGGCGCGGGGAGGAGGATGGTGACGCGCGTCGGAGAGGAGGCAGTCCGGCGGGGTAGAACGACGAGGTGGAGGCGGCGGCGTCCCGGCGAGGTGCGACGGCGGCGGGGTCGGGCGGCGTGGCGACGTGGTTCCGGAGAGGGGTACTCCAAGCGGTAGTGGCGTCGGGATCGAGTCCCAACTCCAGATCGAGGGTGGCGCGTGGAGGGGCGCCGGGGCGACTCGGGGTGAGGCGAGGAGGCGTCCGGCGAGGGGGAGGATGGTGACGGGCGACGCCGGTGACGCGGGATCTAGCTC
>NC_041392.1:194144247-194147621 GCF_002162155.2 Triticum dicoccoides
GACGTGGTATACATGTATAGTATAGCCCAGCAAAATATTAGGTGAAAAAAAACTAAGAGAGAAAATAGGTGAGATGGGTTAGGCCCAATTATCTAGCGAAGTAGCGAAGCGTCGTCGCCGGAATGACTGCATGCGTACGCGTGTGAACCAGATCAATCAGAGATCATATCGTTAAGCTTCGTGCATATGTAGTATGGCAAACCTATTCCATTTAACTAGATTTGCCATGGTTTGTAAAATAAATTTGCCATAGTTTGTAAAAAAAGGTTTGACATTATCTTAAAAAAACTTGCCATGTGCAATAAAGTGAATTTGTCGTGAGACATCAAGTGAATTTGCCATGGCAATTTCACTAACCATTTTTCCATGGTAAAAATAAGTTTGCCATTGTCCCAATTTCTTTTTGCCATGGCAACTACTTGTAGGGAGTCTGCACATGTCAACTACTACGGAAAAAATTACCATGGCAACTACTCGCAGAAATTCTACCCATGGCAACTATTACAGAAATTTGCCATGGCAACTAATGTAGAATGTTTCCATGGCAACTACTATAGAAAATTTGTCATCGCAACTATTCGTAGCAATTATGCCCACGTCAACTACTATAGAAAATTGACATGACACTACTCCATGTAGTATGGCAAATCAATCGCATGCGCCATGACAATTTTGTACTTGACAAAAGGAATCCATTTAACTAAATTTTCCATGCTTGGTAAAAAATAGAATTGCCATGTTCGGGGTGGGGGGGGGGTGCCATGTAGTATGACAAATCTACTCCGTTTAACTAGATTTGCCATGGTTTCTAAAAAAAGCTTGACATTATCTAAAAAAAGAAACTTGCCGTGTGAAATAAAGTGAATTTACCGTGGGTCATCAAGTGAATTTGCCATTGTCCCAAGCAAATTTGCCATGGCAACTACTCACTCCGTTCCAAAATTCTTGTCTTAGATTTGTCTAGATACGGATGTATCTACCCATGGCAACTACTCGCAGAAATTCTGCCCATGGTAACTATTTACAAAAATTAGCCATGGCAACTAATACAGAATGTTGCCCGTGGCAACCACTACAGAAAATTTGTCATCGCAACTACTATAGAAAATTCCCATGGCAACTACTCATACCAATTAACGGTTGTGCATATTGCTTGGGACATTGCATGGCAAAATTGAGAAGAATAAACTAAAAAATGAAACAAAATTGTTATGCAAGCACTGTCATCGTATGCAGAACGAACATTTTTTATTCCGGGAGAGTCCTGCACATAGAAAACGAGTACATGCCACGAGGATTTGAACACAATGTAGAAAACAACGAGAAATGTGGAGAGGGGAAAGTGAGGAGCAACCTGTAGGTGAAAAAAAAGTCAAACACCAACCAGCACAGATCGACCATGCCTCCACCAGTGCGTCGGAGCGGCTCTCCTTGTTGTCGAGAAGGGCCTGAGAATGGGAGTCAAGACCTCTCTGTTGCCGCTGCTCGATCCCGAGCACCACTAGTAGAAGAGGCGCCCCGCCGCCGTCGCATCCCACAAACGCACCGGAGAACGAGAAGCGCGTCAGCGCCTCAAACCATCCGAGGAGCACGTCGGCGACCTGGGATGCGCCCGAGGAGCCACTGACCCGTGGCGGCATGGGGCCATGCCGCCGAGCACAGGACAACACCCTCCTGCACCACTAATACGTCTCCAATGTATGTATAATTTTTGATTGCTTCATGCTATATTATCTACTGTTTTGGACTATATTGGGCTTTATTTTCCACTTTTATATTATTTTTAGGACTAACCTATTAACCGAAGGCCCAGCCCAGAATTGTTGTTTTTTGCCTATTTCAGTGTTTCGAAGAAACGGAATATCAAACGGAGTCCAAACGGAATAAACCTTTCTGGAACGTGATTTTCTTTCCGAATATGACCCAGGAGACTTGGACCCTACGCCAAGGAAGCTTCGAGGTGGGCACGAGGTAGGGGGGCGCGCCCTATACCCCCAGGCGCGCCCCCACCCTCGTGGTCCCACCGAAGCTCCACCGACGTACTTCTTCCTCCTATATATACCTACGTAGCCCCAAACGAATAGGGAAGGAGCCAAAAAACCTAATTCCACCGCCGCAACTTTCTGTATCCACGAGATCCCATCTTGGGGCCTGTTTCGGAGCTCCGCCGGAGAGGGCCGTCATCATGGAGGGCTTCTACATCATTATAACCTCTCCGATGAAGTGTGAGTAGTTTACCTCAGACCTTCGGGTCCATAGTTATTAGCTAGATGGCTTCTTCTCTCTTTTTGGATCTCAATACAAAGTTCTCCCCCTCTCTCGTGGAGATCTATTCGATGTAATCTTCTTCTTTTTGCGGTGTGTTTATTGAGACCGATGAATTGCGGGTTTATGATCAAGTCTATCTATGAATAATATTTGAATCTTCTCTGAATTCTTTTATGTATGATTGGTTATCTTTGCAAGCCTCTTCGAATTATTCGTTTGGTTTGGACAACTAGATTGGTAGTTCTTGCCATTGGAGAAGTGCTTAGCTTTGGGTTCGATCTTGCGGTGTCCTTTCCCAGTGACAGAAGGGGCAGCAAGGCACGTATTGTATCGTTGCCATCGAGGATAACAAGAAGGGGTTTATTTCATATTGCATGAATTTATCTCTCTACATCATGTCATCTTGCTTAAAGCGTGTCACATCCCTGGTCCTGTTATGCACTAGGCTAGACCTCATGTGAGCATCATGTTTTAATTCAAATGAAATTTGAATTGAGGGATTTTTAAAGCCTCAGAAACCTTCTAAAAATGATCAGCATTAAAATCTTCTCAAAGAAGTCCAAGAAAATGTTCCTCTTAGTCTCTGAAAATATTGCAAAGAGGTAAAACTCAAAACAATATTTTTGGTATCTCAGAGTTAATTATTTTGGGCCTTTGAATTAAATAAATAACTATTTGCATTGGATATATATTTGATATATAAATAATATATGTCCAATAATGCTGGAACATTTTATGTGGTTTGGTATATTTTAGTTCTAGCCACATAACTATTTTCAGGATTCTATAAAATGGTTTAGTATTTTACTAAACTAAAACAACACAGAACAAAATAAATAAAAACAACAAAAATAGGAAAAGCAGAGAGGAGAGAAACCTTACCTGGCGCTCACCTGGTAGCCCAGCCGGCCCAGCTCCTGTGTGGCCCAGCCCACCAGGCGTTCCCCCCCTGTCATCTTCCTCCCCTCGCCCCAAAGCTGCTGCTGTCGCCGTGAGAAAGCGCCGCGCACGTAGGCTCCACCTCCTGCTTCGCGCTGGAGGCTCAACCTCCTCCCTGTCCCCGCGCCTGGAGACGCCTCGACCCCCTCTGTTCTCCCCCCCCTCTT
>NC_041392.1:194148005-194156153 GCF_002162155.2 Triticum dicoccoides
ATGGCCGAACGCCCCCATCGCCACCGACGCCGTTCGCCGCGGCCACAGCCACCGCCTAGCCTTCCCATCTGTTCAAGAGCTCCACCTCCGTCGTCTACGCCTCCTCAAGGGCACACGCGCCGCCGGACGCCCCCGAACGCCCACACCGCCGCCTTCTTCAACCTTCGGCCCCGTCGATCGCCGTCGTTGATTCGCCCCCGACAAGACATCTTCGAGCCCACTAACCCTCCCAACGGACTCGCGGTGAGCCCCTGAGTCGTTTCCCCCTTCTTCCTTGGTCGCTTTTGACCTCTAGGCCATAGCCCCGTCGTGGCCGAGAGCTCCATGCCGCCGCCGCGTAGCTCGTCGTCGTTTGAGCCAGCATCTGTCACGGCCGAGCACATATTTGTGCTCCTCGCGTCGTCAGGAGTCTACTGAGACCCTCCACTAGTTTCCCCGTGCACCGGAGCTCCATTCTCGTTGAGGTACGGAACTCCGGCGCCGCCGCGAGCTTGTTTCCGGCGAGATCCGGCCACCACAGCCTCTGCCGCTCGCCCAGTTGGATGCGGCGCATCTTCAGCTACCCGTAGGAGCAAACCACGCGTCGAATGGTGCTCCGTAGCGAGCACGCGTTGCATCTCCGTCGTCAGCCATGGTCGTCGCGGCGAAACTCCGGCAGGAGCTGACGTGGCGTTGCCATTAGCGGCTAATCCCCCCAATTAGCACACTAACAGACACTGACAGCGGGCCCCGTAGCGGGTCAAAGCCCGAGTCAACGCGGGATTAGTTCCTGTGTCACTGACGTGTGGACCCCGCATGTCAGGTTTGACCTGGACCTGGCCGTTGAATCGCTGACGTCATGCTGGCGTCAGGCTGACGCAGTTAAATCATTTTTTGGAATTATTTTAATTCTAAATATTCAGGAAATTCCAGAAAATGTTCAAAACTTCAAAAATTCATAGTAATTCAACCGTAACTCCAAATTAAATAATTTATATATGAAAAATTATCAGAAAAATTCAAGGAATCCATCTGTACCATTTTCATGCATGTTAGAACAACTTATAGATGCTGTTTAGCACAAATCATATAAAGGGCATTTAAATAATCACATATGGAGTTTGAATTTGAATCTTGTATTCAAACCAACTTCATTTAATCTGTTGCTAGTTGCATTAGCTCAAAACACATTCATTTTGCCATGTCATGATCATGCATCATATTGTGCATTGCATTGATTGTGTTCCCTTCTGTGTTGCCGGTATTTGTCCCCTCTCGATAGACGTGATGCCGATGATGTGATCGTTGACACTGATGAAGACTCAATGTTATCTTCAGAAGTGCCAGGCAAGCAAAACCCCCTTGTTCATTCCGATACAATCCTACTCTCTCGCTCCTGCTCTCTTTTAATGCATTAGGACAACAACGATTCAACTATTACTTGCTGCGGTAGCTGAACCCCTTTATCCTTTGCATGACCTGTCATTGCCACAGTAAATAGATGAAACCCACTAGCATGAGTAGGAGTTGTTTGAGCCCTGTTGTGCCTACTCATTCATGTTTGTTTGTCATGCCTGCTACTGCTTAGAGTTGAGTCAGGTCTGATTCATCGGGGATGAATCAGAGGTGTGTGAACATGTCCTACTGTATGTGAGCTAAGTGTGTGAACACGATTTGGTAAAGGTAGCGGTGAGAGGCCATGTAGGAGTACATGGTGGGTTGTCTCATTGCAGCCGTCCTCAGGAACTGAGTTCTGTGTTTGTGATCCATGATTCAGCTACTACCATACATTGGGCCCTGAAATATGACCCCGCTCGACTTCTTATTCACCCTTGTCCACTGTCCAGGAGTTGCAAGTAGTTTCTGGTGTTTGTAGCTTACTGGAGGCCGTGGACAGCGCTGACCGTAGGGGTGGGCTGTGATGCGGTAGGTACGTGGCACGGTGTACCAGATGCCCGTTTGGTGTCTCGGGAACCCTGTTCACATCGTTTGGGGCTGTGAGCGAAACTCCGGCCGGATCTCCTCATGGATGGAACCCGAATAGGCAATAAACCTGGACTAGAGACTTAGGTGTTTAGGTAGGTCGTGGTCTACACCCACGTCGGCTTTCGCTTGAAGTCTGCCGAGCACATGTCGTGTGCAGACGCTAAGTGGTGGAAACATGTATGAAGAAGTACACCCCTGTAGGGTTAATATCATCTATTCGAATAGCCGTGTCTGCGGTAAAGGACTTCTGGGTTGCTTATATCAGTTCATAGACAAGTGAAAGTGGATACTCTAAAATACGCAAGATAAGCGTGAGTGCTATGGATGGCGTTCTCGTAGGGAGACGGGAGCGGATCCATAGTGGTGTATTGATATGGTGAATATGTGGACTCGTGTGTGCCACCTCAAAAGAGTTGCTTGCAGTCGTAGTTTAGGATAGCCACCGAGTCAAAGCTGGCTTGCTGCAGTTAAACCCCACCATCCCCTTGTTGATAATGATGCATATGTAGTTAGTTCTGATGTAAGTCTTGCTGGGTACATTTGTACTCACGTTTGCCTATTTTATGTTTTTGCAGAGAGACTTCGGTCTCACTAGTAGTTCCACGTGGACTTCGACGTTTAGCTTGTTACCTCAGCTACGGTCTTGTGCCTCGGCAGGATTTGGTAGATAGTCAGGCTTCTCAGCCTTTTTCATTTATAGATGTCTGTACTCAGACATGATAGCTTCCGCTTGTGCTTTGATATGTATGCTCTGAATGTTGGGTCATGAGACCCCTGTTTGTAATATCTCGCTCCTCGGAGCCTATTGATTAAATACTTGAGTTATAGAGTCATGTTGTGATGCCATGTTGTATTTGCACATATCGAGCATATTGTGTGTATGTTATTGAAATGCTTGGTATGTGTGGGATCTGACTATCTAGTTGTTTATTCTTAGTAGCCTCTCTTACCAGGAAATGTCTCCTAGTGTTTCCACTGAGCCATGGTAGCTTGCTACTGCTCCGGAACACTTAGGCTGGCCGGCATGTGTCCTTCTTCGTTCCTGTGTCTGTCCCTTCGGAGAAATGTCACGCGATGAATACCAGAGTCCTGTTAGCCCGCTACAGCCCGGTTCACCGGAGTCCTGCTAGCCCAGTGCTACAGCCTGGATTCACTCGCTGATGACCGACACGTTCGATGCTGGGTCATGGATGCCTGTCCCTGTAAGTTTGTGCCACTTTGGGTTTACGACTAGCCATGTCAGCCCGGGCTCCTTATCATATGGATGCTAGCGACACTATCATATACGTGTGCCAAAAGGCGCAAACGGTCCCGGGCAAAGGTAAGGCGACTCCCGTGGGAATACCATGCATGAGGCCGCAAAGTGATATGAGGTGTTACATGCTAGATCGATGTGGCATTGAGTCAGGGTCCTGACAGCGTTGGTATCAGAGCTTGACTGCCTGTAGGATTACCAAGCCAAACTGGTCGAAGTTGAGTCTAGAAATTCTTTAGTTATATAAGGGAATTGATTGTGGGATGGAACGTAAGGCTCTTTTTACTCCTTATACCTCATGCCCTTCTGATCTGAGTCATCTTATCTTTCCTACGGGGATTAAGAGCTAGGCTATCTCTTCTTTCTATCAGGATCACGTGTTACTAATCCGTAGACTTATAAGATTGTTGGATTTAAGCTTGAATTCAGTTTCTACTACTTCCGTATGTTAATTGTTGATCTCGAAACCTTGATATTGTGCTTCTGAGTGGTTATGCCACCATTTTTGTGAATGTCTCAAATCTCTTCTGAGCATTTACAGCCGTTATGCTGTCCGAGTCATTCCAGGTTTCTAAATAGTCTGATGCATTTGCAAAATCCTTTCCCTCTGGTTTCGATGCTCCTTTATGCCAGCTCAATCACACTAATTGTTGAGTTGAGGTATTCTACTGCCTCGACCTTTATGTTGGAATAATTATTATGACCCTAGGTGTCTCAGGGGATCATCTAGTGGTCTAGCCATGATTTGTGTCCTAGTGTGATGATTCTGGCCTTTATTCTCGAAAGCATTCCGTGATGCTACTTAGGAGTAGGTATTCTATTCCTGGGTTTTGAACCCGAGATTCATCCTACTTACATCATGTTGATAGTGTTGCTAGTTCCTTTAGGATAATAGTAACCTTTGCGATAGTCCTCGAGGTTCATGATACATCCTTCTTCCAATTACCATGAATCATTCTTGGCAGGAGTTCTTCTGAACCAAAAGATGACAACAAGAGTGCTCTCGATGAGTTCTCCATGCTATATTGTGACTCTGCCAGCTCAACCTTTCTGCATGGGTTATCCGGAAGAATTATGTTGAACTTGGTTCGACATACTAATTTATGCATCCACAACTCAGAAAGTTATATGTTCCTTTGAGTTGTCCCTCTTTAGTTGTCTACTGACCTTCGTCTATCAATTGATAGTCAAGAGTATGCGTGCGTTCGTTTATCGATGCCTATTACTCTTGTGGTCCGTCAAGCCATTCTATCGCGGAATGATAGGAGAAACAAACTCCAGTACCTCTTCCATATCTAGGATTGGGTCAAAGCAATTGTGCTCCGCAGATCAAAATGCCAGCCCAGCTTTTGATTCTGTTCTACCCTGAAGTATTACCGTCTTTATGTCAGGATTTTCATGAGGATTGCACTGGCTCTTGTGAATTCTTGATGTAGTGATACTTCTCGCCATCATTATTCATCCCTCGGTTCCGTGTTGTCGCAACCGGAATGCCGACAAGTGAATCATGATGTGTGAATTCAATACTCCTAGCAACCTTGTTGCTTGGTAGTTAATGGACAATAATTTCATTCTTAGCGTGTTGGTTTTGAATCATCATTCTAAGGTTGATCATGCTACCTAGTCCTTGTTCTCGGTGCACTCCTCGATCGATGAGTTAGGATTATTTCAAATCTTCGCTCTATTGATCATATCGTCTTGCCTCAAAAAGCAAGATTGCTCTCGAGCTTAGTAACATATTGGTGGTTCGTGATTTTCCGAAGATCTTCTCGGAAGTATTACCAGGTTGTCACCTGATCGCTGTGTTGAGCTCGTGATCATGTTGGTTTCTTGTGAACCACCCTTCTCCAAGAATCTGTGTTGGATATCCCTGAGCTAGTTGGTTAAGCTAGACAACAACTTGGAGAGTTGGAAGATAAAAGCTTGCCTGACTTAGTTCGTTCCAAAGGGATATTCTTGTGTAGTATGTGTTGACGAAAGATGATATCTTCATCGATTGGTCCCTGTGATCAGTTGCTGGACCTATCATTTTTATCTAACCTTTGATTGGAGTATGGGCTATCATCCAATCAGACCAGAACCAATGATATTCGTAATGTTGTCTTACTCGTGGTTGATCCCTCGAGCATACACCATTATATCTTTCGGGTCTGACCAATGCTATCACTTGTTCACTTAACTATGGAATTCCTTTTAAAGGGAAACCCGGAAGAATTGTTGTTGAGCCCATTGGCAACATCCTTATCTCCTCCATGATGTTGTTGAACATTAAGCTAGTGTTGGAAACTTTTGAAAGCATTTTCTTCATGCTAGCTCATGAAGTATTTGTTTGATGAAAGGAGTGACTTCCTCTTATACACGTGCATTTGGTGAAAGTTGTCGCCGTGAATTTGAGAAAGATTGTTTTGTTTCCTTTGGAATCATCCCAAATTAGTCATGCACACGTGCGAAGTATTCTGTAGTCTGGAGACTTGCAACCTTCATTCTATATGTGTCCCTAGCACACTAAGCCACTGATTGACTTGTTCAAGGAAAAGAAGTCTATGCTTGGGATCTAATCCATGGACTTGCGTAAAGACTTCGATATCCTCGATTATGGTTCCCCACCCGAACTCGGTAGTGTTTGATTATAAGACTACTACGTGGCCATGCTTGTCTGGGACAACGTGTTCACATGTTAGTAGCAGAACCAGCTCATGTTTGGAGCTTGCTATCATAGTTCATTCCCGAGAATCTCGCAACATCATCTCATCGATTTGTGTTGCAAACTTTCATTTTTCTTCCTAGACTCGATGAGTCTGGAATATCCTGACACCAACCAGATCTGAATCTCAGGCAGATATGATGGTTTGGAACATTTCCCAAGAACTATAATATCGGTCCCTCGAAAACCGGTAAAGTGGATGTCGTGGCCAACACACCTAGCCGGAAGACCTGTTATTATAATATCTTGATCGAGGAAGTTGGCCACCTCCCCATAGGGATTTCGTCTGATTTACTCCCTAGTTGCCCCTATGGATTTTGAGATCCCGAAGTCCGACCTTTTTACTTGATGTTCTAGATATCAAACCATATCTATGAATGGGTTACACTAGCACATCAAGGAGAACATTAGAAGCGGAGTGCTAAATGTCTCTCGGTCGATCATCCAGATTTTATTTCCTTGGCCCCGCCAAGGGTGAAATCTAAGAAAGTGTTATCTTCCTTTGCATCTGCATCATCCATCATCATTCATCATGGTAGCAAGTTGTGTTGCCAGGATCCTTGACATGGATATTGGTAAAACCTTGATGATTGTGGAAATGCTCAAGTTCTTGAGAGCACGCACAAGCGCTACGTGATATCATCGGCACTAACTGGGATTCCTCTCAGTTTCCTCGGCAATGCTATGACCTTTTCAAACAGTGAATTCACTCTCTATTGTTGGGTTCTTCCCCAGTTACCAGAATCATTCCCAGCATTTGCATTTTGTTCCCAGCTTGCACCGCCAATGTGCCATTCTACCATGGGTCTCTTCCATTTCCGGTGATAAGCAAATTCATCCATTACGTTGTCTTCAACTAGGTAATCCACATCATCCAAGTCCGAGTATGCCATTCTACCGACCCCCTCCAAATGATCGCTTGTGATTGCCTTAGGCTGGTATAAAGAGTTTCAATGATCTTTGAATCAAAGGTAATTCTTTTTGCCACTTAAGGGGATATATCTACGAGTCACCATCCCTAAGGTGCCTCGTTGTGGTATCATGGCAACTCAACTCCTCGCTACGATGACAATCGTTTACCACCTTTTTAAGTGTGGAATTGTAGTCTACCTGGTAAACCTCGTCATCTGCTCCACTCCATCCCTCTAGAGGTGTGCTTCGTCCCTCAGCTCGAGAAATGTTGCTATGTCCCATTCCGTGAGTTAATCCTGAGTTGTTCGACCTTCGAGAAGATTGATCCTTCTAGAGTTCCCCTCCTCTCATTGTCATGTTGGTTGGAGTTTCCAGAGCAAGACGTCGAGACAGGATGATGATCAAATCAACGTTCCTATGAAGTGCAACCTGGATCGTGAAGATTGTGCTAGGTCGCGTTCCCCCTTCATCTTACCCTACGCTTGAATCTCGAGACGAGATTTTTGTTTAGTGGGGGTGAGTTGTCACATCCTTGGTCCTGTTATGCACTAGGCTAGACCTCATGTGAGCATCATGTTTTAATTCAAATGAAATTTGAATTGAGGGATTTTTAAAGCCTCAGAAACCTTCTAAAAATGATCAACATTAAAATCTTCTCAAAGAAGTCCAAGAAAATGCTCCTCTTAGTCTCTGAAAATATTGCAAAGAGGTAAAACTCAAAACAATATTTTTGGTATCTCAGAGTTAATTATTTTGGGCCTTTGAATTAAATAAATAACTATTTGCATTGGATATATATTTTATATATAAATAATATATGTCCAATAATGCTGGAACATTTTATGTGGTTTGGTATATTTTAGTTCTAGCCACATAACTATTTTCAGGATTTTATAAAATGGTTTAGTATTTTACTAAACTAAAACAACACAGAACAAAATAAATAAAAACAACAAAAATAGGAAAAGCAGAGAGGAGAGAAACCTTACCTGGCGCTCACCTGGTAGCCCAGCCGGCCCAGCTCCTGTGCGGCCCAGCCCACCAGGCGTTCCCCCCCTGTCGTCTTCCTCCCCTCGCCCCAAAGCTGCTGCTGTCGCCGTGAGAAAGCGCCGCGCACGCAGGCTCCACCTCCTGCTTCGCGCTGGAGGCTCAACCTCCTCCCTGTCCCCGCGCCTGGAGACGCCTCGACCCCCTCTGTTCTCCCCCCCTCTTTTCTGGCTCTCCCCCTCGCTTGCCGCAGCCATGGCCGAATGCCACCATCGCCACCGACGCCGTTCTCCGCGGCCACAACCACCGCCTAGCCTTCCCATCT
>NC_041392.1:194156748-194242002 GCF_002162155.2 Triticum dicoccoides
ACAGCCACCGCCTAGCCTTCCCATCTGTCCAGGAGCTCCACCTCCGTCGTCTACGCCTCCTCAAGGGCACACGCGCCGCCGGACGCCCCCGAACGCCCACACCGCCGCCTTCTTCAACCTTCGGCCCCGTCGATCGCCGTCGTCGATTCGCCCCCGACAAGACATCTTCGAGCCCACTAACCCTCCCAACGGACTCGCGGTGAGCCCCTGAGTCGTTTCCCCCTTCTTCCCTGGTCGCTTTTGACCTCTAGGCCATAGCCCCGTCGTGGCCGAGAGCTCCATGCCGCCGCCGCGTAGCTTGTCGTCGTTTGAGCCAGCATCTGTCACGGCCGAGCACATATTTGTGCTCCTCGCGTCGTCAGGAGTCTGCTGAGACCCTCCACTAGTTTCCCCGTGCACCGGAGCTCCATTCTCGTTGAGGTCCGGAACTCCGGCGCCGCCGCGAGCTCGTTTCCGGCGAGCTCCGGCCACCACAGCCGCTGCCGCTCGCCCAGTTGGATGCGGCACATCTTCAGCTACCCGTAGGAGCAAACCACACGTCGAATGGTGCTCCGTAGCGAGCACACGTTGCATCTCCGTCGTCGGCCATGGTCGTCGCCGGCGAAACTCCGGCGGGAGCTGACGTGGCGTTGCCATTAGCGGCTAATCCCCCCAATTAGCACACTAACAGACACTGACAGCGGGCCCCGTAGCGGGTCAAAGCCCGAGTCAACGCGGGATTAGTTCCTGTGTCACTGACGTGTGGACCCCGCATGTCAGGTTTGACCTGGACCTGGCCGTTGACTCGCTGACATCATGCTGGCGTCAGGCTGACGCAGTTAAATCATTTTCTGGAATTATTTTAATTCTAAATATTCAGGAAATTCCAGAAAATGTTCAAAACTTCAAAAATTCATAGTAATTCAACTGTAACTCCAAATTAAATAATTTATATATGAAAAATTATCAGAAAAATTCAAGGAATCCATCTGTACCATTTTCATGCATGTTAGAACAACTTATAGATGCTGTTTAGCACAAATCATATAAAGGGCATTTAAATAATCACATATGGAGTTTGAATTTGAATCTTGTATTCAAACCAACTTCATTTAATCTGTTGCTAGTTGCATTAGCTCAAAACACATTCATTTTGCCATGTCATGATCATGCATCATATTGTGCATTGCATTGATTGTGTTCCCTTCTGTGTTGCCGGTATTTGTCCCCTCTCGATAGACGTGATGCCGATGATGTGATCGTTGACACTGATGAAGACTCAATGTTATCTTCAGAAGTGCCAGGCAAGCAAAACCCCCTTGTTCATTCCGATACAATCCTACTCTCTCGCTCCTGCTCTCTTTTAATGCATTAGGACAACAACGATTCAACTGTTACTTGCTGCGGTAGCTGAACCCCTTTATCCTTTGCATGACCTGTTATTGCCACAGTAAATAGATGAAACCCACTAGCATGAGTAGGAGTTGTTTGAGCCCTGTTGTGCCTACTCATTCATGTTTGTTTGTCATGCTTGCTACTGCTTAGAGTTGAGTCAGGTCTGATTCATCGGGGATGAATCAGAGGTGTGTGAACATGTCCTACTGTGTGTGAGCTAAGTGTGTGAACACGATTTGGTAAAGGTAGCGGTGAGAGGCCATGTAGGAGTACATGGTGGGTTGTCTCATTGCAGCCGTCCTCAGGAACTGAGTTCTGTGTTTGTGATCCATGATTCAGCTACTACCATACATTGGGCCCTGAAATATGACCCCGCTCAACTTCTTATTCACCCTTGTCCTCTGTCCAGGAGTTGCAAGTAGTTTCTGGTGTTTGTAGCTTACTGGGGGCCGTGGACAGCGCTGACCGTAGGGGTGGGCTGTGATGCGGTAGGTACGTGGCACGGTGTACCGGATGCCCGTTTGGTGTCTCGGGAACCCTGTTCACATCGTTTGGGGCTGTGAGCGAAACTCCGGCCGGATCTCCTCATGGATGGAACCCGAATAGGCAATAAACCTGGACTAGAGACTTAGGTGTTTAGGTAGGTCTTGGTCTACACCCACGTCGGCTTTCGCTTGAAGTCTGCCGAGCACATGTCGTGTGCAGCCGCTAAGTGGTGGAAACATGTATGAAGAAGTACACCCCTGCAGGGTTAATATCATCTATTCGAATAGCCGTGTCCGCGGTAAAGGACTTCTGGGTTGCTTATATCAGTTCATAGACAAGTGAGAGTGGATACTCTAAAATACGCAAGATAAGCGTGAGTGCTATGGATGGCGTTCTCGTAGGGAGACGGGAGCGGATCCATAGTGGTGTATTGATATGGTGAATATGTGGACTCGTGTGCGCCACCTCAAAAGAGTTGCTTGCAGTCGTAGTTTAGGATAGCCACCGAGTCAAAGCTGGCTTGCTGCAGTTAAACCCCACCATCCCCTTGTTGATAATGATGAATATGTAGTTAGTTCTGATGTAAGTCTTGCTGGGTACATTTGTACTCACGTTTGCCTATTTTATGTTTTTGCAGAGAGACTTCGGTCTCACTAGTAGTTCCACGTGGACTTCGACGTTTAGCTTGTTACCTCAGCTACGGTCTTGTGCCTCGGCAGGATTTGGTAGATAGTCAGGCTTCTCAGCCTTTTTCATTTATAGATGTCTGTACTCAGACATGATAGCTTCCGCTTGTGCTTTGATATGTATGCTCTGAATGTTGGGTCATGAGACCCCTGTTTGTAATATCTCGCTCCTCGGAGCCTATTGATTAAATACTTGAGTTATAGAGTCATGTTGTGATGCCATGTTGTATTTGCACATATCGAGCATATTGTGTGTATGTTATTGAAATGCTTGGTATGTGTGGGATCTGACTATCTAGTTGTTTATTCTTAGTAGCCTCTCTTACCGGGAAATGTCTCCTAGTGTTTCCACTGAGCCATGGTAGCTTGCTACTGCTCCGGAACACTTAGGCTGGCCGGCATGTGTCCTTCTTCGTTCCTGTGTCTGTCCCTTCGGGGAAATGTCACGCGATGAATACCAGAGTCCTGTTAGCCCGCTACAGCCTGGTTCACCGGAGTCCTGCTAGCCCAGTGCTACAGCCTGGATTCACTCGCTGATGACCGACACGTTCGATGCTGGGTCATGGATGCCTGTCCCTTTAAGTTTGTGCCACTTTGGGTTTACGACTAGCCATGTCAGCCTGGGCTCCTTATCATATGGATGCTAGCGACACTATCATATACGTGTGCCAAAAGGCGCAAACGGTCCCGGGCAAAGGTAAGGCGACACCCGTGGGAATACCGTGCGTGAGGCCGCAAAGTGATATGAGGTGTTACATGCTAGATCGATGTGGCATTGAGTCAGGGTCCTGACAAAGCGTTACTCTGTTTTTAACTTAATACTCTAGATGCATGCTGGATAGCGGTCGATGAGTGGAGTAATAGTAGTAGATGCAGAATCGTTTCGGTCTACTTGTCACGGACGTGATGCCTATATACATGATCATGCCTAGATATTCTCATAACTATGCTCAATTCTGTCAATTGCTCAACAGTAATTTGTTCACCCACCGTAGAATACTTATGCTCTTGAGAGAAGCCACTAGTGAAACCTATGGCCCCCGGGTCTATTCTCATCATATCAATCTCCATCACTTTAATCTTGCTTTGCTTTTTTACTTTTCCTTTTACTTTTCACTTTGCATCTCTATACCAAAAATACCAAAAATATTATATATATCAGATCTCACTCTCGTAAGTGAACGTGAAGGGATTGACAACCCCTAATCGCGTTGGTTGCGAGTAGCTATCGTTTTGTGCAGGAATGAGGGACTTGAGCGTGGCCTCCTACTGGATTGATACCTTGGTTCTCAAAAACTGAGGGAAATACTTACGCTACTCTGCTGCATCATCCTTTCCTCTTCGGGGAAATCCAACGCAAGCTCAAGAGGTAGCAAGAAGAATTTCTGGCGACGTTGCCGGGGAGTCTACGCCAAAAGTCAACATACCAAGTACCCATCACAATCCCTATCTCTCGCATTACATTAGTTGCCATTTGCCTCTCGTTTTCCTCTCCCCCACTTCACCCTTGCCATTTTATTCGCCCTCTCTTTCCCAATCTCCTTCCCCTTCTCCTTCTCTTTCTCCGTTTGCCTTTTTATCGCTTGCCTTTTTGTTTGCCCGTGTGTTGGATTACTTGTTTGTCGCGATGGCTCAACCGAGATTTGGTGATCTTCACCTTAAAAGGTTAGAGGAGATTGAAAACAACGTTAGGAATTTTATGATTTTGCAATTCGAGCATAATAATTTCTTTAGAAACGAGCTTAAGGAACAAAAAAGTTTTATGAGTTATATGAATAAAGAGCTTGATGATATGTCTAAAGAATTTGATGGTATAAGATCCCAAATTGCTCGTCTAAAAAAGATGACTGCTGAAATTTCGGATATGCAAGCCACCTTAGTCAATAAGATGGCCGCTAAACCGAATTCCTATAAAAATCAAGATGAAGATCTAAAAGTTATTGATGTGTCTCCTATCAAATCTTTGTTTTGCAATATGAATCTTGATGAAACTGAATATGATCTTCCTTTACCTAGAAGGCGTTCTAAAAATTCGGAGTATTTAGATCTTTATGATGAAATTGATGAAAGTGGGATTGAAAGAAATAAAAATATAGATGTTGCTAAACCCACTATATTGGATTTCAAGGAATTTAATTATGAAAGTTGCTCTTTAATTGATTGTATTTCCTTGTTGCAATCCGTGCTAAATTCTCCACATGCTTATAGTCAAAAGAAAGCCTTCACCGAAAATATTGTTGATGCATTGATGCAATCTTATGAAGAAAAACTTGAGTCGAAAGTTTCTATCCCTAGAAAACTCTATGATGAGTGGGAACCAACTATTAAAATTAAAATTAAAGATCATGAGTTTTATGCTTTGTGTGATTTGGGTGCTAGTGTCTCCACTGTTCCCAAAACTTTGTGTGATTTGCTAGATTTCTGCGATTTTGATGATTGCTCTCTAAACTTGCATCTTGCGAATTCTACTATTAAGAAACCTACGGGAAGGATTAATAATGTTCTTATTGTTGCAAATAGGAATTTTGTGCCCGTAGATTTGATTGTTCTTGATATAGATTGCAATCCTTCTTGCCCTATTATTCTTGGTAGACCTTTCCTTAGATATTGATATGAAGGAAGGGAATATTAGATTTCAATTTCCATTAAAAAGGGCATGGAACACTTTCCTAGAAAGAAAATAAAATTGCCACATGAAACTATCATGAGAGCCACTTATGGATTGCCTACCAAAGATGGCAATACCTAGATCTATCCTCGCTTTTTTGCCTAGCTAGGGGCGTTAAACGATAGCGCTTGTTGGGAGACAACCCAATATTTTTCCTTGTTTTTATTCAATAAATAAATTATTTAGCCTCTGTTTTGGTTGTGTTTTTGGTGTCTAATTAGTGTTTGTGCCAAGTAGAACCGTTGGGAAGACTTGGGGAAAGTCTTGTTGAACTTGCTGTAAAAACAGAAACTTTAGCGCTCATGAGAACTGCTGTCATTTTTATATGGAAAGTGATATTTAGTTAATTCTTTTTGCAGATTATTAATCGATAAATTCCTCACGTCCAGCAATTTATTTTAGAATTTTTGGGGTTCCAGATCTTGCGTTAGTTACAGATTACTACAGACTGTTCTGTTTTTGACAGATTCTGTTTTTTGTGTGTTGTTTGCTTATTTTGATGAATCTATGGCTAGTAAAATAGTTTATAATCCATAGAGAAGTTGGAATACATTAGGTTTAACACCAATATAAATAAAGAATGAGTTCATTGCAGTACCTTGAAGTGGTCTTTTGTTTTCTTTCTCTAACGGAGCTCATGAGATTTCTATTGAGTTTTTGTGTTGTGAAGTTTTCAAGTTTTGGGTGAATTTTTTTGATGGATTATGGAACAAGGAGTGGCAAGAGCCTAAGCTTGGGGATGCCCTGGAAGGCATCCCCTCTTTCGTCCAGTTCCATCGGTAATTTACTTGGAGCTATATTTTTATTCACCAACATGATATGTGTTTTGCTTGGAGCGTCTTGTATTATTTGTGTCTTTGTGTTTTAGTGTGCCACAATCATCCTTGCTGTACACACCTTTTGAGAGAGCCATACATGAATTAAAATTTGATAGAATACTCTATGTGCTTCACTTATATCTTTTGAGCTATGTAGTTTTGCTCTATGTGCTTCACTTATATCTTTTGAGCGTTATAATTTTTCTCTATGTGCTTCACTTATATCTTTTGAGCTATGTAGTTTTGCTCTATGTGCTTCACTTATATCTTTTGAGCGTTATAATTTTGCTCTATGTGATTCACTTAGATCTTTTAAGAGCATGATAGTGGATTTGTTTTAACTAAACTATTGATCTCTCATGCTTCACTTAAATTATTTTGAGAGTCTCTTAATAGCATGGTAATTTGCTTAATAATAATATGCTTGGCATTCAAGATTTGTGAAACTTTCTTTTGAGTGCATTGAATACTAAGAAAATATTGAAGCATGATAATTGTTTTGAGATATGGAGGTGATAATATTAGAGTCATGCTAGTTGAGTAGTTGTGAATTTAAAGAATACTTGTGTTAAAGTTTGTGATTCCTGTAGCATGCACGTATGGTGAACCGTTATGTGATGAAGTCGGAGCATGATTTATTTATTGATTGTCTTCCTTATGCGTGGCGGTCGGGGATGAGCGATGGTCTTTTCCTACCAATCTATCCCCCTAGGAGCATGCGCGTAATACTTTGCTTTGATAACTTCTAGATTTTTGCAATAAGTATATGAGTTCTTTATGACTAATGTTGAGTCCATGGATTATATGCACCTTTTCCCATCCTTCCACCATTGCTAGCCTCCCTAATACCGCGCACTTTTCGCTGGTATCATACACCTACCATAAACCTTCCTCAAAACAGCCACCATACCTACCTATCATGGCATTTTCATAGCCATTCCGAGATATATTGCCATGCAACTTTCCACCGCTCCGTTTATTATGGCACGCTCCATCATTGTCATATTGCTAGCATGATCATGTAGTTGACATCGTATTTGTGGCAAAGCCACCATTCATAATTCTTTCATACATGTCACTCTTGATTCATTGCATATCCCGGTACACCGCCGGAGGCATTTATATAGAGTCATATTTTATTCTAAGTATCGAGTTGTTGGGTTGTAAGAAAAATAAAAGTGTGATGATCATCATTTTTAGAGCATTGTCCCAAGTGAGTAAAGAATGATGGAGACTATGATTCCCCCATAAGTCGGGAAGAGACTCCGGACGAGAAATAAAAGAGAAAAAAAGAGGCCATAAAAAAAGAGAAAAGGCCCAAACAAAAAAATGAGAGAAAAAGAGAGAAGGGACAATGTTACTATCCTTTTACCACACTTGTGCTTCAAAGTAGCACCATGATCTTCATGATAGAGAGTCTCTCGTTATGTCACTTTCATATACTAGTGGGAATTTTACATTATAGAACTTGGCTTGTATATTCCAATGATGGGCTTCCTCAAAATGCCCTAGGTCTTCGTGAGCAAGCAAGTTGGATGCACACCCACTTAGTTTCTTTTGATGAGCTTTCATATACTTATAGCTCTAGTGCATCCGTTGCATGGCAATCCCTACTCACTCACATTGATACGCCTAGTTATCTTCCCCTCCTTTTGTCTTCTCCACAACCACCATTCTATTCCACATATAGTGCTATATCCATGGCTCAAACTCATGTATTGCGTGAAGATTGAAAAAGTTTTGAAAAAGTTAGAGTATGAAACAATTGCTTGGCTTGTCATCGGGGTTGTGCATGATTTAAATACTTTGTGTGGTGAAGATAGAGCATAGCCAGACTATATGATTTTGTAGGGATAGCTTTCTTTGGCCATGTTATTTTGAGAAGATATAATTGCTTTGTTAGTATGCTTGAAGTATTATTATTTTTATGTCAATATGAACTTTTTTCTTGAATCTTTCGTATCTGAATATTCATATCACAATTAAGAAGATTTGCATTGATATTATGCCAAGTATCACTCCACATCAAAAATACTCTTTTTATCATTTACCTACTCGAGGACGAGCAGGAATTAAGCTTGGGGATGCCTGATACGTCTCCAACGTATCTATAATTTTTTATTGCTCCATGCTATATTATCTACTGTTTTGGACTATATTGGGCTTTATTTTCCACTTTTATATTATTTTTGGGACTAACCTATTAACCGGAGGCCCAGCCCATAATTGCTGTTTTTTTGCCTATTTCAGTGTTTCGAAGAAACGGAATATCAAATGGATTCCAAACGGAGTAAACCTTTCTGGAACATGATTTTCTTCCCGAATATGAACCAGGAGACTTGGACCCTACGCCAAGGAAGCTTCGAGGTGGGCACGAGGTAGGGGGGCGCGCCTATACCCCCAGGTGCGCCTATACCCCCAGGCGCGCCCCCACCCTCGTGGGCCCACCGAAGCTCCACCGACGTACTTGTTCCTCCTATATATACCTACGTACCCCCAAACGAATAGGAAAGGAGCCAAAAAACCTAATTCCACCGCCGCAACTTTCTGTATCCACGAGATCCCATCTTGGGGCCTGTTCCGGAGCTCCGCCGGAGAGGGCTGTCATCACGGAGGGCTTCTACATCATCATGGACTCTCCGATGAAGTGTGAGTAGTTTACCTCAGACCTTCGGGTCCATAGTTATTAGCTAGATGGCTTCTTCTCTCTTTTTGGATCTCAATACAAAGTTCTCCCCCTCTCTCGTGGAGACCTATTCGATGTAATCTTCTTCTTTTTGTGGTGTGTTTGTTGAGACCGATGAATTGTGGGTTTATGATCAAGTCTATCTATGAATAATATTTGAATCTTCTCTGAATTCTTTTATGTATGATTGGTTATCTTTGCAAGTCTCTTCGAATTATCCGTTTGGTTTGGCCAACTAGATTGGTAGTTCTTGCCATGGGAGAAGTGCTTAGCTTTGGGTTCGATCTTGCGGTGTCCTTTCCCAGTGACAGAAGGGGCAACAAGGCACGTATTGTATCGTTGCCATCGAGGATAACAAGAAGGGGTTTATTTCATATTGCATGAATTTATCTCTCTACATCATGTCATCTTGCTTAAAGCGTTACTCTGTTTTTAACTTAATACTCTAGATGCATGCTGGATAGCAGTCGATGAGTGGAGTAATAGTAGTAGATGCAGAATCGTTTCGGTCTACTTGTCACGGACGTGATGCCTATATACATGATCATGCCTAGATATTCTCATAACTATGCTCAATTCTGTCAATTGCTCAACAGTAATTTGTTCACCCACCATAGAATACTTATGCTCTTGAGAGAAGCCACTAGTGAAACCTATGGCCCCGAGTCTATTCTCATCGTATCAATCTCCATCACTTTAATCTTGCTTTGCTTTTTTACTTTGCCTTTTACTTTTCACTTTGCATCTCTATACCAAAAATACCAAAAATATTATATCTATCAGATCTCACTCTAGTAAGTGACCGTGAAGGGATTGACAACCCCTAATCGCGTTGGTTGCGAGTAGCTATCATTTTGTGCAGGTACGAGGGACTTGAGCGTGGCCTCCTACTGGATTGATACCTTGGTTCTCAAAAACTGAGGGAAATACTTACGCTACTCTGCTGCATCATCCTTTCCTCTTCGGGGAAATCCAATGCAAGCTCAAGAGGTAGCAACTACCACTTTTCTCCCCGCACCACCCCCCTTTTGCGAGGATCTCTCTAGCAGCTCTCTCGATCTAGGGATTTCATGGCAAAGAGGAACTAGAATTTGAATTATCGACAGAGGGATTCCTCCCAGCCACCCACACCTCTGTTCGGATAAGCGAGTTACAAGCCACGGCCAGAGCCGTCCAAATCCTAGCCGAAGACAAATGCAACAACTCCTGTAGCTGTACAACGGTACACCCGCTCAACGGGCCCAGTTTGGGCTAGCAAGCCACTAGGGAAGCTTTGTGGGCTGGTTGGACTTGGGCCTCGGTTCTTTCTAAGTTGGCGCTCCGCTCTTGTCGGCATGGTCTTGACCAGATACAGGGCTTTCTTAAGTATCTTCAAGGATAGCAGGTACAGAGCCGTTAACATCCCCCCTCCGATGAGGAACGGCTTGACCCCAAGCCGCTGAACGAGGGAATTGTTGACGGAGAGAGTCTAGGTCTTCCCAGGCCGCCTCTTCTAGAGATGATCCACTCCACTGTATCAGTCGTTGAGCGATCGTACGTTTGCCGGGATGGTGCACACGCTGCTGAAGAACACGCTGCGGAACCTGGAGAGAAGCAAAGGACGACGAAAGTTTACTAGCAATAGAGAAGTTAGGAAGGACCACCTTTTTTAGCCGGGAGACATGGAAAATAGGGTGAACTCTGCTGTCAGAAGGTAATTGCAGCTTGTAAGCGACTTCACCGATTTTATCCAGTACGGTGTAGGGGCCATAGTACTTGTAAGCCAATCTCTGGTTAGCTTTATGCACGACTGATGATTGCACATAAGGCTGCAACTTGAGGAAAACCTAATCTCCAACTTCGAAAGATCTCTCCGTTCTGTTCTTATCTGCCATATGTTTCATCCGTTGCTGGGCCCAAAACAAATGTTGTTTGACAGAAGCTACTACCTGAAGGAAATATGCCCTAGAGGCAATAATAAAGTTGTTTTTTATATTTCCTTATATCATGATAAATGTTTATTATTCATGCTAGAATTGTATTAACCGGAAACTTAGTACATGTGTGAATACATAGACAAACAAAGTGTCACTAGTTTGCCTCTACTTGACTAGCTCGTTGAATCAATGATGGTTATGTTTCCTAACCATAGACATGAGTTGTCATTTGATTAACGGGATCACATCATTAGAGAATGATGTGATTGACTTGACCCATCCGTTAGCTTAGCACGATGATCGTTTAGTTTGTTGCTATTACTTTCTCCATAACTTGTACATGTTCCTATGACTATGAGATCATGCAACTCCCGAATACCGGAGGAACACTTTGTGTGCTACCAAACGTCACAACGTAACTGGGTGATTATAAAGGTGCTCTACAGGTGTCTCCGATGGTGTTTGTTGAGTTGGCATAGATCAAGATTAGGATTTGTCACTCCGATTGTCGGAGAGGTATCTCTGGGCCCTCTCGGTAATGCACATCAATATAAGCCTTGCAAGCAATGTAGCTAATGAGTTAGTTACAGGATGTAGTATTACAGAACGAGTAAAGAGACTCGCCGATAATGAGATTGAACTAGGTATTGAGATACCGACGATCGAATCTCGGGCAAGTAACATACCGATGACAAAGGGAACAATGTATGTCGTTATGCGGTTTGACCGATAAAGATCTTCGTAGAATATGTGGGAGCCAATATGAACATCCAGGTTCCGCTATTGGTTATTAACCGGAGACATGTCTCGGTCATGTATACATAGACTCGAACCCGTAGGGCCTGCATGCTTAATGTTCGGTTGAGGGAGTCCTGGACTAAGGGGTCCTCGGGCGTCTGTCCTATTGGCATGGGCCGGACTAATGGGCTGTGAAGGTACAAGACCAAAGACTCTCCCCCCGTGTTCAGATGGGACTCTCCTTGGCATGGAAGGCAAGCTTGGCGCCTGGATATGAAGATTCATTTATCTGTAACCGACTTTGTATAACCCTACTCCCCTCCGGTGTCTATATAAACCGGAGGGTTCAGTCCGTAGAGGTAGAAGCAATAATTACCATACATGCTAGACTTCTAGGGTTTTAGCCATTACGATCTCGTGGTAGATCAACTCTTGTAATACTCATATTCATCAAGATCAATCAAGTAGCAAGTAGGGTATTACCTCCATAGAGAGGGCCCGAACCTGGGTAAACATCGTGTCCCCCATTTCTTGTTACCATCGACCCTAGACGCACAGTTCGGGACCCCCTACCCGAGATCCGCTGGTTTTGACACCGACATTGGTGCTTTCATTGAGAGTTCCACTATGATGTCGAAGTCAGGGTTGATGGCTTGCCTTGTGATCAAGGACAATATCACCGCCAGAGGAGCTTTGGCCTCAGGCCAAACCCTCCGGCTGGGTGGCTTTATCATGACTGCCCGTTCGGCTGGTGAGCCGATGATGACTTCTCGGGTCATCGGAAATCGCCTCCGAATTGACTCTGAATACTCCAAACGGATGGATCCAATGGAATTGTCATCCTTGAACGAACTCCTGGATCGCATCGCCGCCTTGGGGGTCGCTACAGACTACGATCGGATTGGGCTTAAACCCGATCAGAGAGAAATCAAATCTCCACCGATCACCCATCAGATAGTAGTAGTAGAGGAGCAAAACAACAACTCTCCCTCTACTGAGGACGAACTATGTTCGGGTCTCCGAGCTTGAAGGGACGGATACCTGTCGCAGAACGACATGCCTTGTCCTCCAAACCCGGAATCAGATGGTAGACTTGAAAAATCGGTCGATCTCCCGGAGCCCGAACTATTAAGCTCGAAAATTTCTCAAACTCCGGATCCCAAATTGGGTCAGGGTTCGGATT
This sequence comes from Triticum dicoccoides, assembly GCF_002162155.2. Lineage (NCBI taxonomy): Eukaryota > Viridiplantae > Streptophyta > Magnoliopsida > Poales > Poaceae > Triticum > Triticum dicoccoides. Next base: position 194,169,304 of record NC_041392.1, read on the forward strand.
TAAATCCACTCACCCACCCAGATATACGTGATCTCACATACCTATGGCAGCAGTCTCAGGAAACAGTCCATCACTTTTGGGCCAGATTCCTCGTCAAGGACAAGATTAAAGATTGCCGCGACGAAGATGTGATCTCAATATTCTGCAGTAATTGTACGGACGAACAAATCCTCAACGCCACCAACCGCCATCACGTACTACACTTCGCTGACTTGGCAACCATAGTACAGAAGTACTGCACAATGGAAAGCGCCTGGAAAACTCAGGCAGCTCACTAGGAACCACCATTCTCCACTTAACACCTCATCCGGACAAAAAGGATGCACCCTCATGGCGTGTCCGACACAACAGTAAAGAAATCTAAACCCATTACAGGGCGTGGAACCATTCTGGAGGGATGGCTCGATAGGCCATGCAAAATACACACAACACCGGATACCATACCTACCCATAGCCTTAGAGCATGTTGGATACTCCGGCAAGTGGCCAAAAGTGGCGAGGATATCCTCACCAAAAATACCTCAGAGCAACACCCCCCGGAAGACAACGACCTCAAGGTATTGACGGTCTTTGAGACTTTCGCTTCAAACAATCGGCGCAAAAGGGCCCTCCGCGACCTCGCCGAAGTCTTCCACGTCACAACAACAAACCCCTGGAACGACATGGCCATAACTTTCAATGCCAGTGACGAACCAAAAATCCGGACAGCTCGGGCACCAGCCGCCTTGGTCCTCAATCCAATTGTGGACGGCTTTCGGCTCACCAAAGTGCTCATGGACGGCGGCAATGGATTAAACCTCATCTACGAGGATACACTCAAAAAATGGAAATAGACAAGAGCCGTATCGAGCAAAGCAGCACGACCTTCCGAGGAATCATTCCCAGTCGGGATGCATGATGCGTGGGAAAAATTACACTTGACGTGGTATTCGGCACGCCGGAGAACTACGGGTCCGAAGAGATAACCTTCCAAGTGGCCCCTTTCAACAGTGGATACCACGCCCTGTTGGGGCGAGATGCATTCACACGCTTTTGAGCCATACCTCATTACGGGTATATGAAGCTCAAGATGCCCGGGCCCAACGGTATTATCACTTCCGCTAGTGATCTGGATATAGCCCTCCGCGCTGAAAACAAAACAGCATCCCTGGCCCTCGAGGCACTATCTAAGGCCCTCGCGGCCGAAGAGTTAACCGCGCTGCGCTCGATGGTGGATAGGGACGACGTAATCCTTGATAAGCGCTCCAAATCCACCTCCTTCAAACCAGCAGAAGAAATAGTCAAATTTCAAGTCCACCCGACGGACCCAAAGAAGACAGCCTCCATCGAGGCACAACTGGACCCAATGGTGGACGCCGCACTACGAGCGTTCCTACGCGAGAACTGGGACATATTCGCCTGGCACCCTTCTGATATGCCAGGAATCCTACGTAGGTTGGCCAAGCACAACCTCAATATATTGAAGGGATATAAGCCGGTCAAGCAAACACTGCGGCGCTTTTCTGAACCCAAACGACAAGCTATGGGGGAGGAGCTAGCCAAGTTAATTGAGGCCGGATTCATCAGAGAAATAAAACACCCGGACTAGCTAGCAAAACTGGTGATGGTGCCAAAGAAGGATAAATCCTGGCGCATGTGCGTCGATTTCAAAGACCTCAACAAAGCTTGCCCTAAGGATCCCTTACCCCTCCCCGCATTGATCAAATCATTGATGCCACTGCAGGACACGACTCACTGTGTTTCCTCGACGCATATTCCGGATAACATCAAATTAAAATGAAGGAATCCGACCAAGCCGCAACAACATTTATTACCCCATATGGGCTTTTCTGCTTCAACACTATGTCCTTTGGGCTTAAAAACGCCGGTGCCACCTACCAACGCATGATTCAAACATGCCTGGGGAAACAAATCGGCAAGACAGTTGAAGCGTACGTGGATGACGTCGTCATCAAGACTAAGCACGTCAAGTCATTAATAGACGACATACGCCTCACATTTGACAACCTTCGGACATATGACATTAAGCTCAATCCGGAAAAATGTGTTTTCGGCGTTCCCTCTGGAAAACTGTTGGGCTTCATTATTTCCAGTAGAGGAATCGAGGGAAATCCAGCCAAAATCCAAGCTTTATCACAATTGGCTACACCGACAGACCTTAAACAGGTCCAAAAACTAGCCAGATGCGTGGCAGCTTTAAGCCGCTTTATCTTCAGACTAGGAGAAAAAGCATTGCCACTTTATCGACTTCTTCGACGCACCAACCACTTTGAGTGGACGGATGCGGAAACGGCCGGATTGGAAGAAATAAAGGCTCTTTTAGCAAGCAACCCAATCATGGCCACGCCAAGTGTCGGTGAAACAATGTTATTATACATCTCTGCAAGACATCAGGTGGCGAGCGCAGTACTCGTCGTTGAGCGAGAGGAGGATGGACACAAATTCCCGCTCTAGAAGCCAGTATACTATGTATCTACTGTCCTAAATCCATGCAAATCCTGGTACCCTCATTATCAAAAGATAGCATACGCGGTCTTCATGGCATCACGGAAGCTACGACATTATTTCCAAGAGTGTTCGATCACGGTGGCTTCCGAAGTACCACTGAATGACATAATAAACAACCGCGACGCCACGGGACGGATTGCCAAGTGGGCCATTGAGTTCCTTCCATTCGACATAACATATAAGCCGTGCCGGGCCATCAAATTGCAAGTACTGGCCGACTTCGTCGCCGAATGGACAGAGGCCGAACTCCCTAAAGAGTATGGCACATATTCCAACTAGGTCATGCACTTCGATGGTTCCAAAATGCTGGCGAGCTTAGGGGCGGGCGTTGTCTTAACGTCCCCCATTGGAGACATGGTTCAGTACGTATTATACACAGACTCCAACAACGCAGCCGAATACGAGGCTTTATTGCACGGTCTTCGGATGGCTACCTCTATGGGCATACAATGCCTGGAAGTACGCAGGGACTCAAATATTGCAATATCCCAGATAAATGGAGACTTCGACACCAAAGATCCAAAGATGGCGGCCTACCGTAACGCCGTACTCAAAATATCAGCTTGGTTCGAGGGACTCAAGTTTCATCATGTGTCTCGAGAAAGCAATCAAGCGGCGGATGTTCATGCTCGCATGGGCGCCAAGCATGACCCCGTCCCGCCTAACATCTTCTTGGAAAGTCTCTTCAAGCCATCCGTGGCATGGCAGGACGAGAGCGGCAATACTAGTCCGGATACGATTATACCCCCAAATTCCGAACACAATACCGATATCATCGGAGGCTCAGCCACAGAAATAACATCGTCGGCCCATCTGATAATGGCAGTAATTTCCCCATGGACCGAACCCTTCTTGGCCTACATTAATAGGCGAGAGCTCCCTGAGGATCAGAATGAGGCTCGCTGGATTGTTCGGTGTTCGAAAGCCTACAAGGTCCATGAAGGAGAGCTCTACAAGAAAAGCGCTACCAGAATACTTCAAAGATGTATCTCCGAAGAAGAGGGACGACAGCTCCTGGCTGAAATCCATGCTGGCCTCGGTGGTCACCATGCCGCTGCTCGTGCCCTTGTAAGTAAGGCCTTCCGCACATGTTTCTTTTGGCCGACGGCCCAAGCAGATGCACAGGACCTTGCCCAATGTTGTGTCGGATGCCAGCTTTTCGCCAACCAAAGCCATATGCCGCCCATGTTGGGGAACATAGCAGAAATTCAAAATTTTCTATGCATCACCAAGATCAATCTATGGAGTAATCTAGCAACAAGGGGAACGAGAGTGCATCTACATACCCTTGTAGATCGCTAAGCGGAAGCATTGCAAGAACGCGGATGAAGGAGTCGTACTCGCAGCGATTCAAATCGCGGTTGATTCCGATCTAGCGCCGAACAGACGGCGCCTCCATGTTCAACACACGTATAGCCCGGGGACGTCTCCTCCTTCTTGATCCAGCAAGGGGAGAGGAGAAGTTGAGGGAGAACTCCAGCAGCACGACGACATGGTGGCAATGGAGCTCGTGGTTTTCCAGCAGGGCTTCGCCAAGCACTATGGAGGAGGAGGAGGTGTAGGAGGAGGGAGGGCTGCGCCAGGGAAGAGGTCACGGCCGCCCTCCCACCCCTCTACTATATATAGGGGCAAGGGGAGAGGGGGAGGCGCCCTAGGGTTTCCCCTAGGGGGCGGCGGCTAGGCAGATTGGATCTCCCTAGGGAAAATCCTAGGGAGACTTGCCCCCCAAGCCAAGCAGGTGGAGGCTTGCCTCCCAAGCCAGGTGGAGGCTCCCCACCTCCCCAAGTAATGTGGTAAAGGGTGTGGGGGGCGCACCACCCCTTAGTGGGCTGGTTTGCCCCTTCCCCTTTGGCCCATGAGGCCCTCCAACACTTGTCGGGGCTCCCGAAACACCTTTCGGTCATGCTGGCCATAGCCTGGTACCCCCGGAACACTTCCGGACTCCAATACCCTTCGTCCAATATATCGATCTTCACCGCCAGACCATTCCGGAACTCCTCGCGACATCCGGAATCTCATCTGGGACTCCGCACTACCTTCGGTAACCACATACTATTTCCCATAACAACTCTAGCGTCACCGAACCTTAAGTGTGTAGACCCTACGGGCTCGGGAGTCATGCAGACATGGCCGAGACAACTCTCCGGTCAATAACCAACAGCGGGATCTGGATACCCATGTTGGCTCCCACATGCTCCACGATGATCTCATCGGATGAACCATGATGTCAAGGATTCAATCAATCCCGTATACAATTCCCTTTGTCCAGCGGTATTGTACTTGCCCGAGATTCGATCGTCGGTATCCGATACCTTGTTCAATCTCGTTACCGGCAAGTCTCTTTACTCGTTCCGTAACACATCATCCCGTGATCAACTCCTTGGTCACATTGTGCACATTATGATGATGTCCTACCGAGTGGGCCCAGAGATACCTCTCCGTTTACATGGAGTGACAAATCCCAGTCTCGATTCGTGCCAACCCAACAGACACTTTCGGAGATACCTGTAGTGTAGCTTTATAGCCACCCAGTTACGTTGTGACGTTTGGCACACCCAAAGCACTCCTACGGTATCCGGGAGTTGCACAATCTCATGGTCTAAGGAAATGATACTTGACATTAGAAAAGCTTTAGCATACGAACTACACGATCTTTGTGCTAGGCTTAGGATTGGGTCTTGTCCATCACATCATTCTCCTAATGATGTGATCCCGTTATCAACGACATCCAATGTCCATGGTCAGGAAACCGTAACCATCTATTGATCAACGAGCTAGTCAACTAGAGGCTTACTAGGGACATGGTGGTGTCTATGTATCCACACATGTATCTGAGTTTCCTATCAATACAATTCTAGCATGGATAATAAATGATTATCATGAACAAGGGAATATAATAATAACCAATTTATTATTGCCTCTAGGGCATATTTCCAACAGCCCACCGCTCTACAAACAATCCCCATTACTTGGCCTTTTACGGTCTGGGGGCTGGATATGGTCAGAACCCTTAAAGGAGGCAGCCATAAGAAAAAATATCTACTGGTCATGGTAGATAAGTTCACTAAGTGGATAGAGGCCAAACCAGTTAAAACGGCCGAAGCCGGACCAGTGATAGACTTTATATCCGGTGGCGTGCACCATTATGGTGTCCCACACAACATCATCACCGACAATGGCTCCAATTTTACAGCCGATGAGGTGAAAGCCTGGTGTGCTAATCTAGGCATTAAGCTCGATTACGCCTACATCTATCATTCGCGAACAAACGGTCAAGTCGAACGAGCCAATGGTCTTATCATGAGCGGCATCAAACCCAGACTAGTGCGGTCTTTGAAAGAATCAGACAAGCACTGGGTTGAGGAGCTCGACTCCGTACTCTGGGGGCTGCGGACCACGCCCAATCGCACTATCGGATATACACCTTTCTTCATGGTGTACGGCGCAGAGGCTGTGTTACCCAGCGACATTATTCATGACTCACCTCGAGTGCGCATGTACAAAGAGAGAGAGGCCGAGCTTGATCGGCAGGACAGTTTAGATGCCCTGGAGGAGGAGCGCGACGTTGCAAAAGCCTGGTCCGCATTTTATCAACAGCAGGCCCGCAAATATCAAAGCAGAGAAGTGCGGGCCAAGACTTATAATGTTGGCGAACTAGTTCTACACTTGCCGAAGAAGAAAAAGGACAAACTGAAGCCCAAGTGGGAGGGTCCCTTCATCATTGACGAAGTTCTCACTGGAGGAGCATACCGCCTGCGTGATGCATCAGACAATCGCCTAGAGCCGAACCCCTGGAACGCGGCCAGACTCCGAAGACTCTATGCCTAGCGCCGAACTCTTTGTTCGTATCCTTCTCCCTATCGTTTTCATTATTTTTTTCTCCTTCCTTTTCGCTTTTTTAGCCTTAAAGCTTTCGTATGGCCAAAACATGCACATATGACGTACACATCTTCAAATGTGTACGTCCATTATACCTGGGGGGCTTCTTGCACACAAGCGTATTATTGTTATTTTTTGAGCATCAAGCTCATCACATATGCGTTTTTGCCTCATATGCACCTTTTCTTCGCCATTATATGCATCGATATGACTTAAGTTTTGGCCAAGCTGGGTTGCCTGCCTCCCATGCTTATACCCTACACTACAAAAAAATACACTTCCGTGATGATACGTGCTTGTCACAGTAGGTCGCATTTTTTGTCATGCATGTACATCCATGACAAATTTATGACAGAATCAAGATAGTCATACCTGTGCTGTCGTACAAGTGTTCCATGACATTACCAAAATTATCATCACAGAAGTGTCCACTTCCATGACAATAAATTGCGCGTCACAGAAGTGATTTCGTCAAGGGTGACCGACACGTGGCATCCACCGTAACGGAACGCCGTTAAGCTATCAGGTCGGGTTTTGGATCCGATAACCCATTAACAGCCCCGACCAATGGGGATTTTCCACGTGTAAAATCATCATTGGCTAGAGGAAACACGTGTCGGCTCATCGTTGGGACAGATGTCATCCACTCACTGGACAGAAGGCGCCTATGATACATCGACACGTGGCATGGCCCAATAGTGGCCCATTCATGTGAAAAGGCCGGCCCGTTTGACTTGGTCAAAAGCTGGCGGGCCGGCCCATGGAAAGCCTGTTAACGGCTTGTTCGCATATAGCCCATTTACAGCCCGCTAACCCAAGGCCCGTTACGCCCTATCCGAATTAGGCCCAGTAGCGTCATCTGGGCCATCCAATATGATTCCAACCCATTTTCACTTCTAGCCCATGTATAGCCCATGACGTCTTTCGGCCCATATGAGGCCCTTTGTAACTCTTGGCCCATTAGCGGCCCGTGCTGAAACTGGCCCGTAATGAACAGTGTATTACTTTACATCCATTAACAACCCGTGGTGAAACTGGCCCGTAATGAACAGTGTATCACTTTATACCCATTGACGGCCCGTTATTCCGTTGGGCCATTTCCACCCCTAGTTAACTTTCGGCCTTCTGAGGGCCCATTTATTCTTGGGCTCATTTGCAACATTCGGGTACTTACGGCCCGTTACTGTCATTTTCTGCTTGTGGACCAAATTCAGCCCGTCGTTACAGTCGGCCCGTTTGTGGACCGTTAGTCTGTTGGGCCATTTTCCTAGCATCACCAAATACGGCCTCTTAACGGCCCGTTATGGTCAGCCCATAAGACGGACGATTTCCATTAAAGGCCCGTCTAAGGCCCATTAAAGGCCCGTACAAGACCCATAAATGAGTCGACGGCCCATGGATCCTACGAGACGTAGAAGGCCCATGGATCCTATGAGACGTAGAAGGCCCATGGATCCGATGGCCCGTGAAGGGCCATGGTCGGGCGAGTTGGCCCCCGTTTGAATGATATAGCATATTCAAAGAATTATCCTACTCAATACTATCACCTCTAAAAAGTATACACTATACAACAAAGAGATCAAGGCATAGAAAGGTAGAATAATCCTACACTATACAGTAAAGAAATTGTAGCCGATTATACCCACTGGGCATTATGGTTCGGCACAGGTGATAATAAAGCATACACAAACAGCAAATTACATACACTGGGCAAATACAGCTCATACATCATGGACGCGCATCAACTTAACTCCATTTGAACTATAATCTCTTCATAAAATAGGATTGGCCGGATTCAGATAGCACAAATTCTAGTTTGCAAAATCTCCAATTCCTTCATGGTTACCTCAGTGTCTTGTTTCATTTTTTTGACTCCTGCATCTAATATCTGCATGTCCAGTCTCAACTTGTTGATTATACGTTGACAATCATGTACAAGTTGTCTTGCCACCTCTAGTTGATGCTCGAGAACATCAGCACATTCCAATTCCAATCCATAATCATTCGGTAATGGCCATGCCGCACTGCTCGCAGATCTTTGTGTTGATGTCACTTCATCCTGAAATGTTTCTGTAAGTACACATGACTAGGGCAAAAATATAGTTACAACAGTGATGCGAACAAGACACTATTTTGTACTACATGGCAAAACAGGACTAACAATAATGTTACACGTCACTTTCAAAAAAAAATGTTACACGTCATGAAGCATAAGCAGGTGATATTTTAAAAATTATAAAAAAGATAGTCTGTGCAGCCTGCATACAGAAATCCCTCTTAGCTCACCAAAGGAGCATGATGTTGGGGCCCAATCGAAAACACAGACAAGTTACAAATTTAGACAGCACGTTGCGTATAAGTAAGCAAGCAGTTGGCCATTCTGTGCCTCAATTAAAGTCTTAGGGAGCATAATGAATAGTAGAGGGTTTCATACAAACATACTACAACAGGCAAAACTATGCAATCATTAGCTTAGTATAAACTAGATTGTGAGCCTCATGCACTAATAGTTGGTTAATAGACTTCAAAGCTTCAGGCGCACTTCGGCAGAGTAATTAAATGGTAAGGCCTTTAATTATGTCAACTAATAGTGATACAAGTACCGAACATCAGGCATGATTATTTGGGCATCTCATTAACTGAGGACAAATAAAGCAATTGAAAAGAGAAAATTAACTATGCCTGAAACAAACAAGGAATTGAACTGTTGAGTTGCATACAGTGACTTACCTTAGCAGGTTGAAGAGGATCAGTGCAGCTCCTACTTCTCTTGCAAGGCTCCTTCCTAACATCTTGTACTTGGAAATCCTCAATCTTATCTTCATTGCACCCCCTCTGCAAGGTGACACAAACTAGTTACTCGTCTCCTTGGAAGATAAATATGCATACTTTCCAGTATGTGAACATAAAAGAATGAGATTATAACAAAACAACATCACATAATGAAACATGCCGCATCTCTTACACTTGCACACAATGAAATGAGCATTTACTATGTCTGCACTATGTAAAAACTAGGCATACCTTCGAACTGGATCTCTAGGTACTCTTGGAGAGCCTATTGTAGTGTACAGCCAAACCTTTATGTCACCTATGAGTTAGACAAGGCCCCACTACAGCAGCCCTTAGTGTTTAAATTGTTGACAAGCTCTGTTAGAGTGTTAGGTCAAGAACAACAAGTAATCAAAGCAAACAGTCCTAGTATGGCTGGCTGATGCAAACAAGCAATTGAACAGATGTGTGAGCAAATCTTACATATCAAGAAAAGAAGCAAAGGAGGCTTAAAGACCATCACTTGACTGACTAGATTTAAGGGGCATTTAAACATCATGTGCAACGTATGAACTAACATAAACATTGCATATTCCAGATTCTACAATGGAATGCACATGTATTAGGTTATGCCATGTATGATGATGCCTAAATGTACAGATAGCAGGCAGGAGTGATTCATCATTGCACGTACAATTGAATTGCAGGTTAAGGGCCAGTTCGATTCCGCCTTTTCAGGGCATATTGTCAAAATAAGCCATAAAAGATGTAAAGAAGTCATTTTTGAGTTATGGGTTTGGGCTTAACTAATTTCGCTTTGGAGGGGGGTGTTTCGGGTAGAACCTCACTAAAAATTGAAGGGAAGGGGAATAGTGAAATGACTCTGTTGTCTGCCTATATTACACTCAAAATGCAACTGCTGACGCTCGTGTCACACCTGACCCTCAAGTAAAAACAAACACGCAAGCATTCATTGCCCTATCCGCTTGCATCTCCTCTCCCCTTTCCCTCTACCTCGATCCCTTGCCTGCAGCACTAGGGTTCCTCCAGTGAGCCCTCGCCACTGGTCCCATCTGGCTTGGTCCTCGACGATGCTATGTCCAGCTAGGCTACATGGCCGGTGGGTAGGGGCAAATCTCCCTGGCTGCTCCTCCCTCTGGCGCCGCCCCTCATTCTCATGGTCTCCAGCAGCTGCTCCACTATGGTTCGTCCAACGCACTACTCCGGCGGGCGCTGCACAACTATGGCTGATGCCACACTACGGCAGAAGGCACCTTATTCCCCCTCCCCTCCTTCCAGGCCATGGCCTTGAGGTGCTGTTGAAGGATGAGCTCATCCAACAAGGTGAGGATCTCCTCTGATTTTTTGCCAAATTTTCATTCTGATCCACTATACGATGAATTTCTATGAGCTGCTTCTGCTGCTGCTATATGATGCATTGCTATGAGCTGCTCCTCCTACTGCTATATGATGAATTGCTATGAGCTGTTGTTGCTGCTGCTGCTGCTGTATGATGAGTTGCTATGAGCTGCTGCTACTGCTATATGATGAATTGCTATGAGCTACTACTGCTGCTGCTATATGATGAGTTGCTACAAGCTGCTCCTGCTGCTGCTATATGATGAATTGCTATGAGCTGCTCCTGCTGCTGCTATATGATGAATTGCTATGAGCTGCTCCTGCTGCTGCTATATGATGAATTGCTATGAGCTACTGCTGGTATATGATGAATTGCAGACTGCTACTGTTGTATGATGAGTTGCTATGAGCTGCTGCTGCTATATGATGCTTTCAGGTGGTGCCGCTATACGATAATAACCAGCCACTTGGACCATCGAATTTCAATAAATAATTGTTCTTCATTTAAATGTGGGTCATGCGTTCTTCGTTTAAATTAGGCAATAGGATCTCTATGGAAAACATTGACCAAAGTAGATTGTGCCAAGTAGATGGTATCTTTGTATTTGCATTTTGAGTAAGTAGTGATTGTTTGTTTTCCTATCATATTAATTACTGCACTGGGTTCAATTTGTGATGTTTGCAAGTCAAATTAATTTCCATATGGGCAGCAAAATGAAAAAAACAATGCAATCTAGACTTTCCACTGATCATACCAAAGATAAGCTGAAAATGCAATGAAAAGAACTGGTTGGCTTATTACATGGAGCTTATATTCACATGTGCTTATTTTCTTAGGATAACTCGTAATAATTGTCCCTAAGAAACTTGGCTAATAGAACTAGCATACAAATAACATGTCATGATGATTGCAATGGAGGAGTGATGTACCATAGCACACTATATAGGCTCACCGCTGCCTCTCCTTTTTTTGCGATGTTCCATGAAATTGCCACATACATCTTGTACTTTTTCATTGTGTAACCCTATCTGCAAGTTGACACGGCTAATTTCAGACATCTCTACATGATACAACATTGCATATCCCTTGCGCATATTTAAACCACCAATTAAGGATTGTGTGCGTACCATAAACTAGCCATGACTCTGTATGCTGGACTAGCAGGCACTCTAAGGGAGGCTAATGTAGTGCACTGGAATTCCTACATGCCACCTACGATTTTGTGTAATGTACTGCCCCTGTTCCTAAATATACGTCTTTGTAGAGATTCTAGTATGGACCACATACAGATGTATATAGATGCATTTTCGAGTGTAGATTCACTCATTTTGCTCCGTATGTAGCCTATAGTGGAATCTCTAGAAAGACTTATATTTAAGAACGGAGGTACGAGGTAGTATCATGTATGACATCTACATATCTAATTTAGAAGCCAGTAGTAGAAATCATTGTCTACACATAGGGATTACTGGTCAAAAATCCTAGCAAAGCACGCTGGCAGGCACAGAACAATACAAGAGAGAGAGACGCGCTTACAAGATCATAGCAATGCCTCAGTCCAGGATCTTGGTTGGCCAAGCTGTTAGATCCAGAAGAAACATCGTCCTTGTAGTGTTTGCCAGCTGCATAACAGGTAACAGTGACCGGTTAGTATATTTGAAGTACATCGGGCAGGTGATGCTGGACGGGTTTAAAGGTGACAAGTACCCAGGCCGTGGCAGGTGCTTGGCATCTCTCCAGACGGGTGATGACGCTGCGCTGGCTGTCGGGGTCTGGTAAGGAGATCTAGAACCGTCGAGTAGGGTGTTTGTGGAGCGGCTCCGGTAGGGTGGACTACGGTGTGGGCGAAGCGGATCTATGGCCGTGGACGAGGGCATATGTGAAGCAGCTCCGGTGGTTGGGTTAAGGATGGTGTCGATGACGCAGATCTGCGGCCGTGGACGGGGCGTCAGAAGCTGCTCCGGTGGTTGGGTTAAGGATGGTGTCGACAATGTGGATCTGCGGCCATGGACGGGGCGTCAGAAGCTGCTCCGGTGGTTGGGTTAAGGGTGGTGTCAATGATGTGGATCTACGGCTGTGGATGGGGCCTCAGAAGCTGCTCCGGTAGGTTGGATGAGGGTGCGAGGAAGCGGATCTAAGGCCGTGGACTTGTGAGTTGGCAAAGCGGCCCCGATAGGGTTGAGAATGGTATAGGCGAAGCTACTCCAGTAGGGTTGACGATGGTGTCGGCGAAGCGGCTCCGGTAGGGTTGAGGAAGGTGTCGGCGAAGCGGCTCCGGTAGGGTTGAGGAAGGTGTCGGCGAAGAGGATCAGAGGCCGTCGACAGGGGCATCGGTGGGGCGGCTTCGGGGGGTGTGGACGAAGCGTCTCTGGTGGGGAGTAGGAATGAGCCGCTGCAGATGCGTGGCGGTTGACGAGAGTATCGACGAAGCAGATCCGGCGCCATGGACAAGGCTGACACTGAATGGGCTGTGGTATAGTGGTGGATGAGTAGTCTACTTGTTTCTAGGGGAGGTGGGAGGGGTAGATGCGGCCGGAGAAGCAGATCCGGCGAGGTGGACGCCACTGGCAGTGAATGGGCTATGGTACGCCGGTGGATGAGCAGTCTAGGGTTTCAAGAGGGGAGGGGAGAAAGGGCGATGAAGTACAGACGGCGTGATGTAAGATGCTCTGGTGCTGTGGAGTTAGTCGTTTTTGTGGGAGGGGTAGAGGAAATGGGGGTGCCGTGTAGTGGGCGAACCGGAAGTTACCAAAGCAGCCCTGACCTATCATGTAGATGAGGACGGTATTGTAACTGTTGGTCTCCGTGCACCAAGGACAAAAGGGAGATTTCGCATGCTAAAGACTAAGGTGGCGGAAATTTTAGAAGGAGGCGGGAGATTTTGCCGCCCGCGGGATCGTTCGTATCCAGTTTCAACTAATTTTGGACCATGCTAGCAGGAAGGTCATGCTAGACTGTGTACACGGGGCACGCGTTAGCAGTTAATAACTGGTGTGAAGTCCACCCCAGAAAAAAGACAATAACTCGAGATGATGCGCCGATAACTTAGAAGTTCACACGGGCGCGACCAATCGTATGGGTGTAGTGGCGCGTTCACAAAAAAGGGGTCAAACGCTCAGCCTATGTATTTCTCATGTAAATAGATAATTTAGTGCCATTGGTTATTTACTTTAAACATAATGCATTGACATGTTAGTGTAGAGGCACACAAAAAGAAGTGGATATTGTAGTCAGCTACTTAAAAGTGTTACCTCATATGATTACATAGCCTCCATTTCATAAATTGCGTACTCGTTGAATTCATATATGAATATTACATCTATTACTTCAAAATAGAAACTTAAATCATCCAAGACTAATGAATTTGAATGCAAGAGTAACAATGGTGCATGTACATGATAGCTACATTGGTTGTTTGAAGAAACATCAATGTAATTTTGGCATGCACAACTGAAAAGGTTTATTTAAATAGAAAAAATGTGATATGTGAGTGTCCAATCTTTATAGCGTTGAATCGATATTGTACCTTTGGCCACGATACAAAGTAGATATTGACTTATGTTCAAGCGATGCACGTCCACGATCGCTAGATAGTGATACGTGAATGAATTGTGCAATCTCTCTCACACACATACATATCTCATTTCCCTGTGGGCATCGGAACACACACACGCACTTCGTGTATTTCTCTCCCTCCGTCAGGGTTAAATTCGTCTTTCTACCCCGTCCTACAAGTCTCTCACATAGAAACACACACACTCTCTATGTCTAACACGCCCACCCCTTTAATTCCGCCCACCCACAGCCACTAATGTCTCAAAGTATAATAATGTCTCTCACACATATGCTATCTACCTATCCCTTAATATAGCTAGATATGTGTCACACAAACTCCTTCTCCCTACTAGCAAGATGCCCATGCGTTGCACGGAACATCAAGATGCATTTGTATGAGAAGTTTATCTTGTGGGAGAAAAGGATGAACGAGGGAATGCCTTATTTGCAAATGCGGAGAGGGGTGTGGGTATCTTTTTGCAAAATTGCCATAGTTTCCTTCCTGTCCGTCGGATATAAATCGGATGGCCTATATTGCAGGATGGCAGGAACACCATCATAACCAACTCTGTTTTTATAAGAGTAGAGATATGTGAGTGTCACTGCCCCCCCACACACACCCACACTTCCCAACATCGAAGGAGTAGGGTGACACCTCGATCTTGATACTAATCTATCGATTGGCTTCTCTCTCAAATACACACACACACATGCACACACACACTACCCGACACTGAAGGAGTAGGGTGGCACATCGATCTTAATAATAATCTATCTACTCCTCTTTCAAACACAAACACACACACACACACACACACACTCGCTAGTTGTGCCTCTGTGCCTACCGCGCATACTCTTGATACGTCTTTCTCTCCCTCCCCCCTCCCCCAACAATGACAGCAGAAGGGTGACAACTCGATCTGATCATAATCTGTCAATTGGTTTCTCTCTCAAACATTGTGTCTCGTTGGCTCGCTCGATAGCCCCCTCGATATGTAGACTTCTCGCGCGCGCACAACTGTAGTGACGATGATGCTGAACCCAGTGTGCCTTGTTTTTACCGGCCTCATGTGATAGTTTTCACCCTGTTTTCTGTTAATTAACAAGGCAACCTTTTCTTTGTGACTACTAGTGAATCTGAAATCATTCGGGGCAGACATAAAATATACCACTTCAACCCAATTATCGCAGCAACTATTTTAAAAGAAATAAGCTAGCTGCCCGTGCATTGCACGGAACATCAAGATGCATTTGCATGAGTAGTTTATCTTGTGAGAGAAAAGGTTGAACGAGGGAAGGCCTTATTTGCGAATGTGGAGAGACGTGTGGGTATATTTTTGCAAAATTCCCGTAGTTTCTTTCCTATCCGTTAGATATAAATCCGACGGCCTATATTGCAGGATGGCACGCACACCATCATCACCAACTCTGTTTTCTACTCCCTCCGTCTGAAAATACTTGTCATCAAAATGGATAAAAAGAGATGTATCTAAAACTAAAATACGTCTAAATACATTTCCTTTTATCCATTTTGATGACAAGTATTTCCAGACGGAGGGAGTATTTGTCCTTTTAGAGATTTCAACAAGTGACTATGACCGGACCTTACCAACATACTCAAAAAAGTAGTCCATAATTTTGATGTTACCCTCTTTTCTTGGCGGTGCAGTGCCATCTGGATACCTCATAAATAAATAAAGTACTACATGATACTAATATATGATACATGGCACAGGAGTACTAAGTATTATTAATAAAGTTTTGCTAGAACTCATCTAGATGAGATATAATTTGGTCTCATTCATCTTTTATAGCCATTGGATGTGATGCTATATAAGATGTGTGTGTGCGCTGACGTGGGTTGTATTTGTTCTTGTGCAATGAACTGACCGCTGCATGTCATGTTTGATAGTCTCAACATTAAAAGCATACAAGGCCCACATCTCTTCTTGGTTGATTCCTCTATTTATGTCAAAAAATAAGAAACAACGTGAGAGTTAATGCACCACGCTATGTGTTTACTATTTGGTTTTTGCAAGATGACTTAATACTCACCTAGACGGAGGGAGTATTCGATTTGATAGCGGGCGGCGCAGTTCCCGATACGGCTTTAATGCAGACGAGGAAGGGAGTAGCGGTTCTCGATATGTTGAATGGCCAATGCATCCACCTTGAATTAATGCATGAGGGAAGTAATGAGAGGAGGTCTAGGAAAAGAGGCTGCACAATGTGAATGCAACGCAGTTTTCCCTCATTGCCCTCATATAAAGGCGCCCCTCCATTCCAATGCATCTACCACATCGTACGCACCTAAGCATTTGCCTAAGCACCTACACTAAGCGCAAAAGAGCTCACTCCAGACCCATGGCGGCGATGCTCGTGAGCGGCCAGCGGCTGCGCCAGATGGTCCACGACGCCGGCCTGCAGCATGGCGCCGAGGATTGTCTCCAGACGGTGCTGGAGACCGGCTGGTGGATGGCCGCCTTCGACGCCAACTATGACTCTCAGTTGGACCAGATGATCGTTGCCACCAGCAACAAGTTCACCATTCTCAAGAAGCTCACGGACGACATCGTCGTACTCCTCCAGCCCGAGCGCCCGGGCTCCTCATTGCCTGCCACCCTAATCGGCCTCCATGGCCGGAACCTCTTTCAAGCACTGGTGGCCCTGCGACTGCCCGCCGACGCCATGAAGAATGTCCACCTGGAGGTCGCACTCGCCGCGAGGCGTCTCGCCCTGCAAGAATTCGTCGACCTACACATCCACATGTATGAGGAAATCTTGTACATAGGTATCTACAAGACCAGTGAGGACGCTACGACGTTGGCCTTCCTCAATTGTCTGGAAGCCTTGGATGCCTTTGCTGAGAAGCACCTCGACCTCGCCACAAAAGCCACCGCTCCTTAGCCACCGGTCGGTGGCCTGGCGCACTAAGTTGAGGAGGAGGAGGTCGTACGTTCGTGGATCCATCTTTCTTCTTGCCTTCTGTAACCACCACTGCGATCGCATCATCGTGGCCTTAATTCTTATTGTGATGTTGCATTCTCGTTCCAGTCAATACCGACATGTGCGATCCCTTTGCTTAATTATATGCATCACTGTAATTAGTACTCCATCCGTCAATTTATAAGTTGTGCTTACCTTTTCCATCAACTTCGTCCAACGCGCGAGCATCTTGCTAGAAACACTAGAATATGTCTATATAATCCGTATGTGATAGTCCATTTGAAATCTCAAAAAAGACAAATATTTAGGTACGGGGGGAGTAATATATTAGGAGTATATCAAAACAATAGTGATTTCTTTCAAGATTGTGAACAAATACTACTATTCTACTACTTTGGATCCGTCGCAACGCACGGGCACATTGCTGGTAAAAGGAAAAGGCCTGCCGCGTTCGCGTCGCACCCCACACGCCCGTGAATCAGGAGTACAACACGGCCCGTCCGGCACGACACATAGCTTAGGGAAGGCATGTTGCCTAGCATTTTCACTTTCATGTGGGACCGTCGTTGAGCAAACCGACACCCCGCCCGCCGCCAGGTTGGAAAACAGAAACGAGGGGAAGATCTAGCTGTAGCATGGAAGCCAAGAAATTTGGTGTCAGACGGGGCTCGTTGATAGAGTAGGAGCATTTCGTACTAGTACTACTCCTACTAGTACCAAGTTTGTACTCCTAATACTATATTACTAGTACTACCACTATACAACTAGTAGGTACGTGCATGGCACAACATCGTAGGAACAAAAAACAGGAAGATCTTGTTTTGGGTGATTTATCTTTTTTTCAATCAACGTAGTATGAATAACATGATGTGGGGGGCACCCATGAAGCTTATGTGGCTTGGTTGCATGGCTACGGAAGGTTAGAGAAAAATAAATAGATAATGTGTTTAGAGTGCACTCCACTAAATAGATATATATATACTTTGGATCCATTGCAACGGACCGGCACATCTATATCTATACCCCCTATATAGTGTGTGGAAAACTTTGAAAGTTGGTCGTTGGATGAAGCCAATCCGACGGTACAAAGATGGCAAATCCGAGCACTACTAGCCGTTAGATATCATCCACCAGATTCTGCCACATGTATAATCTAGAAGACTCCATGGTTGAACTTAATTTATGACTAAGGGCCTCTTTGATTCATAGGATTGCAGAAAGACAGGAATAGGAAAAAAGTAGGATTGGTATGGCATGTTCATTGGATCCCTATAGGATTTGAGTTTGTTTGATTGTGTCACATGAAAAACAAAGGATTTCTTTCAACAGGTTGGAGTGCATGTTAGAATTCCCGTGAAACGTAGTACAAATGAATCCTTAGGAAAATATTCTACATGATTCAATCTTATGAATCAAACGACCAACATAGGAAAAATTCCTAAGGATTCTAATCCTTCAAAGATCCTATGAAAATCCTTTGAATCAAACAGACCCTAACTTTGCCACAACTAAGCTTAGGCAAAGTTATTAGTTCTTCAAAATGAGAGAAACAAGTAGGCAAGCCAAAGGGAATCTTGCCACATTTTTTGTGTGTATGTCATGTGGGGCCTTAGTGTGGCTTGCCTAAGGTGTGGCTTTAACCAAACACTCACCTAAGTTAATCAAACTTGCCTAAGCTTACATTCCACCAGATTTTGCCACATGTTAGAATCCAGAAAGCTCCACATGTAGAAGCATAATGCACAAACCACCAGAATCTCATGCGTGCAATGCACGTGTACCTTACTAGTACTAGTAGTTGGTAGTAGTAAGAAACAAATTCCAGTTTTGGCATGAGCTCGTACTGCGGGAGCACCACAAGGCCTGCCGCAGGAGTTACATTTCCCTCTCGGGGCCCACGGGATCGAACTTCAGTGGCTTAGTGCCCGACCTATGATTCAATGACATGCGGACATTAAATGCGACTGTCCCACATGTCATTCTCATGGTGGTGGCGTGGTTCGCGACTCACTTGTTCAAGATGAACCGGCCGGTGGTGGTGTGGCCGTGGCGAGGGTGCCACAGCTGGGCGTCGGGGCGTTACGAGGCGTAGATGGCCACACCGGCGGGTACTGTAGTATACATAAGTACTCCAGCTGAGGATTGATGCCCGGGACGAAATGTGTCACAGCCGCTGGATGAAAATTCAATGGTGCGGGAGTACGGATCGGAGCACAGCAGCGAAGCAGGCAAACCGCGTCCAATCGGGTGTGTCTGTGGTAGAAAGTTGATGGTCGCCGCAGTTCAGCTGGCCCGCATGTCATGCACACAAAGGCATAGGAGCGGTGGGGCCGAGAGGGATGAGGGGCACGTCGGGGGGATGAGGATCCCCTGACGCGAACAATCCTACCATTCAGTCACTAACATGTGGGACCCATAAGCGTGGGTCCCACCTGTCAGCGAAGGAAAGGCAGGGCAAGGTAGTGATAGCCACGTCAGAGGATCCATGTCCACGTCGGGGGACGTCGTGCCGTGGGTTGGAGCGGTGTCGTGGGAATCGCGTGTGGGTGTGGCAGTGGTAGAAACAAGAAACGTGATGGTCGCCGTGGTTCAACTTCCATGGACAAGCTGTCATGTCTGCTGACACATGTATATGAAAACTAGAGTATTTATATTTCAAGCACGTGAACAAATATTATTCTACTACTTTGTATCCATTGCAACGCACGGGCCAGCAGATTGGTAGTAGTAGTGTCCATCTCTATCTCTAGAGGCCTTCCCTCGTTCATCCTTTTCTCTCACAAGATAAACTACTCATACAAATGCATCTTGATGTTCCATGGAACGCACGAGGATGTTTCCTTGGGGGTCTCTCCAGCGCGGCGTGGCCGTAGTTGAAAGTTGACGCCCCTTGAGATGCCGATGTTGAGGGGCACTCGGATTTCCTCCGATGAGCAGGTAAGATGAGTTTGATCACGTAGTAAATGCATTCTAAATACTACTTCCGTGTCCATTTCCTAATTCTCCCCCTGCCCACTGTTTCACAGGTTCGGCTCGGTGCGAGTGGAGATTGGCTTGCATATGTACGGGGTTTGGATGCAAATGAATACGAAGGGAAGGTGAAGAAGCCGAGGAGAATCGGTTCCCGATGGAGAAGTAAATGGGAGAAGTGGCGTGCAGGTAGTTGATTAGACGGCTAGGTAGACTAAATGAAAAGGCTATGCGGGTAGACTGATGAGTCGTACCTGTTCGTGTACGTGCCCATCCTTCCTGATAGGTGGGACCTATGCATGCAAACAGATAAAAAAATGTGTCGTAGTTTCTTTTGAGCGCGTGAGTGGGAGACACAACATTCTGTGGTTAAGGAATACTCCCTCCGTTTAGGTGAGTATATGTCACATTATGAAAATCAGGTTTTCCCAAAACCTTTAGGCGTGGAGCATTAACTTCCTGCTCGATCCCCTCCCAGCCTTGTTAGCCAGTGTTCTCTTCCTCTATTGCCGCGTTCTACCTTTCCATTTTTCCTCTACTCAAGTGTGGAACGATCTGCATGCCGTCCTTGATGCACCAGAACGACCACTGCATGCATCGCGGCAGGGCGTTGATTGGGCATGCACGAGAATTTGGTTCTGCTCGCAATATGGATGATACCCGAACGATGAAGTGAACATGCATGCTAGCGCGTGAGACCTATTTCCACTATACAATACTGGAGTACTCATGTTCCTACTACTACTACTACTACTACTACTAGTAGTAGTAGTAGTAGTAGTAGTAGTAGTACTAGTAGTAGTAGTAGTAGTACTCCCTCCATCTGAAAATACTTGTCGGAGAAATGGATGTATCTAGATGTATTTTAGTTCTAGATACATCCATTTTTATTCATTTCTTCGACGAGTATTTCGGGACGGAGGGAGTACAACTGTGGTACACTTGATGGTCAAAATACTATTCATCCGGTCCTCACAGTGAAGTGACAACACCCTGCGCCTGACACTAGTCCAGGTGGCATGTTCGGGTTACCAAAGTCAGCCTCACCCTGTGCACTGTGCAGCCTGTCACCACCGCTGTACAGCACATTGGCGCCTCGCCTCGTCTCCCTCTCTGCTCCCATAGCACCACTCCATCTCCATCACCTTCTCCGTCTCTGTCTCCGTCTCCATCTCACTGTGCCCCCGTGTACCATCGCCTCACTCGCCTCCCCCAGTACCACTATTCCCTCGCTAGCCGCTCCAGCACCGACATCCTTCTCCCCCGTAAATCAAGCCCCCTTCCAAACTCCACCATGGCCGAACGCGAACCGCGTAGCATCCATATGAGCCGCGATTGGAGCAATCTCCCCAGTGATATCCTCGACCTCTGTTGTTCGTGTATGGATATGTTGAGAGCCCTGTGGCTGGCTGCATGCTCCAGGGACATGCACACGGCCATCATCGAAGCGAGGCCTAAGCTTTTCAAGACACCCTGCTTGCTGCTATCTGGTCTTGCGAGATTGGCTCACCATGATACAGAGGCGTGCATGATGCCCCTCGACTTCAAATCCGATCTCCATTAGCCGAAACTTCTTTGCAGGTATGTAGTGGCTCGCCGTACATCATTTCCCTCGACATCGATCCGATCACCATCACCCGAAACTTCTTGGCAGGTATGTACTGGGTCGGCATGAACTCCCACTAGATGGCTGCCTTTAGAGAAGATGGTAAAAAGTTGGTGCTCGTGAACTTCCAGACCTCCCATGAGATTATCCTTCCTCCGTTGGATTATATAGAGTATTACCATCACGGTCCAAGTCATCTAGATTACTACGTCAGTTGGACGGACCTTGTTTTGTAGAAGATTGTAATCTGCCAAGCGCCCACACAACATGCGAATTACACAGACTTCAAGCTAATTGCCTTGTTCGACCACGGACTCGCCTATCTTTACGCTGGTGCCTTCTTTAGATGAGACAACTCGGCTCACAGTGGATCATCGTCAAAGCTGATACACAGTTATGTGATGCTATTGAACACAATGGCATCATCTAGGCGATCGACAAAGCAGATGGCACCACGTATTGCTGGGACGGCGCGTGTAAGTTGTTTCTGTCTCATGTTAATGATGACGCCATGACACTGTTTGAAATTTTTTGTGATGATTGGCATATCCCTGTTTGAGCAGAATTTGAGTAGAACTATGGCAATGTATTAGAGACGCCGTAAATCAGCTATATTTGGAACGAGTTAATTCATGCGATTGTGACCATGTCATTACAGCCAATTCGGACCCTGAATAATCAAACGGTTAGGAATATATGGATATTATCCTTATTTTACAGTAATCTATATACTACTACCAAATATGAGTGTGTATCAATGGCCATGTTAGTTTCCTCATTTTCATGATGTAGAAACATGCACCACACTGTTGGTTTCATCTAACCATACATTAGGGAAGTAAATGTGCATATGGAGAACTCTATATTTGAAAGTAGTGAAATCCTGCAATGCTTACCATGTGTACATACCTATATTCGCCCTTCAGCAATCAATGGCTAGAATAATATCCTCACAAAATTTTTACCCACAGAAAACGAGTATATAACAATGCATGGTCTGTCAGTTACCTTGAAGAATTTGTTTGTGAGGACAGAACATGATTACATAACATGCATGACATGGTAGTTTCCTGTGAAGAATCGATTGCGAGATAACATGAGTATAACCATGCATGGCACTTCTATATTTTCGAACCCAGTATACGTTTCTCTGTATTTTCCTCCCAGTTCCAACATGGACATATCAATGTTGTTTCTTGCATTATCCTACTCATACTCTGAACAATGCTGATCTTACATTAACAATGCCTATCCTTTTTGATATGATGCAGTGTCCCTACAGTTACTGCCCTTTGTAATCACACCACCTTTGCCAAAAACAGGGAAGCACAACTGGTTCCTCGCTCGATCAGACGACAGCTAAAGACTGATGATCATTCGGACACATGAGCCGAAAAAGTTGTATTGCAAAAAACCCACTGTATATAAGCACCATGTAATACGTGAGTATCCGGACAGTGGTTGTTACGTCTATGAGCATGATACCTGCTTGTTGGGGCCTTTAGGATTTTTTTAGTTGGAGGCGGGTAAACATCCTTGGTTCACACTCTCTGTTTCTCGGACTCAATTATCCGATTAACCAGGAGATCACCGTTGGTAAGGACCTTGATGGCAGAGAGGCTCTGTTTGCTATGGAAAACTGTGTCTACATGGCGAGCCCTAGGAGTTCGGGAGCAAACTCCCCCGATTGTCAATGATACAACCTGCAGCCAAAAGCAGGTGAGAATGACAAAGGCATCCGGATTAACTTTGATCCTTGGATGTCTCAATTACGACAGGCAGTGATGTGGTTCAAGCCTTCAAGTTGATAGGTAATTGGGCTATTGCATCGAAAGGGTGGAGTACTGGTGTCTCCGGATCACTGGTCGCTGAAGCGGGGCTGCAAATTATGATGGTGTTGGATCATCTCTTCGAATGACTTTGTTGTCTTTGCTGCTGGTTCTGGATGGGTAGTTCTTTCTTTTGTTATGCATATTCCTTGTCATTTGGTCATCCTCGTCTATGTCACTC
The DNA here is from genome assembly GCF_002162155.2 of Triticum dicoccoides. Classification (NCBI taxonomy): domain Eukaryota; kingdom Viridiplantae; phylum Streptophyta; class Magnoliopsida; order Poales; family Poaceae; genus Triticum; species Triticum dicoccoides. The sequence continues at coordinate 194,192,910 of NC_041392.1, forward strand.
TTACTATGTAATAGTTGCTTTTGTTTAGAATGTCATTCTCGTCTGGATCATGAGAGTCTGAGCGCTGCAGATGGGTGCGTTTTGGTGGTGTAGCAAGACTTCTTATGAACTATCATGTCTTGCTGTTTATGTCAGTAGTAGTCACTAGTCAGTGTTTGAATGTTGTATATATCGTTGTTTCGAACTGTTTATTGTCTTGAACTACTGGTGGGCTAAATGAGGGCATCACCATTCTCTAGTGTTCAGAGTATATCTCCTTTTTTCAAGTTATATAATTTGAGATCAGTATCTTTTCGATGATGTACACTTGTTTGGGCCAGTGTGGTGTCGTTGAATATGGGCTGAGTAGTAACGCAATGCCAAATAGGTCAATTATGACTCTCAGGCCGGGCTCTCAAAAGATCCTAAAAAAGGCCAGGCTCTCCAAAAAAGAAAGAACAAGGACTCTTAGGCCGACATGTGGGCGCCACCGGTGTTTTCGTGCGCTTGCGCGCCGAGAGCATATTGGCGCATGCTCGAAATTCATGCTACCTTTTCATTCCTAGTATCCCGTCCCTCCCCCACCTCTGGAATCTCGATTCCTACTCCAGTTCCCCCAAATCCCCCTCCTGTACTCCCTATACTCAAGCGCACTATCATGTCATCGGTCAACGTGGATCTCCGAGCTAGAGATCCTGAGGTCCGTCCTGCCTTCGGTCGCTGCGTGATGTCGCTCAACAGTGGCATGGCGGCGCTTGACAACCAGTTTGCTGGCAAAGTGCTGATGGTAACCATCAACAGCGACCGGCCTCCCGTCTTGCCGGATGACCTTGTCAAAGCTCTTGGCATTGCGCACGGCATCCAAATAAGTGACTTGCTCGTCGAAGTCTGTCCGCCACCGGCTGATTTATTCGTTAGGTTCTGGACAACTTTCGACTGCAGTCGTGTGTTCGAATCTTCCCGGCGTTTGTTCTGCGATGGCGCGCTGGTGAGCTTTGATCAGTGGCACCCAGGATGGGGCTCGGTGCCCTCTGAGCTTGAGTTTTTAACAAAGCTTACCTTCCACGGCATGCCTCGACGTGCTAGGAATAGCGAGTCCATGAACGAGCTTATCAACGACCTTGGAGGTGAGCTCGTAAGTATGTTTGTTCCTCCAGACAGCTGGGCTCTGACGGTTATGGCATGGATGAAGAAGCCGTCCACCATACCGAAGGTGATTGGTGTTTAGATACCGGTGCAGGAACCGGGGTTGTACTATTCGTCACCACCAAGGCCGCCGCGGACCACGTTAGGGATGTACCTGTATCGAGTGTTCGTGCATGTCGAAGAAGTGGTCAATCCATCAATCGAAGTCCTGCCGTCGCCGCTGGTGCCAGGGTCCGTCGATGATGTCCATTACAGGAGTCAACGTCAGACTTTCCCCGTGTTGCTCGGAACGATGGATGGCACAGGGCCTACTCCATCGCGCGACGGAGGCCACTGCTTCTTTGGGAGAAGAGGCAGGGCTGACTGCCTGGATGTGCTCTAATTTGAGGTAACAACTGAATCTTGTCAGATACTAGTTAAATCCGAACTATGGGTGTGAAGCACTGATATGCCAGTACATTTGATTGTGACCTGTTCTAATTTTGCACCTGAACTTTTTTTAGACAGGGCTGTACGTCAACTTAATGTGCTAGTAGAACTTATTGTGTTGTCTGTCTGTTTTCTTTGCACAACATTCAAGATATTTCCCCGTCATTGATAAAGACGATGAACCGTTATGTACGACTTCGTTGGTTTCAACTTAGCCCTTCCCGTAGTGATCCACTGCTTCCATCCTGATTGTGCCGCCTGCGTGAAATTTTTGTATGCAAATTCAGTGTGCTATGATGTCTATATGATTGTGTCAACTATATAAGTTTTTACTGAGCATCAGCAATGCATATGGCTGAAAGATGTATTTATGAGCATCGACCGATGGGTCTCTCTCTCTCTCTCTCACACACACACACACGCACACGCACAAGTGGGACCCGTTGAATTATTTATTTGCTCGTGACATCTTTTAATTAGGTTTCACTGTAATCTAACTTTTTTCTTAAGTTATTAATTGAGCTCAGTGACTTCAAAAAGTCGTACAGAAGCCTTGTTTGGGCCTTTCCGGCGTCGCTGAATGTGGGCTGAGTAACCATGTTAGGTTGTACTGTACTACACAGGCCTTTTTTTTCAACATCAGCAATGCAACTGGGCCGACAATTGTACACAATATCCAAGTCAACTTGTTATTCTCCGCCCCGCTGGGATGCAAACTTTCCTAGGAGGTATGCATTAGGCTTAACAAGAAAATGGACTTTAAGAAATAATAAATGGGATGTAATTATAATAACTGGACAGTTACTATGCACCAAACACGTAATTAGTTTGAAAAATATATTATTTTTGGAATTTGAAAATTTTAATTTCATTACTTGTTGCGCGCGCAATATTTCGTTGGATTTTAACGTAATACAACTTTATTTTAAAATTATATTTAACCTGACTAAATTTTTTTGGATAAAAATATTTCGTATCCCATCAAAATGTGGGAATTTTTTTTGAATTCTGTTTTGAGCGGTTGTTTGAAATTATTAATCGTTTTCCTAGCTAGAAGTTGGGTTGTACTTTTAACAAACTATAAATGGGCTATAGTAAATTCCACTAGAATTAATAAATGGACTGTACATTCTTACAAATCGCAAATGGGCTATATGTTCTCTACCAAATCCGAGCTGTGGGCCTACTAAGTTGACGCGTACCAAGGGCTTTGTCAACTTAGTCAATATAAACGTTTCTAGCTACAGTGATCGTACGATGTCCATCCAACGGACGTAGTGCTTCTTCAACCTCTGGTCTTCTTGCTCCAGCCGCCCAAAGCAGCGCCGGTCGTGTCACGTGCTCCTGCCTCCCGTGGTCGGCTGTGATGCCGTGGAGGCCTCACTGCCCCATACTACTCCCACCGCTGGCCAGGCCATCCCTCTACTCACCCACACCCCCTGTTATTCTACAGCGATGACAGCCTCACACCGCAGCCGAACCAGTGAACCCTCGTACTCCTCTCTGCGCGGGCTTCCACTACTGCATCTTCCCCGGCTCCGCGTCATCCCCTTCCTAGGCCTCGCCGTCGTCCAGACCACCGCCCTGGTGCTCTCGGCGTGGCATGGTCAACATGGTCAACGACCGACTTCCATTGGAAGAGTACTGTACGTGGAGAGGCTGACAGTTGGGTCCAGGCGGCCGCAAGGAAGTGCCTCCTTATTACGCGCAAAATAATTATTCCTCCACCTGACAGCAGGGACCCACCGGATAGGCCACCTTATTTCGCAAAAAAATGTTTCCCCCAGACTGCTGGGACCCACCAGACGGGCCAGCGTATTTCGCGAAAAAAACGTTCCCCCTGCTGTCAGCTCGGACCCACCGGAAGTGCCTCCTTATTACGCACAAAAAAATGAATACTCCCCTGCTAGCTGGGACCCACCATGGTGGGAGGCTGACTTGTGGGCCTACTAAGTTGACCGGGACGGGGGCCTTTGTCAACTTTAGTCAATATGAACGGTTCTAGCTCCAGTGACCATACGATGTCCATCCAATGGCCGTAGTGCTTCTTCAACCTCTGGTCTTCTTGCTGTAGCCGCCCAAAGCAGCGCCGGTCGTGCCGCATGCTCCTGCCTCCCGTGGCTGGCTGTGCTTCCGCGGAGGCCTCACCGCCCCCTACTATTCCCACCGCTGGCCAGGCCCTGCGGTGATGGCAGGCTCACACCGCAGCCGAACCAGTGAACCCTCGTACTCCTCTCCGCGCGGGCTTGCACTACCGCGTCTTCCCCAGCTCCCCGTCGTCCCCTTCCTAGGCCTTGCCGTCGTCCACCGCCCTGGTGCTCTCGGCGCGGCGTGGTCAATGTGGTCAAGGAACAACTTCCATCAGATGTGGACTGTACGTGGAGATGCCGACAGCTGGGTCCACGGTTGCAGCAAGGAAGTGCCTCCTTATTACGCGGAAAATAATGATTCCTCCACCTGACAGCTGGGACCCACCGGACGGGCCACTATATTTTGCGAAAAAACATTTGCCCCTGACTGCTGGGACCCACCAGCTACATCTTCGCACGCAAGGAAGTGCGTCCGGGCAAAAAAAATGATTCGCCCCCCTGACTGCTGGGACCCACCATCTACATCTTCGCAGGCAAGGAAGTGCCTGATAGTCGGGACCCACCTGGTCGAAGCGTACGTAGCGTTGTCATTCTGGCCGCGAACGTGTACGTACATATATACTACAGGATGTAGAGGCACGCACATGTCGTAGTAGAGGCGCGTACGTGTCGTAGTAGAGGCGCGCACATAGCATGTACACGTACGTACATCGGCCAGGGTGCAAGAAAGAAAATATGGCCATGTATGTGTACATACGGGCGGGGTCTCGAACGCCTACTCGCGCATACATACGGCCAGGGCTCGTGTACATGGCTGGGTCAGAACGGAGAAACAGTGTCGCCGTCGTGTTCATGGGGAGGCAGCGTCGTCGTCGTGTTCATGGGGAGGCAACGGAACGCATCGTGTTCATGGGGAGGCAGCGGAATGCGTCCTGTTCACCGGGAGGCAACGGAACACGTGGGAGCCAACCGGCTGGGTCGGAACGGAATGTGTGGTCGTGTTCATCGGGAGGGCTTGGATGGAACAGACGATGGAAACAAGGCCTGAACGGGGTCCTGTTGATCGGGAGGGGTCTGGCGTACCGCAAAACGGAGGAAACAGACCTCCTACGGTCGAAACGGGGGTCCTGTTGATCGGGAGGGGTGTGGCGTACCGCAAAACGGACGAAATGGACCTCCTATGGTCGAAACGGGGGTCCTGTTGATCGGGATGGGTGTGGCGTACCGCAAAACGGACGAAACAGACCTCCTACGGCCGAAACGGGGGTCCTGTTGATCGGGAGGGGTGTGGCGTACCGCAAAACGGACAAAACGGACCTCCTACGGTCGAAACGGCGGTCCTGTTGATCGGGAGGGGTGTGGCGTACCGCAAAACGGATGAAACGGACCTCCTACGATCGGAACGGGGGTCCTGTTCATCGGGAGGGGTGTGGCGTTCCGCAAAACGGGACTCCATGGGATACTGTTCATCTCCACCGTCGACCTCCTCCAGCCTCCACGGGCTACCGTCGACCTCCTCCAGCCTCCACGGGCTCCTATTCATCCAACCTCCACCGCGCGCTACTCCACCGGCTACTGTTCAACCACCCCTCCACGGGCACCCCTCCACCGTCTATTGTTCATCCAGCCCTCCACACCACAGGGTCCTGTTCAACCACCCCTCCACGGGCACCCTTCCACCGTCTACTGTTCATCTAGCCCTCCACCACACCACGGGGGCATGTTCATCCAGAGGCAACGCCACCACTCACTATTCATCCAAACCCCCCGCAATGCTCACTGTTCATCCTAGAGGCAGCATCGATCAGCTTCAGTTAGCAGCAGTAGCGAAGGAATCGCTCGATCGGGTTCAGTTAACAGCCATCGATCGATCGCTCGGGTTCAGTAACCCGTAGCCTGCAGTGCAATCGCTCGGGTTCAGTTAGAGCCCAACGCCTCGGTCGGGTTCAGTTAGAGCCAACGCCTCGCACACACGTGCATACGTGTATGAGAGAAACGCGCATCGCTCGGCCCCCGACCTCCCACCGTAACCGGGAACTCCCCGAAATTTTCCTCCCCCTCGCTTCTACCACGGTTTTTTCCGCCATGGACGGCCCAAAGAATGTCATGCAGCTGCGTCTCTGCCCCGCCCAGGATGAAAAGCCCATTTCCTGTCATGATTTTTTGTCATAGAAGTAGGAGCCCACCACATCTATGATGATACCGGGTTTTGTCACAATTATCGTCATAGAAGTGTCATATGTATGACAGAAAAAAATTTCGTTCGGCCCAAAATGTCACGAATGTGTCTTTTTTGTAGTGCTACATTCTCATTAGTTCGGCTAGGGCATAAAGGGAGCACCTCTGCGATTGCTACTGCTGGGTCATCCGGATGTGTACCTTAAACTGGGTGAAGCCGAAAGCTAGCATTCTTAAGCGAATATTCAGTCGGTGGACTAAAGATGTTTTTACATTCCTCCCATTATGAACCCCCAAATGTTACGTATACTGTGATCTTTTCAATCACTGTTCGGACATGCACATTAATGCATGTACACCCAGAGAAAGGAACCCTTAATGGAACTATTCTCTATGGAAGATGTTTCTTACAATCACAATGTAATATAATATAGCTAGCCGGATACAACTTGTCTGTTCAAGCAACTATGACCCCTACACCTGGTTTCCGCACATACCCCGGTCTATTTTGCCGATCAGGTATTTGGAAACACTCCGCACCTTCAGGTCCAGAGGTCGGAGAGAAAAGGTCGGCCATGACAATCATTTTACAATCCGGCTAGGGACAAATATGTCAAGGAAAGTACATAGTCACTTGGACTAAAAAATTTCCTCCTCTATACCGTCTAACAGGCTGTCTAGCTTACAATCCTGTTGGGAATATTTGGCGGCTACTTCTACTTGGTCATATACCAAATTAACGGGAATTTCTTTCCCATCCGGCCCTAGAGGTCAGACTCGGGCCATATGATTTGGATCAAGCTTGGTATACCGTGTTTTTACCATGGCCCAGGCCTCTCGCACACCTTCCCGGCAGGCTGATATCTTCCATAATCGAATACGCCGCCATGCCCCTTTGAATAGCTCCGCGAGCTCTGCCATACCTCCTGGAGGAGAGGCGGATGGCCATAAAGCCTTGGCAACACTCTACATTGCTTGCCGAACTCGCTCGTGCATCCGGGACGGCTATTGTAGCAGGTCGCCTTGAGATCCGGACATTTCCTCTTCGGGACGGCCAGTCAGCATACCTGCAGACATAAATCTGTCAGTTCCTTCCCTTGCCGAATGGTAGAGAGGCAAGTTTGAAAAGCATACTAAATATGCCGCCTTATAGCCTCCTATTGTCCTTGACAATGTCAGCTAGCTGGGCTCGAACATCTTTTAGTTCTTCGCCCAGTTGGGTATGGGAATCCTGCAGCTTGTTCTTTTCCTCCCTGACCCGTGTCAGCACACGCTCGCCTGCCGCATGTTGCCTTTTGGCCTCTTGTTCACCAGCCTAGGTGACCATCAATTTCTCTCTCAGTTGCTCTAGCGATTCTGTCAGCAGAAACACAACAATATTAATATAACTGGTATGTGATTATACTTTCTTCTAATGAAGAGAAGCATTACCACATGGTGCCTCCTTGGATTTCTCCAATTCGGAGGTAGCCGCAGTTAGCCGAGTCTGACACTTTTCCAGCTCTTGAGACAACAGGAAATTCTTCTCCATAAGTGCCTGATTATACGATGGTCCTTAATTCAGTTGTATCAACCGCTTTAAGTCTCGGGGGCTACTGGTATATGATTATTAAATATACACTTACCCGCATATCTTTTAGATGCTGGTTCGTGGCTCTAGCAAGTCCATCCCGAGGAGCTCAGATGTACGCATCGGCCGAGCTGAAGGCATCTAATGCCTCCTTTGAAAATACGGAGTCATTGAGAACGACCCTCCGACGATGATGATTCATGGCGCTCTCCACTTCAGAGTTCATGACGGGCATATTGTCCAAATCCTCCGCAGAAGGACAGTCCAGCGCCACTCCCGTGTCAGCCCCTGACCTTAGGGTAGGGTCTAGAACCTGACTAGTGGAGGCACGACCGGCAGGATCCCCGGACATAGTCTGGCGGACGCTTTTCCTGATATAATGCGGCAGATGACATCATGATTTCACGTGGCGACCAGGAGACATATTTAAAAAAAGAAAGCCTTACCTCTTTGATGAAGGTTCTGTCATATTATCGTTTGCCTTTCTCTTTGAAGATGTGCTCGGCGCTGGCACCACTCTCCTCGGAGATGCTTCTGGTGCACGTTGTGGCGTCGAGCACCTCCCCTTTGGAGCACGAAATAGCGCGGTGTGTGAGGCATAATAAGGAAGCTCTTTTGGAGAAGGTGTCTCTTAAATTACTTACATGCGAAGTAGGGAGGAGGTCGGGATAATCGGTGGTGATGGGCACTTCTGTACCATCATAGCTCGCCTGGTAGAATACTCCATTCCCAAGCTCCACAAATATCTTCAGATCTTCTTAGAATCCGGGGTCAAGGTCCCGATTGTGATCCTCCGGCTGGGGATGGGGCTATGGATCCCCTCGGTAGCCTTCCGCCATTCCTGTTGCGAGTGGATAGGTTACTATCCATTAAAAAGGATACATGAAGAGGATTGAGTAAAATGGTGGCATTGGAACTTACCTAGCTAGGAGGATTATACATGAAAATCCATCTCGACATTGGAGACGAGTGAACTCCTCCTTCTCCCCTTTGTACAGTTCAGTCAATATTTTGGCCAAAGCGGCGACGGTTTTCGGGCCCTTTCGACCGCAGCGTGAGGCGTCATCTTCCCCATTGTAGTGCCACATAGGAAGCCCTCTGTATTGGAGTGGTTGGACCCCCGCACTATAGAAATCGCCATTACCTCAATTATTGATAATCCGGACTGGGCGAGCGTCTTAATCTTGCCCATCAACTAACTGACTTTTGTGCTATCCTCCTCCTCGAGGCTCTGAGGGTGCCAGCTGTGGCGTTTCTTCAATGGAGCGCTTGAAAATTCGGGGAGACCCATTCAGACTGGGTCAGGAAGAGCGATGTCGTCAATATAGAACCATTCGGAAGGCCACTCTTCGGATGCCTTCTTCAGCGTGCCGGACAGGTATCCGGTCCCGGTGATGCGCCATACCTCGGCTCCTCCCACTCTGAATATTGATCCCCCTTGGTTATGAGGGATGAGGCAGAACAGTTTCCTCCATAATTCAAAATGGGCCTCACAGCCCAGGAATAGCTCACAAAGAGCGACGTTACCCGCAATGTGCAGGATGGAGGCAGGAGTAAAATTGTGCAGTTGGAGGCCAAAATACTCCAGAAGTCCTCGGAGGAATGGGTGGATTGGAAATCCGACGCCTCTTAGAAAGTAGGGAACGAAGCACACTCATTCCCCCCTGGATGGATTGGGGAAATTCTCCACCTGAACCCCGCCGTTGAACGACGTCGATCCTGCTCGGACGGGGACTAGATCCGTGGGGGGAAGAAAGCCCTGTTTTTGCAGCTTAGACAGCTAACCATGAGACACAGAACATCTCTCCCAATCACCTTTTTCGGAGCTGTGGGGACGAGAGGAAGAGCTGGGAGCACTAGCCATGTTGGGGTGGTTCCTCCTAGCAAGCTCTGAGGATTTTTTTCGCAGGATGTTGAAAGGATCTAAGATCTAATCTCTTTAAATAGGCACCTTTCTTGTATGGTCAGGGTGATATGTGCAAAAATACCCCGACCTCTCGTATTCGCTCGACACGTGGAAGCTGGAGTCAGGAAGGCGTGGAAGCCGATGGGCACAACATTAAATGGAAAGCCAAATACTGCTCTTTAAGTCAGGGACTTTGAAGTAATCGGAGGAGGAACCCGCCTTGCAATGCCGAAGACAATCTACACGCCGGATACATCGTCATTGAAAGACTGGTTCGGGGGCTACTGAGGGAGTCCTGGATTAAGGGGTCCTCAGGCGTCCGGCCTGTTGGCATGGGCCGGACTAATGGGTTGTGAAGGTACAAGACCGAAGACTCTCTCCCGTGTCCGGATGGGACTCTCCTTGGCATGGAAGGCAAGCTTGGCCCCTGGACATGAAGATTCCTTTCTCTGTAACCGACTTTTTATAACCTTAGTCCCCTCCGGTGTCTATATAAACTGGGTTGAGTCCATAGAGGCAGAAACAATCATTACCATATAGGCTAGACTTCTAGGGTTTTAGCCATTACGATCTCGTGGTAGATCAACTCTTGTAATACTCATATTCATCAAGATCAATCAAGCAGGAAGTAGGGTATTACCTCCATAGAGAGGGCCCGAACCTGGGTAAACATCGTGTCCCCCATCTCCTGTTACCATCGACCCTAGACGCACAGTTCGGGACCCCCTACCCGAGATCCGCTGGTTTTGACACTGACAACGGTGACGATCGGTATTATGAGTTTATGTGTTCTGATGAACCGAAGGTAGTTCAGAGTCCCGGATTTGATCACGGACATTAAGAGGAGTCTCAAAATGGTCGAGACATAAAGATCGATATATTGGATGACTATATTTGGACGTCGGAATGGTTCCGGGTGAGTTCGGGCATATACCGGAGCACCGGGAGGTTACCGGAACCCCCCGGGAGGTATATGGGCCTTATTGGGCCATAGTGGGAGAGAAGAGAGGCAGGCCTAGAAGGGGGTGCGCCCTCCTCAAGCCCAATCCGAGTTGGGTGGGGCCGGCCCCCCTTTCCTTCCCCCTCTCTCCCCCTTCCTTCCACTCCTAGTCCAACTAGGGAAGGGGGAATCCTACTCCTGGTGGGAGTTGGACTCCCCATGGGGCGCGCCATAGGAGGGCCGACCCTGCCCCTCCTCCACTCCTTTATATACCAGGGAGGGGGGCGCCCCATAGACACGCAAGTTGATCATTGATCTCTTAGCCATGTGTGGTGCCCCCCTCCACCATAATCCACCTCGTTCATATCGTAGCGGTGCTTAGGCGAAGCCCTGTTCCGGTAGCATTATCATCACCATCATCACGCCGTCGTGCTGACAAAGCTCTCCCTCAATGCTCTACTAGATCGTGATTTCGTGGGATGTCACCGAGCCGAACGTGTGCAGATCGCGAAGGTGTCGTATCTTCGATGCTAGGATCGGTCGATCGTGAAGACGTACGACTACATCATCCTCGTTGTCATAACGCTTCCGCTTACGGTCTATGAGGGTACGTGGATAACACTCTTCCCTCTCGTTTCTATGCATCACCATGATCTTGCGTGTGCGTAGGAATTTTTTTTGAAATTACTGCGTTCCCCAATAGTGGCATCCAAGCCAGGTTTATGCGTACATGTTATATGCACGAGTAGAACACAAAGGAGTTGTGGGCGTGGGTATATACATATTGTTTGCCGTCACTAGTTGATTCTCGATTCGGCGGTTATGCCTCTAAGTCGTGCCTCGAAACGTGGGAGATATAGCCGCATCATGGGCATTACAAGATAAAATAATATAAATAAAATAAAATTGCAGCACGGTATTTTTAGTTTTAATATATGATAAAAGATCAACCAGGGGCCCATAATTTTCACTAGATGCTTCTCTCAAGAAAGTAGCATACGATAGGTAAACAAATTATTGATGGCCAATTGATATAAAAAGAAATAATTATGACGATATCCAAGGCAATGATCATACATAGGCATCACTGAAAGTGCGTTATATCGACTAGAGGGGGGGGGGTGAATAGGAGATTTTTATGAAAGTCTTCAAGATGTGGGAGTTATGAAGACAAACGATAGAAATAAACCTATTACCCTGCAGCGGAAGGTAGACTACACTAGGCAAGCCATAGTCAAGTATTCAATAGAGTGAAAGCACAATGACTAATAGCAGCAATGTAGTAAGGATCATGTAGGAAGATATTGTGAAGCCAGACAGAACACGCAGTCACTCAGTGAAGACAAAAGATAGTGCAAACATACAATGACTTCACAAGGAGTAACAGTAAGTAAAGGGAAGGGAAGATGAAACCAGTGACTTGTTGAAGACAATGATTTGTTGGACCAGTTCCAGTTGCTGTGACAACTGTACGTCTGGTTGGGGCGGCTAGGTATTTAAACCTTAGGACACATAGTCCCGGACACCCAGTCCTGAACACGCAGCTCAGGACACCCAGTCCTCACCGTATTCCCCTTGAGCTAAGGTCACACAGACCTCGCCCAATCACTCTGGTAAGTCTTCAAGGTAGACTCCCAAACCTTCACAGACTTTGTTCACCGGCAATCCACAATGTCTCTTGGATGCTCAGAACGCGACGCCTAACCGGCTGGAGGATGCACAGTCCTCAAGTGTAATAAGTCTTCAGATCACACAGACAAGAAGACTTAAGTGATGCCTAATTCTCTTTGGCTCTGGGTGGTTAGGGCTTTATCCTCGCAAGGAATTCTCTCTCAAAGGCTTCGAGGTGGGTTGCTCTCAAACGACAAAAGCCGTACTCTCAATCTGAGCAGCCAACCGTTTATGGTTGTAGGGGGTGGGCTATTTATAGCCACTTGGCAACCCAACCTGATTTGTCCGAAATGACCCTGGGTCACTAAGGAACTGACACGTGTTCCAACAGCCAGATTTCAAACTCACACGGCAACTTTACTTGGGCTACAAGCAAAGCTGACTTGTCCGACTCTGGACAAGATTCTCTCTCATAGTCTTCACTCGAAGACATAGGTTTTAGGTTAGGCATCACTTCAGTCATTCTGACTGGTTCTCTTGGACCCCACTTAACAGTACGGTGGTTCCTATGACTCAACACAAAAGAAAAAGAACTACGAAAGATCTAAGTCTTCGAGCTCCATAGGCTTCATGTGGTGTCTTCTCTTGTCATAGTCTTCAATGTGAATATATTCATATACCACCTTTGACTTTAATGTCTTCATACATTTTTAGGGGTCATCTCTGGTAGGAAAACCGAATCAATGAGGGACTTCTACCTGTGTTATCCTGCAATTCTCACAAACACATTAGTCCCTCAACTAGGTTTGTCGTCAATACTCCAAAACCAACTAGGGGTGGCACTAGATGCACTTACAATCTCCCCCTTATTGGTGATTGATGACAAACTAGTTGAAGTTTTCAACGGGGAATATATTCTGTGAAATTGTAAAGGAATTGTCTTCATAAGTTGCAAGGGCTCCCCCTGAAGATGTGCATATAAGTAATTTGCTTTTGGAATGCAAATGCACATGGCAGGTTGTACTTGTGGAGATCCACTTCAACTTATGATGACAATCCACTATGCATGTGAAGGTATATGAAGATAATGACATGCATAATGGAAAATGGACGTCTGCAGAATGATCTAAGTGCGGAATTTATCGTCGCACATGCGGAATTTATCATCGCAAAACAAGGTGGTAGATAAGTAGCAGACGACCATCGAGTTTAAGTGTTACAACTCAAAGAACCAAATGTAGCAAAACGAGAGTTGTAATCACGAAGCAAAATATAAAGCACCCGCCCATATGGACCCGCTTGAAGACTATTAACCTCATATGCTTCTCCCCCTTTTGTCAGTAAGGACCAAAAAGGTTTGAAGACATAGAGCATCTACTCGTTCCCGTGGGGAGTAGGTGAAGCAGCAGGGTCATTGGTGGTGTTTGGCGGTGCAGAAGAGCTTGGAGCAGAGTCAAAGCGTGCTGAAGGAGGTGGCAGTGAAGTAGCATCGTCTTCATCCTCGATAACTCTGGCAGTCACTGTTGCAGCAGAGGAAGAGAACTCAGAGTCTTCAAGGGATGGAGTTCCTAGCAGCACAGCCCTTCGAGGAGGTGTGGAGTCAAACTTGAATCGCTCAGTGAAGCCATCCTCTTGAAGATCATCTTCAGAACACATCATCGTTAGCCCTTTCCATGTGCGGCGACAGGTTTCATGGGCAACGAAAGCATTCTTGGTGGCAAGATTGCGAATGCGATTAACATCCACCAAGAGGCTTTTCATCTGACGCTTCAGCCAGTCATGATGCCTATCCTGTTTCTGATGAAGAGCCACAAGAAGCTCTCCGTCGTTGAGAACACGAGTGCGCTTCTTGGGCCGTGGAGCAGTTGTACTATCAGTGGCTTCAGTGGAAGCAGGGTGTGGTGCACGTGTAGTGCCAGCCAAAGGATACACCTGAGTGACTGCTTCAACTCCTTCAATGTTCTGAGAGAAACTCTGATGCTCTGCATTCTGAAGACTTAGAGGTTCCTTGGCAGGCTCAGGATAGATGGCTTCAATAAAGATATCCACATCAGGCAGAAAAAGCCGATGATTGCGAGCAGATGGCTGTTATGAGATATCGGAGTGAAGTTTGATTAGCCGCATTACCCATGGGGCATAGAACTTCAAGCCAAACAGATCAGAGCCTGATGCAGCAAGTTGGCGAATGAAGAAGTCCTGTGCATTGAAGCATTTTCCATGAAGAATATAGAAGATCAAAGTCTTCATTGCACCCTCAAGCTTGGCATGTCGAGATTGCCCTTTGATGGGCCAGAGAGTTCGCCTGATGATGTGATAGATGGTTCTTGGCAGATACTCAAGGTCTTCAACGAAGAACTCCGTGGGATAAGCAGCATCTTGGGGAAATGGCTTCATCATGCCGAGCATCTGACTCATATCAGGTTCAGGCTTCTGAAAGATGCTCTCAATAGCTTCACTATGAAGCTGACAACCATGCTCGTAGAGATCGCCAGGAGTGGGCAAACCACTGAGCTCAATGATGTAAAATGCATTGGCTTCGTGATGAACGTTTCCTGTCATCCACTCCAGGACCCAAGTCTTCGGATCTCTGCTGTACCTGCGGATGTGAAGTGTGGCATAGAATTGGAGCAGCAACTCTTCATTCCAATGCTCTTGGTCAGTAACGAACGGCAGCAGTCCAACTTCCTTGAAGCAATCCAAAGCTTCTTCCAGACAGGGCAGACCAGCTATAGCTTCAATGTCAAGGCGCTTGTGTGGGAAGATGCGACCTTGGTTGTAAAGAATGCATGAGTAATAGCTTCGTTGCGGATAGCTCCAGAACCGATCAGATGATATCCTTTCTCTTGAGTAGGGGTTCCTGGAGTTATCGAAGAATGTGTTGTCTGCTCTGAAGCCATTGATATTGAAGGAGCCAGGTGCTGATGCAGGACCTGGGAACCTTGGCAATCTTGGGATTGGCTTCTGTACCTGAGGCCTGTGCTCAACATGATAGTCGAACTGGGGACCGGCAGCAGACTCAGGAACAGAAGTGGCGGGATCAGTGGCTTCGCTATCGCTATCTTCTGATGCTTTTGTTGGGGAGGGCTCCACATTAGCTTCATTGGTGGTTGTGGCAGCCTCAAGATTTTCATCCTCCACTTGATGAGCTGGAGGGTCGGTCACAAGCACGTTCTCCTTGAGAACTTCTTCTTGGTGGGACAGGGGAGTGGGAACTTGTGGGACTTCTTCTTCCGCGGCTGATGCAGCCGGATTGTCTTCAACAGAGACTTGAGGCCTTGGACCTTTGCGAAGCCTGCGCAACGCAGGCGACGCCTGTGGAGTTGGAGTTGGCTGGGCCTCATAGTCTTCTTCCTCTTGTGGGCGATCCGCCCATGAAGCATCCTGTGCAATTGGCGTCAGTGGACGACCAATACTGACGAGTTCGCTGTTCTCGAGCTGAGGAAGGACTGCACCATCTTCTACATGGTCATGTTGACCATTATCTTCAGCAGCGATGGGATCAGCTGCTGGAAAGTCTTCAGCGTCATGAGCCTCTGTGGAAGCAGGCTCATGGATTGTCAGTTGGCGTTCAGCTTCAAGACAGACCATAGAAATGGGTTCAACTATCAAAGGCTCTGTGGGAGCAGCCCGAACTTTCTTGGTCTTCCTCTTCTTCTTGGAGGGGGCAGTAGGAGAGGCTTCAGGATGTTTCCTCTTCCTGGCTTCAGCCTCAGCAGTCCTCGTCTTCTTGAGCTCTAAAGCGGTTGACCGGCTTTTTGGCTTCGAGCCAGTCATTCTTGTTGGGAAGACAATAGGAACTGCTTCCTGCCTTGGTGCGTCGGGTTTAGCCGTAGCGGGCTTCTTCTTCTTCTTTGCGGCCATCCTGGGGTCGATGCCAGGACGCCCAAGGGCCTTGCGCTTCTCAGCCTCATTGTAGGCTTGCACACATCTGTCAGCCAGAACCTTCATGTGCTCACGTGAACCCTGAGCTTCTGCACGTTTCTTTACAAAGGCTTCCTTGAGCTCGTGCATCATAATCTTGAAGTTCTTCACTTCTTGCACGCTGATCTTGGCCATATGCTTCTTGAACTGAGCCTTTTCATAGTCAATCTTTTGCTTCAGTTCAACAATGCGATGGGCGACAGCTAGCTCTGAAGCAATGGCGCCTTGGAAGGCGACACTGAGGCCAATGGGTAGCTGCAGATCTTCAAAGCTGATGTTTGGCGTGTCAAACCACTCGTCAATGAAGTTCTGGATGATGGTCACATCAAAGAGAGGCAGATCATTGAAGATTTCTGCTTCTTCTTTGCTCTTGATGAGTTGCTCAAGAGCGTCATCTGCTAGATCTTCGTCACTTGACAGATCAATGGCATCATTGCGCAGAATGGCAGCAGCTGTTAGTTCTTGGCCGGTGTGTGGCAGAGGCATATTGGCCTTCTGGGGCTTGGAGATGCATGATAAATCTTCGAACTGCACACTGTCTTCAGGAGGTGCAGTTGCCAGTGGCTTCGCTCGTGAGATTTTTGGTGAAGGGGCAGGTTTTGAAGCTTTAGGCTTCTTCAACTGCTTTGGCTTCGGCACTGCAGGCGCTTCTTCTGATTCAGCGTCAGCTGCAGGCTCATTCACTGCAGTCCCTTGAACCAAGATGTGGGTGATGAGGCCTTCAAGGTTGTAGAAAGGACCGATGACATTGGGTTCTGCATCTCGTGTGCCATCTGCCCTTGGTGCTGAGGGACCAGGGTTGAAGTCTAACCCCAAAGTCTTCTTGTTCTGCTTCGCTGAGTTCTGGGCAAACTGGAAGTTGCGCTTGAACAGATTGTCGTCACGACACCATAGTAGTGACGATGGGTGTGCATCAGCAGGCTGTGGCCCACGGACCATGCAGGGATAGAAGCCTTGTTCAATGGCTTCATCTTTCGACCTGGGTAGAAGATTCTTGTATAGGATGTCTCCCCATGGTCTCTTGATGGCGTTTTTCTCAGCATATTCCTGGGTTACAAATCGGTATTTGAACCATTGTTCTGCCCAATATCTTCGAATCCATTGGATTCAGGTCTTTCGCTGATTGTAATCCTCTTCAGGATCTGTCTTGTACAATTCTGAGAGGCCATCTGGCAGATCTCTGGATGTTTCTCCACGACGCTTTCTGCCACCCTTCCTTGCTGGTTTCTCTGAAGCCATAAACTTTAAATTGAAAGGCTTCAAAGGTTTCCGCTTGCTGGACAAACAGGAACTGGCTTCGGGAGAATTTATGTGATGCTGTAAGAATTCTGCAAATGAATGCAGACTATGAGAACCAAAGGATTCTCCGACGGACATGTACCTGTGACAGCATTAAGGTGCGAGGGAAGGGGAAGAGGTCATATGCATTCTCAGAAGATTTTGAAGATAAATCAGTTTAGAAGACATTGACCTCATCGTGCGAAGACATTCACTCATAGATAAGGAGTTGGTTCCAGATTTGTACGAATCCACAGATCAGTACAAATGAGGAATCTAACTACTTTGTGAAGCATAAGTGAATATACTAGGCATGTTATGAGATGCAGTATGAGAGAGATCTAACTTGTGTGAATAGAAACTGCTTGTGGTAGAAAGTGACAAAGCCATAGGATCAGCGGAGCTGTAAAAAGGAAGTTTTATTTACCACACTAAGAACTGCTAGACGGAGTGGAAGATGAGGCCGATCAGTTCGATCTTCCGTGCCCTAACTTGGCGACGGAGGACACCTACGGTGACGGCAGAGAGGACGATGTCCGCGGTCGGCGTGAAGACGGTGTCGGAGAGGTTGTGGCAGCGAAGCGCTTCGTCGCCGGCGTCGTCGAGGGCTAGCGGTGGCGCTAGGGTTCGTGCGAGAGTGGAAGAAGAGATAATGACCGCTGTGAAGCATGTACTTATAGGCACAGGGACGGCACTGCACTATTACACAGGTGCCCCTGGCGATTCGCATCTGAGGAACACGTGGCCATTATGCGGAATTTTGGGGTTTGTTCCACGTCCCATGCACGCCTGGATTGTCGGGTGGTCGTTCCTACTTCTCCGGGTTTCATGTCGAGGAATGAGCATTGAAAACTGACTTAATGGTTGTCTCTGTATCTTCTGCTGACAAGGACGCAGAGAAGACATTCGACAGTTTCAATAGAATGCATATGATTTGGAGAGATAGAATTTGAGATAGAAAGCATAGAGAGGTTAGGGTCCGATCACATTCACTTAGTTCAAAAGATTCAACAAGAAGACATAGCTATAAGTGAATGCTGTAGAGGACAGAACACTAGTAGATATATATATCTATATAATCAACATAGTGAAGAGAATCATGAAGATATGTTGAGATTGAAGCCAAGCTAAATGTGAAGACATAGCAAATGTAACGTCATGAGTGAAACACTTCAAAATAGAACATTTGGTGGTGGCGTTACCCACCGTATAGGAAGTATTAGACCCAGACACGGCGCACAATTATCGTGGCGCTCCGAAGTCAAATTCCACATTAATGTATTCACACTTAGAATGTATGTCTTCATAGATTGAAGATATACTTTACTTCGTGTGTTGCACATCTAAGTCATCAATATGCATAAGGGTTAGGATGTGTGCCTGATCACAGGACATTTGAGGATTCCAGGATATTTAGCTCACACCGTAACTTGCAAAATCTCTTCTCATCCAAGGGCTTGGTGAAGATATCTGCCAATTGCTCTTCAGCGTTGACGTGTATGATATCAATATCTTCCTTCACAACATGATCTCTGAGAAAGTGATGATGAATTTCAATGTGCTTTGTCTTCGAGTGCTGAACTGGGTTGTTGGCAATCTTGATGGCGCTTTCGTTGTCGCAGTAAAGTGGCACTTGCTTCAGATGAATGCCATAGTCCTCGAGTGTTTGCTTCATCCACAGAAGCTGAGCGCAGCAAGATCCAGCAGCAATGTATTCAGATTCAGCAGTGGAGAGAGATACACAGTTCTGCTTCTTTGAAGACCAACATACAAGTGATCGTCCCAGAAAGTGACATGTGCCTGATGTAGACTTGCGATCAACTTTGTCACCAGCATAATCAGCATCTGAGAATCCAACCAGATCAAACTCTGAGCCCTTTGGATACCATAATCCTAGAGTTGGGGTGTGAGCCAAATATCGAAGAATTCGCTTCACAGCTAAGTGATGTGACTCCTTTGGTGCCGCTTGAAATCAAGCACACATGCAAACACTAAGCATAATATCTGGCCTAGATGCACATAGATAAAGTAAAGAACCAATCATGGAGAGGTATAACTTTTGATCGAACTCTTTACCATTGTCGTCGGGACCCAGATGATGTTTGGCTGGCATTGGTGTTGTGAAGCCTTTGCAGTCTTGCATACCAAACTTCTTCAGGCAATCTTTGAGATACTTCTCTTGAGATATGAAGATGCCGTTGCATTGTTGTCGTATTTGAAGACCGAGGAAGAACTTCAGCTCTCCCATCATGGACATTTGATATTGCTCTTGCATCATATATCCAAACTCTTCACTGTACTTCTGATTGGTGCAGCCGAAGATAATGTCATCCACATATATTTGGCACACAAACAGTTCACCATCATATGTCTTCGTGAAGAGAGTGGGGTCTAGGGAACCAGGTATGAAGCCTTTGCTCTTCAGGAAGTATTTGAGTGTGTCATACCAGGCCCGAGGGGCTTGTTTGAGGCCATACAGTGCCTTGTTGAGCTTGTATACCATGCAGGATGTTTTGGATCTTCAAAGCCAGGCGGTTGTGCAACATACACTTCTTCTTCAATCTTGCCATTGAGAAAAGCACTCTTCACATCCATTTTATATGGAAGTATGTTATGATGATTTGCATAGGCCAGCAGTATGCGTATGGCTTCAAGTCTAGCCATAGGAGCAAATGTTTCATCGAAGTCAATGCCTTCCACTTGAGTATATCCTTGAGCAACGAGACGAGCTTTGTTTCTGACAACTTGACCATGCTCATCTTGCTTGTTGCGGTATATCCATTTGGTGCCTATTATATTGTGCTTCCGTGGATCAGGACGCTTAACTAGTTCTCATACATTATTCAGCTCAAACTGTTGAAGCTCTTCTTGCATAGCTTGAATCCAATCAGGTTCCATGAAGGCTTCTTCAACTTTCTTGGGTTCTGTTATTGAGATGAATGAGAAGTGCCCACAGAAATTTGCTAGCTGAGTTGCCCTTGAACGAGTGAGTGGACCGGGTGCATTGATGCTATCAATTATTCTTTCAATCTGCACTTCATTGGCAACGCGAGGATGTACAGGGCGAAGATTTTGCTCTTGCTGATCATTGTCGTTGTTAGAAGGAATGTCTTCAGGCTGAGCATTGTCTTCATGTTGATCAGGTGCTGAGATGATAAGTTCTTCTTTAGGATGAGCTTAAGAAGGTATAATTTCTCTAGTTCCCATTAGCTTTATTGATTCATTGGATGGAACTTCATCTAGCACATTTGGTAGTTGCTCTCTTTGTGAACCATTGGTCTCATCGAACCGCAATCCACTGTTTCAACCACTTTGTAATGAAAGAGATTGAAGACTCTGTAGGAGTGCGAATCCTTTCCATATCCAAGCATAAAACCTTCATGTGCTTTTGGTGCAAACTTTGAGGTGTGATGTGGGTCCTTGATCCAGCACCTGGCTCCAAATACTCTGAAGTAACTGACATTTGGATTCTTGCCAGTAAGAAGCTCATAAGATGTCTTGTTCAGAAGCTTGTGAAGATAAACACGATTGATTGTATGGCATGCAGTATCAATGGCTTTAGGCCAGAATTTTCTTGGAGTCTTGTATTCATCTAGCATCGTTCTGGCCATCTCAATGAGTGTTCTGTTCTTGCGTTCGACGACGCCATCCTGCTGTGGCGTGTACGGAGCTGAGAATTCATGTGTGATGCCCAAGGTATCAAGATATGTATCAAGGCTAGTGTTCTTGAATTCAGTGCCATTTTCACTTCTAATGTGCTTTATCTTGGCGCCATAATTGTTCATAGCTCGATTGGCGAAGCGTCTGAAGACATCCTGCACTTCAGTCTTGTAAAGGATTATGTGCACCCAAGTATATCTAGAATAATCATCAACAATGACAAAGCCATAGAGACAAGCAGTAGTAGTAAGAGTTGAGTAATGAGTGGGACCGAAAAGATCCATATGAAGCAGTTCGAAGGGTCGAGTAGTGGTCATGATTGTCTTCGAGGGATGTTTGGCCCTCGTCATCTTTCCTTCCTCACAGGCACCGCATAAGTGATCTTTCTTGAACTTGACGCCCTCGATGCCTATGACATGCTTCTTATTTTCCAGGGTGTGGAGGTTCCTCATGCCAGCATGCCCAAGCCTCCGATGCCAGAGCCAACATTCTGAAGCTTTTGCTAGAAGACATACGGCAAGCTGTGGTCCTGCTGAGAAATCTACCACGTACAAATCATCTTTTCGATACCCTTCAAATACTAGAGACTTGTCAGATTCCATTAGAACAATGCAACGATATTTTCCAAATATTATGATCATGTTTAAATTGCAAAGCATTGAGACAGACATTAAGTTGAAGCCAAGGGATTCAACAAGCATGACTTTATCCATGTGTTGATCCCTTGAGATTGCAACTCTACCTAGACCCAATACCTTACTTTTACCAGTGTCAGCAAATGTGATGTGGCTCTTGTCGGATGGACGTAAGGTTGAGTCCATAAGAAGACTTCTTTTGCCAGTCATGTGATTTGTACACCCACTATCAATAATCATTCTGAAGATGCCTGTGTCGTACCCTACAGTGCAGTTAGGGGGATAGGCTTCACCAAGAGCATTGTGAAGCAAAAACATTTGACGAACCAGTGGGTTATGAAAGCTTAGATCCAGATTAGGACTAATAGGGAGAGTAGCAAGCGATTCGGGAAAGAAGTACATAGTAAGACCATTTGGGCATTTGATCTTGTGCCCTACAAGATGTTTAAGGTCCCCAGCAATAGCGTCAGACGATTTTGGTTTTCTGCTAGAGACCTTTCCCTGCAAAAGAGAGTTAAGCTTTCTTAGCCACCCACATCTTCAAGGGTGGCTTAGAAGCAATAAGTCTAAGTGCAGCATCTGAGAATTTTGGCTTTGGAGCCCTAGCAAACAGTCTTGCAGGCGGACAATAGTACTCATAAGAATAAGCAGAATAGTTATTGGTCTTATGAACATGGCGGTTTGATGAACCGCTCTCATATTCATATGCCTGAGTATGGTTTCCCTGCAAAGCATTTGCGTTAGTGCGACTCAGGTGAGTCCTCTGTCTGTATGAAGCCTTTGGACCGTATGAAGCCTTTGGTCTGAGGTTTGTCTTCTTCACGTGAGGTGTCATGATGACATTCATAGGAAGATTCTCCAGACATCTTTTCGGAACCCAGATCTTCTTCATAGGCGGTCCATTCCTGCAGTTAGTACCAATGTACCTGGCAAACACTTCACCATTCTGATTCTTAAACAGTATATAGTTTGCATCAAAGGATTCATCAATGATAATGGGGTTAGCACAAGTGAAGCCAGATAGATTGGATGGATCTGCTGAAGGTTCCTTTGCAGCAACCCACATGGTTTTGGGGTACTGCTCAGGTTTCTAGTAAGAGCCATCAGCATTCATTTTCCTTACGAACCCAACACCCTCTTTCCTCGGGTTTCGGTTCAGAATCTGCTTTTTGAGGACATCACATAGTGTCTGATGCCCTTTAAGACTTTTGTACATCCCTGTTTCAAGCAATGTCTTCAACCTAGCATTCTCATCAGCAATACAGGTGGTATCCTCAGCAGAGGGGTTAGTTACCACATCAATAGTTGAAGATATTGCAACAGCAGTAGCAGTAGAACATTCAGCAATAGAAGTAGCATTATCACGCTCAATGCATTTAAGACATGGTGGTTCAAATCCTTCCTAAGCAGGACTGATCTGTTTGGCGCGAAGTGACTCGTTTTCCTTTTGAAGATCTTCATGAACTGCTCTCAATTTCTCAAGATCTTGCTTCCTTTGAAGATAATCATAGGAAAGCTTTTCATGAGTTGTTGAGAGAGTTTCATGACGACTTTCAAGTTCCTGATACTTAACGTGAAGATTTTTTATGTCTTCAATTAAGGATTCAGATCGAGTCATTTCAGCACCTAACAGATCATCGCTTCTGTCTAACAGTTTTTGAATATGTTCCATAGCTTTTTGTTGTTCAGTTGCAATTTTAGCAAGTGTTTTGTAGCTGGGTTTTGAACCACAATCAGAGTCATCGTCACTAGATGTTTGATAGTGAGTAGTGCGTGTGTTTACCTTGGCACCGCGTGCCATGAAGCAGTAGGTAGAAGCGGAGTAGTCCTTGTCATTTGCATCGGTGTCGGTGATGAGGTCATTGTCTTCAGTGTTGAAGATGGACTTGGCAACGTATGCTGTAGCCAGACTTGCGACGCCTGAATGGGACTCCTCCTCAGACTCCACCTCCGCCTCCTCAGAAGCGGACTCCTCCTCTGAATCCATTTCCTTGCCAACAAACGCACGTGCCTTGCCAGATGAGCTCTTCTTGTGTGATGAAGACTTTGAGGAAGACTTGAAAGAGGACTTTGAGTATTTCTTCTTCTTCTTGTCGTCAGAGTCATATTCCTTGCTCTTCTTCTTCTTTTTGTTCTCATTTTCCCACTGTGGACACTCAGAGATGAAGTGGCTAAGTTTCTTGCACTTGTGACATGTTTTCTTCTTGTAGTCATGAGCAGAAGCTTCATCATTTCTTGAGCTTGATCGGGAAGACTTTCTGAAGCCTTTCTCTTGGTGAATTTTTGGAACTTCTTGACAAGCATAGCAAGTTCCCTTCCAATGTCTTCAGGATCATCAGAACTCCTATCAGATTCTTCTTCAGATGAGGAGACAGCTTTTGCCTTCAAGGCACGAGTTCGCCCATAGTTTGGACCGTAGATATCTCTTTTCTCAGAAAGCTAAAACTCATGTGTGTTGAGCCTCTCAAGTATGTCAGACGGATCGAGTGTCTTGAAATCAGGACGTTCTTGAATCATCAGGGCTAGGGTGTCAAACGAACTATCAAGTGATCTCAGTAGTGTCTTGACGACTTCATGTTTTGTGATCTCAGTAGCGCCGAGGGCTTGAAGCTCATTTGTGATGTCAGTGAGTCGGTCAAATGTGAGCTGGACATTCTCATTGTCATTTCGCTTGAAGCGGTTGAAGAGGTTGCGAAGGACACTGATTCTCTGATCTCTCTGAGTTGAGATGCCTTCATTGACCTTGGAGAGCCAGTCCCAGACCAGCTTAGATGTTTTCAAAGCACTCACACGGCCATACTATCCTTTGGTCAGATGACCACAGATGATATTCTTGGTAGTAGAGTCCAGTTGAACGAATTTCTTGACATCAGCAGCAGTGACACCTTCTCCAGCCTTGGGAACGCCGTTCTCGACGACATACCATAGGTCGATGTCAATGGCTTCAAGATGCATGCGCATCTTATTCTTCCAGTAGGGATATTTAGTTCCATCAAAGACGGGGCACGCAGCGGAGACTTTAATTATCCCTACAGTCGACATAGCTAAAACTCCAGGAGGTTAAACCGAATCACACAGAACAAGGGAGCACCTTGCTCTGATACCAATTGAAAGTGCGTTATATCGACTAGAGGGGGGTGAATAGGCGATTTTTATGAAAGTCTTCAAAATGTGGGAGTTATGAAGACAAACGATAGAAATAAACCTATTACCCTGCAGCAGAAGGTAGACTACACTAGGCAAGCCATAGTCAAGTATTCAATAGAGTGAAAGCACAATGACTAATAGCAGCAATGTAGTAAGGATCAGGTAGGAAGATATTGTGAAGCCAGACAGAACACACAGTCACTCAGTGAAGACAAAAGATAGTGCAAACATACAATGACTTCACAAGGAGTAACAGTAATGAAAGGGAAGGGAAGATGAAACCAGTGACTCGTTGAAGACAATGATTTGTTGGACCAGTTCCAGTTGCTGTGACAACTGTACGTCTGGTTGGGGCGGCTAGGTATTTAAACCTTAGGACACACAGTCCCGGGCACCCAGTCCTGAACACGCAGCTCAGGACACCCAGTCCTCACCGTATTCCCCTTGAGCTAAGGTCACACAGACCTCGCCCAATCACTCTGGTAAGTCTTCAAGGTAGACTCCCAAACCTTCACAGACTTTGTTCACCGGCAATCCACAATGTCTCTTGGATGCTCAGAACGCGACGCCTAACCGGCTGGAGGATGCACAGTCCTCAAGTGTAATAAGTCTTCAGATCACACAGACAAGAAGACTTAAGTGATGCCTAATTCTCTTTGGCTCTGGGTGGTTAGGGCTTTATCCTCGCAAGGAATTCTCTCTCAAAGGCTTCGAGGTGGGTTGCTCTCAAACGACAAAAGCCGTACTCTCAATCTGAGCAGCCAACCGTTTATGGTCGTAGGGGGTGGGCTATTTATAGCCACTTGGCAACCCAACCTGATTTGTCCGAAATGACCCTGGGTCACTAAGGAACTGACACGTGTTCCAACAGCCAGATTTCAAACTCACACGGCAACTTTACTTGGGCTACAAGCAAAGCTGACTTGTCCGACTCTGGACAAGATTCTCTCTCATAGTCTTCACTCGAAGACATAGGTTTTAGGTTAGGCATCACTTCAGTCATTCTGACTGGTTCTCTTGGACCCCACTTAACAGTACGGTGGTTCCTATGACTCAACACAAAATAAAAAGAACTACGAAAGATCTAAGTCTTCGAGCTCCATAGGCTTCATGTGGTGTCTTCTCTTGTCATAGTCTTCAATGTGAATATATTCATATACCACCTTTGACTTTAATGTCTTCATACATTTTTAGGGGTCATCTCTGGTAGGAAAACCGAATCAATGAGGGACTTCTACCTGTGTTATCCTGCAATTCTCACAAACACATTAGTCCCTCAACTAGGTTTGTCGTCAATACTCCAAAACCAACTAGGGGTGGCACTAGATGCACTTACAATCACGTCTGAGACAAGTAGACCAAAACGATTCTGTCTCTACTACTATTACTCCACACATCGATTGCTATCCAGCATGCATCTAGTGTATTAAGTTCATGGAAAAACGGAGCAATGCCTTAAGGAAGATGAAATGATAGAGACAAGATAAACACACGTATGAATAAGCCCCATCTTTTAACCCTTAATAGCAACGATACATGCATGCCATGTCCCTTTCTGTCACTGGGATTGAGCACCGCAAGATCGAACTATTACAAAGAACCTCTTCCGATGGCAAGATAAATCAATCTAGTTGGCCAACCAAACTAATAAATCGAACAAGAAATACAAAGCTATACTAATCATGCATAAAAGAGTTCAGAGAAAAATCAACTAATATTCATGGATAGATCTGATCATAAAATCACAATTCGTCGGATCCAACAAACACATCGTAAAAAGTCATTACATCAAATAAATCTCCAAGAACACCGAGAAGAACATTGTATTGAAAATCAAAAAGAGAGAAGAAGCCATCTAGTTACTAAGTATGGACCCATAGGTCCATGGTAAACTACTCGCACATCATCGGAGGGTAGCAAGGATGATGTAGAGCCCCCTCCGTGATAGAACCCCCCTCTAGCAGAGTGCCGGAAAAGGCCTCCAGATGGGATCTTGTGGTTCTGAAACTTGCGATGGTGGAAAAAGTATTGTTTGGACTCCCCTGTTGGTTCCATGATTTTAGAGAATTTATATAGGCGGAGTTAGGTCAAATGGAGCCTCGTGGGCCTCACAAGCCACCAGGGCGCATTGAAACACCCCCTATTGGTTCCCCGTCTCTCCTTCAAATGGGTGTGGCACACTGAAACACTAGAGGAAAAACTGACAGCATCAGCTTCACTTGAAACTTGTTTTGACAACACTTGTTTCTTCGACTTTGTTTCTCCATGCGCTAAGATATTCTTCGCTTCCTTCGATATTGCACCTGAAATAACCAACGACAAGGAGATGAAAGCATAGTTGTGTCATCAAGGTTATAAGGTAAACTTAAGTTAGCGGCCACTATGATTTCTCCTTTGATGTATGGGGTGTATCAATGGTTGCCATGTCCCATCACAGGAGAACTCCGGCACCGATGAAGGTTGACGGGCTCGAGTGGACACGAGAACGACGTGTGCGAGAGGAAGAAGAAAGGTTCGAGCGGGCGCGGGGTAAAAATGGATCTGGGAGCCCTGCCATCCTATTTATAGACAGGGTAAATACCCAAGCGTCACGGTCAAACCCTAGGTGGCGTAGTAACTTTTTGCTAAGAAGGCGCCTCGGTTCTCTCTTTGACGTGATTTGGCCTAGATTGGGAGTACTAGAAGAGAATGGGCAAAAATAAAAGATAAGTATGAAAGAAGTATTCATGACCAGTGAAATGGCCGAGAGGTGGAATAAGAGACATCTTAGCTCGAAGCATGGGCCAAAGCTGACTCTTGCAGGTGAGACCCGTATTTTGGTCCTTGATACTTTTAACTGACTCTCATTTTCAGGGAAAGCTTAGCAGGAATAAATCCAATCTAACTTGAGGTATAATGTTGGGGATACTCCCCACGGGCGAGACATAAAGATCGATATATTGGAAGCCTATGTTTGTACATCAGAATGGTTCCTGGTGAAATCAGGAGTATACCGAAGTACCGGGAGGTTACCGGAACCCCCCGAGAGGTATATGGGCCTTATTGGGCCTTAGTGGAAGAGAGGGGAAAGAAGCAAAGGAGGGTGCGCCCCCCCAAGACCAATCCAAATTGGGAGGGGGGCTGGCCCCCTTCCCTTCCTTCTTCCCTCTCCTTCCTTCTCTCCTAGAACCAACAAAGGGAAGGGGGGAATCCTACTCCCGGTGGGAGTAGGACTCCTTGGGGCGCTCCTAGAGAGGCCGCCCCCCTCCCCCTCCTCCACTCCTTTATATACGGGGGAGGGGCACCCCATAGACACACACGTTGATCATTGATCTTTAGCCGTGTGCGGTGCCCCCCTCCACCATAAGCCACCTTGGTAATATCGTAGCGGTGCTTAGGCGAAGCCCTGTTCCGGTAGCAACATCATCACCGTCATCAGGCCGTCGTGCTGACGAAACTCTCCCTTGAAGCTCTACTGGATCGTGAGTTCGTGGGATGTCACCGAGCCGAACGTGTGCAGATCGCGGAGGTGCCGTATCTTTGGTATCGATCGGTCGATCGTTAAGACGTATGACTACATCAACTGCGTTGTCATAATGCTTCCTCTTACGGTCTATGAGAGTATGTAGACAATACTCTCCCCTCTCGTTGCTATGCATTACCATGATCTTGCGTGTGCGTAGGAATTTTTTTGAAATTACTGCGTTCCCCAATAGTGGCATCCGAGCCAGGTTTATGCATAGATGTTATACGCACGAGCAGAACACAAAGGAGTTGTGGGCGTGGGTATATACATATTGCTTGCGGTCACTATTTGATTCTTGATTCAATGGCATTGTTGGATGAAGTGGCCCAGACCGACAT
Organism: Triticum dicoccoides; assembly: GCF_002162155.2. Classification (NCBI taxonomy): domain Eukaryota; kingdom Viridiplantae; phylum Streptophyta; class Magnoliopsida; order Poales; family Poaceae; genus Triticum; species Triticum dicoccoides. Next base: position 194,221,243 of record NC_041392.1, read on the forward strand.
TACGCGTACGCTTATGCGAGACTGGTTCTATCGACGTGCTTCACACACAGGTGGCTGGTGGGTGTCAGTTTCTCCAACTTTAGTTGAATCGGATTCAATGAACAAGGTTCTTTCTGAAGATCAAAAAGTAATCACTATACCACGTTGTGGTTTTTGATGCATAGGTAAGAACGGTTCTTGCTCAGCCCGTAGCAGCCACATAAAACTTGCAACAACAAAGTAGAGGACGTCTAACTTGTTTTTGCAGGGCATGTTGTGATGTGATATGGTCAAGACATGATGCTAAATTTTATTGTATGAGATGATCATGTTTTGTAATACAGTATTCGGCAACTGGCAGAAGCCATATATGGTTGTCGCTTTATTGTATTAAATGCAATCGCCATATAATTGCTTTACTTTATCACTAAGCGGTAGCTATACTCGTAGAAGCAATATTTGGCGAGACGACAACGATCCTTCAATGGAGATCAAGGTGTCAAGCCAGTGACATGGTGATTATGACGGTGCTTTGGAGATGGAGATCAAAGGCACATGATGATGATGGCCATATCATATCACTTATATTGATTGCATGTGATGTTTATCCTTTATGCATCTTATTTTGCTTAGTTCGACGGTATCACTATGTAACGCCCTCGATGCGGCTATATTTCCCACGTGTCGAAGCATGACTTAGAGGCATAACCACATTGAAAGCAATGTCGCAAGTGAGGTAATCTTCACACAACCCATGTCATACATAAGGGAAAGAGATACATAGTTGGCTTACAATCGCCACTTCACACAATTACATGAATAAAGCATTACATCTTCCAGATACAATCAAGGTCCGACTACAGAACCAAAATAAAAGAAGACTACCCCAAATGCTACACAGATCCCCGATCGACCCCAACTGGGCTCCACTACTGATCAACTAGAACGAAACAACACAAAGGACAAGATCTTCATCGAGCTCCTCCTTGAGCTTGGTTGCGTCACCTGCTCGGTAAATTCGGCACCTGGAAAATGGTTTTGGAAGTATCTATGAGTCACGGGGACTCAGCAATATCACACCCTCGTGATCAAGATTATTTAAGCTTATAGGAAGGGTAAAAGGTATGAGGTGGAGCTGTAGCAAGCGACTAACATATTTGGTGGCTAACATACGCAAATGAGAGAGAGAAGAGAAGGCAAAGGCAAGGTCGAACAACTATGATCAAGAAGTGATCCTAGAACAACCTACGTCAAGCATCACTCCAACACCGTGTTCACTTCCTGAACTCCGCCGGAAAAAGACCATCACGGTTACACACACGGTTGATGTGTTTTATTTAAGTTAGGGTTTAGGTTTTGTACAACCGGACATTAACAAATTCCCATCTTCCCATAACCACGGGCACGGCTTTCGAAAGTTCAATCCCTACAGGGGTGTCCCAACTTAGCCCATCACAAGCTCTCACGGTCAACGAAGGATATTCCTTCTCCCAAGACAATCCGATCAGACTCGGCATCCTGGTTACAAGACATCCTTGACAATGGTAAAACAAGTCCAGCAAAGCCGCCCGAATGTGCCGACAAATCCCAATAGGAGCTGCACATATCTCGTTCTCAGGGCACACTCAGATGAGACATCCTATGAGTAAAACCAACCCTCAAGTTCCCCCGACGTGGCCCCGTAGTCTACTCGGTTCGGACCAACACTCACAGGAGCACTGGCCCGGGGGGGGGGTTAAAATAAGATGACCCTCGGGAGCGCGACTCCCAAGGGAAAAGTAGGTGGTGGTGAGGCAAATGGTAAAACCAAGGTTGGGCCTTGCTGGAGGAGTTTTATTCAAAGCGAACTATCAAGGGGTTCCCATTATAACCCAACCGTGTAAGGACCGCAAAATCCGGGAACATAATACCGATATGACGGAAAATAGGGCGGCAAGAGTGGAACAAAACACCAGGAATAAGGCCGAGCCTTCCACCCTTTACCAAGAATATAGATGCATTAATTAAATAAGAGATATTGTGATATTCCAACAAAATATCCATGTTCGAACACGGAACAAACTCCAATCTTCACCTGCAACTAACAACGCTATAAGAGGGGCTGAGCAAAGCGGTAACATAGCCAAACAACGGTTTGCTAGGACAAGGTGGGTTAGAGGCTTGGCTTAGCAATATGGGAGGCATGATGAGCAAGTGGTAGGTATCGCAGCATAGGCATAGCAAAAGAGCGAGCTTCTAGCAAGCAAAGATAGAAGTGATTTCGAGGGCGTGGTCATCATGCCTGCAAAGTTCTTCGAGAAGACGAAAAAGCTTGATCCTCGTAAACATACTCAATGGGCTCCTCGATCACGTACTCATCTACCGTCTCTACCCAAGCAAGAACAACAAAGCAAAGGGAGACACAATCAACCACGTGCAATGCTCAAGCAACATGATGCAAACATGGTACGATGTGCGGGATGGGGTATGCGGTGCATATGCATGATTTGGAAATGAATGATTGAACCTGGTCTCAACTTGGAAAACCAAGAGTGCCACTGGATAGAGGAGTTGATTTCGGTCGAAATCGATATAAAGAACACCGGAATCAGATGCACGGTTTGCAAATGGCAAGCAAAACAAATATGGCACCGATCTGCGATTAACAGCACGAAGCCATCTAAATGCATCAAGAACAACAAGCTACAACACTATAACATAGCAACAAAATAAATGGCAGGGATACACTCAAGATGCTTCACAAAAGATGAACACTGAGCTACGGCTAATTCACTCAATAGCATGCTCAAACAAGCATGGCAAAAGTGCAAAAGATAACAGGTTACAGACTTAGTGAAATTAACCACAAGTCAGGAATTTATCATCAGGAAGCAATGTTTAGAGCACGATAACTACATGCTATAGGAACATATCATGGCAAAGCAAGACATGGCATGAAGCTTCTCAAAGCATACAACAAAAGTCTCTTACTGACCATAAGCCAAAAGGGATCAGAAAATACAATTGCAAGCATGTGGACATAGCAAAAACATAAACAAATTCAGACTTAGTGAAAAACTGGAACATGGCAAAACAGATATCAAGTAGGCATGTTTACGAGCTCGATGCACTCACTACGAGGCATGACATGACAAACTAAGCATACACCCAATAAGTAGACATGACATAGAAGCTAGACATGGCAAGAACAACATCATAGCATGCACGGATCAACTGCAACAAGCTCGGCAAAAGTGCTAAACATGTTAACAATCTGCCAGGAACATTTTATAGAAAAAGTAGAGCTAGATTGACTCAATCTAGGGTGCCCCATAATTGCAAACAAAGACATGGATGGATAGAGCACCACAATATCTACAAAACATCCTTACTGATCATGCTCAAAAGAGGCATGGATCACTAGGAATCAACATGAACATATGGCATAAAGATAAGGACAGGGCAGAGACTTAGTATACTTCTAACTCACTGAAATCAGCAACATTAAATGACCTACTTTGCATGCTTGTGCTAGTCACCACAAAGATTACAAAAATACATGGCATACACCCCTATAAAGATGGCATGGCATACTAGAAAACACATGTAGAGCTCAGGATCATAGCATGCACACATTAATCATGGAAAAAATGGCAAAAGTGCATTTGCTGACAATAATCTGAAACTAACATCACATAGCCCTCTTCCAACAGCATTTCGGGCATCAAGATGAGCTCAAATGAAAATGATGCAATGAGATGAAATGAAGTACTCAACAAGACGAACATTTCGATATGCTACATGCATGAATCGGAGCAACGGTGATGAAGTTATGATGCGATGAACATGACAAGAAAAATATGAAGATCTGGGACTTAGCCATATCACCTCGTGGGAAAAGTCAACCCGGGACGGGAAGATCTGGATCGGGATGAGGTGCGTTTGGATCGGGGGAGTGGTGGATCTCATCCCACTCCCCGGATCAGATCTGGCCGGAGCTCCGTGAGCTCTTGAACTCTGGCGAGGCACGTTCTCCTGTGAGGTTCACGGCGGCGAGGCGGCGGCGCAGAGGAGGCCGGGTGGCAGTGCGCGCTCAAAGGGCGGCGGCGGCGAGCAAACACGGTGGCGCGGGTCGGCAGTAGAAGAGGCGGCGCGACGCAACAGTGAAGGACGGGCGGCGGCACACATCAATCAAGGCGGCGGCGGACAAGTCCCTGGCGGTGGCGGCGCTAGGGCAAGAGGAGAGTGGGTGCGAGGGATCGGGCTCCCATCGGGCGGCGGCTGCGGCGTCCCGGGCCGGGAGGGTCCTATCCGGGCCCCGGCGGGCCGCGGCGGGGGGGGAGGAGGCAGGAGGCGAGGTGGCGCGTGCGGGTTGGCCCGGAGCGGTGGCGGAGCTGAGGTGGCACGATGGGATTGTCCCGAGTGATGTGGAGGGTGGACATGTCCGGCGCGGGAGGAAGAAACGTCCGGCGGCGCGAGGAGGACGAAGGTTAGGGTTTCATCTGCGCGAAAAATCCGGGAGGCACACATATTTATAGGTAGAGGGAGCTAGGAGGCTCCAAATGAGGTGCGGTTTTCGGCCACGCGACCGTGATCGAACGGCCTAGGAGATGGAAGGGGTTTAGGTGGGTTTTGGGCCACTTTGGAGGGGTGTTGGGCTGCAACACACACGAGGCCTTTTCGGTCCCTCGGTTACCCGTTGGAGTATCAAACGAAGTCCAAATGACACGAATCTTGACAGGCGGTCTACCGGTGGTAAACCAAAGGCCGCATGACAAGTCTCGGTCCAATCCGAAAACGTTTAACACCTGCACGAGAAAAGATGTAGAAAGGGACACCGGGTGACATAGGAGCGCCAGATTGCAAAACAGACAATGGGGAAAATGCTCGAATGCATGAGACAAACATGTATGCAAATGAAATGCACAAGATGACATGATATGAAATGCATGACACGCAAGCAATGACAAGGCAACTACAGCGAATAACTGGAAGACACCTGGCACATCGGTCACGGGGCATTACAACACTCCACCACTACGAGAGGATCTCGTCCCGAGATCTAGAATGGCACCGGAGGGAAAACGGAAGAGAAAGAGAAGAGGTAAAACTAAGTTGCTTCTTTGACCAATGAGTGAAACCAAAGAACCTTGAAAAGGTTAAGCCATTTTGAGAAAAGAATACAATGGAGATGAACGAAGTTGAAAGCACTCTGTTAAGAAAGAGGGAAAAAAGAACCGATTTGGCTAGCACTTCGGTTGAAAAGAGATGAAAGACTTGATAAAATGAAAGAGCTTGAGCAAAGGGACACAACACTCCGGTTAAATGGATAAACCAAGAAAAGAACACGATCCTGACAAAACAAGAAGATGTGTTGAAGAGAGGAACATCACAATGCCTCCGGAATGAAAGAATAGAAGTTGGATCGTTGGAAAGGAAAGAGTTGAGAAGAAAAATGACATCTTCTACCACAATAGAATATAAGAAGCATCCTTAGAAAGAAGTATGGAACGAAGTTGTTGAAAAATCAACAACGAAAACAAAAGGCTGCTTGTGGGCTTATGAAAACATCTCAAAACTTAAGGTGAAATTCTGCCACTAACGAAAAACAATAGATTGGATTGATATCAACAAGAAGACAAGAAACTTATTCACCGGAAGGATAAAAGAAGAACTTGGATCATTTATAAGCACCATAAATAGCAACAATCCTTAGGGAAAGCTTTAGGTGAAATAAAACTCAAGATAACTCGAATGAAGAGCTTGGTGGATTGAAAATATGTCTTGAATGAAGAGAAAATGATGGATTTTAGATATGTCACTCCTGAAAACATGTGAATCATGAAACACGAAGGGAAAATATCAAGAATGAGATAACACACCTCAAAAGATAAGATAGGAAGAACTGAACTCCGGATTGCAAGATGAAGAATACTTGAGCTCCTTAGAAAAGAATCTCGATGAAAACTTCGAGAAGGAATTAAATCCTTGATGAACCATCATGTAGCGCCTTCGTGAGAACCCCGATAATAAAAGAAATGAACACTTGAAATGAAAGAGAACTTGAAAATACAAGGTGCAGACTTGCAATGATTAGATGGATCTTCACGACGAGAAAATTGAGAGAGCTTGGAACTCCGGGAAAAAGAGAAGATGAACAATTGACAACGAGAATTAGTCATTGTGAACAAACTCCGGAGGAACGAATCCATCATTTGGATGAAGCAGAATAAAAATTATGTTATGGGTATCCTTCACCAATTTAATTGATGACAAGCAAACGGATTTGGCATACTACTTATTCTCATTGAAAAGGATTAAGAGAGATATAGCGCAACTTGAGAGGGTCTTCAACAATCCGCCGGTAGAATTTGGAAAGAACGAATGAATTGATATGATAACGAAGGAAGAGAAATCTTGAATGAGTCATCGTAAGAATTGAAAAAAAAACCGAAGTAAAGGGATAAATCACCGGGTAAGGATTGTGAAATGAATGAAGATACTTGAGACAATCTAGATACATGAGAACGAAGGGATCATGACTGATTAGAGATCACTTGAACGATGCACCGGTAAGATTGGAGAATGATAACTGAAAGCTGGAATGAATAAATCTGATATGATGGCCTCCAGAGAATCTAACTGAAAAGACTCCTGAATTGCTCCGGATAGGTGAAAAGAAATCTCACAATTGAAAACAATTATGAGAGGATGGCATAATGCTAGAACCACGAATCTTTGATAGAACGAAACAAGATTCAAGGGAAAACTCTTCTCCGGTCTTCAAAAGCAGAGAATGACAATGGGAAACACCACCATGAATTTTTGAGATACTCCAGGATGACGAATAGAAATGTTGAGCCAACGATGAAAAGAATTTGACAGGTCTTGGAGAAAATACATAAGACTAATGATAATTCATTCTTACGTCAAACTTCGAAAAGAATTTGAGAAGCTCCAAGAAAATTAGAAGAGTCAGGTAAGATCCTGGGAAAGACCTGTGGGTTAGGGCCCACTCAAAAGAAACACCATTGAACAATATAAAAGAGAGATTGCGCCGGTTGAAATAAATTGCTTGAATGAGGTAACATCCTCGCAAAAGCTGGAATGAAAGCAGAGTGGAAACACGAATCTTCGAGATATCTTGAGCACTCCAGAACAATTGAATAGCAAGAAGTGGATGATTACGAGGTGCACCGGCATGAGAAAGCATTAGAAACAAGGAAAAGGGATATGATCAACACCAAAAGCTTGATTTGAATCCACCAGAAAAGAAAAGGAACGGAGAATGACAATTTGAAGCTCCGTTAGAATCTTCCTGAGAATCACCGGATAAGAACATTGACGGAACTGAATGGAGAGACTTCCCATCAATAAAAGGATACTTGATTAAGAAATCCGAGTCCTCGAAGAAAAATGGTGAGAGGGTGGGAAAAACAAAGACAACTTGGGAGTGGATGAAACGAGCACCGTTGAGAGAACTTAGAATTGAACTTGGAGGTGTTTAAATGATCGGATCCACTTGAAGGGAAACATGCCGGTTGAAAAGGATTGATATGACAATCTCGATTATCATGAAGGATTGGTATTCACATAGGAGTATGAGAACACCATTTGGGGAAGGTATGGAATCAACACTTGACTTCGAAGCAACTCGAATACCACAACTCAAAACAAAACAAAGGATTGGCTTGCAAAATAAGCCGGAACAAACATATGATAGAGATTTCATCCGAAGTTTTCGTGGTGGGGCCCACACGGGCTCGATCGTACAGCACCATCATGTACAAGGCAGTGCACATGACATACGAAGCGTCCCTGAGTCAGCAAAGCCAAGGACTCTTTAAGACACAACGAGACCACTATAAAACCAACCGTGGATAGGTGGATCACTAGACGTCGAACCCATATTTCATATCATACATCTGTTGGAAAGATATCCTACGAGCTACTTGAATTCCCACTTATAAACTCCCGAAATTTTCCGGTTATGCAATCAGGTGTTGGGGATACAAGGGAAGCATAATATCTCACCAAAACTAACAAATCCTACATCCAGCTGTATCCATCCTTCAACACATAACCAAGAAACCTTCGGAAATCGTTTACCTCAACCTTCGAAAAGCATCCGTTATACGAGTTATGGCAATACTCCTGAACTCCCGCCCCAGTACTGGGTGGCGTCGAGGTTATCTCACCAACAACTACATAAAAGAGATTTTCGATGTCGGTGAAACTCAGGTATTCCAGAACTGCAACGATAAAATTGTGATGACAACACCTCGAAGCTCAACTCCCCGAGACACTGCCACAACCCCTAAATGTCAGGAGGTACCAAGAACAATGTTCTCGTCACAAAACCATCGGAACGATTCCAAGATACCCGCGTGATCCTAAATTTTTTTTAGTGAAATTTGAGAAGAGAAGGGTCAAAACTCTATGTCAGGATGCCTCACCAGAGCGACAAAGGGACCGGGGAGTAAAAAGAATCCTACTCTCTGATATATATAATCCTAAATGACTCAAAACATTTTTCTAGACTCAACAACGCTAGCGATTCGATCAAGCAGGGGGCTCCTAAGGTCGGGGAAGGCTCTGATACCAACTTATAATGCCCTCGATGCGGCTATATCTCCCACGTGTCAAAGCACGACTTAGAGGCATAACCGCATTGAAAGCAATGTCGCAAGTGAGCTAATCTTCACACAACCCATGTCATACATAAGGGAAAGAGATACATAGTTGGCTTACAATCGCCACTTCACACAATTACATGAATAAAGCCTTACATCGTCCAGATACAATCAAGGTCCGACTACGGAACCAAAATAAAAGAATACTACCCCAAATGCTACATAGATCCCCGATCGACCCCAACTGGGCTCCACTACTGATCAACTAGAACGAAACAACACAAAGGACAAGATCTTCATCGAGCTCCTCCTTGAGCTTGGTTGCGTCACCTGCTCGGTAACATCGGCACCTGCAAACTGGTTTTGGAAGTATCTATGAGTCACGGGGACTCAGCAATATCACACCCTCGCGATCAAGACTATTTAAGCTTATAGGAAGGGTAAAAGGTATGAGGTGGAGCTGCAGCAAGCGACTAGCATATTTGGTGGCTAACATACGCAAATGAGAGCAAGAAGAGAAGGTAAAGGCACGGTCGAACAACTATGATCAAGAAGTGATCCTAGAACAACCTACGTCAAGCATCACTCCAACACCGTGTTCACTTGCTGGACTCCGCCGAAAAAAGACCATCATGGTTACACACGCGTTTGATGTGTTTTATTTAAGTTAGGGTTTAGGTTTTCTACAACCGGACATTAACAAATTCCCATCTTCCCATAACCGCGGGCACGGCTTTCGAAAGTTCAATCACTGCAGGGGTGTCCCAACTTAGCCCATCACAAGCTCTCACGGTCAACGAAGGATATCCCTTCTCCCAAGACAATTCGATCAGACTCGGCATCCCGGTTACAAGATATCCTCGACAATGGTAAAACAAGTCAAGCAAAGCCGCCTGAATGTGCCGACAAATCCCGATAGGAGCTGCACATATCTCGTTCTCAGGGCACACTCAGATGAGACATCCTACGAGTAAAACCAACCCTCAAGTTCCTCGAACAAGGCCCCACAGTCTACTCGGTTCAGACCAACACTCAGAGGAGCACTGGCCCAGGGGGGGGGGTTAAAATAAGATGACCCTCGGGAGCGCGACTCCCAAGGGAAAAGTAGGTGGTGGTGAGGCAAATGGTAAAACCAAGGTTGGGCCTTGCTGGAGGAGTTTTATTCAAAGCGAACTGTCAAGGGGTTCCCATTATAACCCAACCGTGTAAGGAATGCAAAATCCGGGAACAAAATACTGATATGACGGAAACTAGGGCGGCAAGAGTGGAACAAAACACCAGGCATAAGGCCGAGCCTTCCACCCTTTACCAAGAATATAGATGCATTAATTAAATAAGAGATATTGTGATATCCCAACAAAATATCCATGTTCAAACACGGAACAAACTCCTATCTTCACCTGCAACTAACAACGCTATAAGAGGGGCTGAGCAAAGCGGTAACATAGCCAAACAACGGTTTGCTAGGACAAGGTGGGTTAGAGTCTTGTCTTAGCAATATGGGAGGCATGATAAGCAAGTGGTAGGTATCGCAGCATAGGCATAGCAAAAGAGCGAGCTTCTAGCAAGCAAAGATAGAAGTGATTTCGAGGGTATGGTCATCGTGCCTGCAAAGTTCTCCGAGAAGACGAAAAAGCTTGATCCTCATAAACGTACTCAACGGGCTCCTCGATCATGTACTCGTCTCCCGGCTCTACCAAAGCAAGAACAACAAGCAAAGGGAGACACAATCAACCACGTGCAATGCTCAAGCAACATGATGCAAACATGGTACGATGTGCGGGATGCGGTATGTGGTGCATATGCATGATTTGGAAATGAATGATTGAACCTGGTCTCAACATGGAAAACCAAGAGTTCCACTGGATAGAGGAGTTGATTTCGGTCGAAATCGATATAAAGAACACCGGAATCGGATGCATGGTTTGCAAATGGCAAGCAAAACAAATATGACACTGATCTGCGATTAACAACACGAAGCCATCTAAATGCATCAAGAACAACAAGCTACCGCACTCTAACATAGCAAAAAAATACATGGCAGGGATCCACTCAAGATGCTTGACAAAAGATGAACACTGAGCTACGGCTAATTCACTCAATAGCAAGCTCAAACAAGCATGGTAAAAGTGCAAAAGATAACAGGTTACAGACTTAGTGAAATTAACCACAAGCTAGGAATTTATTATCGGGAAGCAATGTTTAGAGAACGATAACTACATGCTACAGGAACATATCATGGCAAAGCAAGGCATGGCATGAAGCTAGTCAAAGCATCTACAAAAGTCCCTTACTGACCATAAGCCAAAAGGGATCAGAAAATACAATTGCAAGCATGTGGACATAGCAAAAACATAAACAGATTCAGACTTGGTGAAAAACTGGAACATGGCAAAACAGATATCAAGTAGGCATGTTTACGAGCTCGATGCACTCACTACGAGGCATGACATGACAAACTAAGCATACACCCAGCAAGTAGACATGGCATAGAAGCTAGACATGGCAAAAACAACATCATAACATGCATGGATCAACTGCAACAAGCTCGGCAAAAGTGCTAAACATGTTAACAATCTGGCAGGAACATTTTATAGCAAAAGTAGAGCTCGATTGACTCAAGCTAGGGTGCTCCATAATTGCAAACAAATACATGGATGGATAGAGCACCACAATATCTACAAAACATCCTTACTGATCATGCTCAAAAGAGGCATGGATCACTAGGAATCAACATGAACATTTGGCATAAAGATAAGGACAGGGCAGAGACTTAGTATACTTCTAAGTCCCTGAAATCAGCAACATTAAGTGACCTACTTTGCATGCTTGTGCTAGTCACCACAAAGATCACAAAAATACATGGCATACACCCCTGTAAAGATGGCATGGCATACTAGAAAACACGTGTAGAGCTCAGGATCATAGCATGCACACATTAATGATGGCAAAAATGGCAAAAGTGCATTTGCTGACAATAATCTGAAACTAACATCACATAGCCCTCTTCCAACAGCATTTCGGGCATCAAGATGAGCTCAAATGAAAATGATGCAATGAGATGAAATGAAGTACTCGACGAGACGAACATTTCGATATGCTACACGCACGAATCGGAGCAACGGTGATGAAGTTATGATGCGATGAATAGGACAAGAAAAATATGCAGATCTGGGACTTAGCCATATCACCTCGCGGGAAAAGTCAACCCGGGACGAGGAGATCCGGGACGGGAAGATCCAGATCGGGATGAGGTGCGTTTGGATCGGGGGAGTGGTGGATCTCATCTCACTCCCCGGATCGGATCTGGCCGGAGCTCCGGTGAGCTCTTAAACTCCGGCGAGGCGCGTTCTCCGGCGAGGTTCACGGCGGCGAGGCGGCGGCGCCGAGGAGGCTGGGCGGCAGCGCGCGCTCAAAGGACGGCGGCGGCGAGCAAACGCGGCGGCGTGGGTCGGCAGTAGAAGAGGCGGCGCGGCGCGACAGTGAAGGAGTGGGCGGCAGCGCACATCGATCGAGGCGGTGGCGGACAAGTCCCTGGCGGCGGTGGCGCTAGGGCAAGAGGAGAGCGGGAGTGAGGGATCGGGCTCCCATCGGGCGGCGGCGGCGGCGTCCCGGGCCGGGAGGGCCCGATCTGGGTCACGGCGGGCCGCGACGGCGGGGTGGAGGCAGGAGGCCAGGTGGCGCGTGCGGGTCGGCCCGGAGCGGCGGTGGAGCTGAGGTGGCACGACGGGATTGGCCCGAGTGATGTGGAGGGTGGACATGTCCAGCGCGGGAAAAAGAAACGTCCGGCGGCGCGAGGAGGACGAAGGTTAGGGTTTCATCTGCGCGAAAAATCCGGGAGACACACATATTTATAGGTAGAGGGAGCTAGGAGGCTCCAAATGAGGTGCGGTTTTCGACCACGTGATCGTGATCGAACGACCTAGGAGATGGAAGGGGTTTAGGTGGGTTTTGGGCCAATTTGGAGGGGTGTTGGGCTGCAACACACACGAGGCCTTTTCGGTCCCTCGGTTACCCGTTGGAGTATCAAACGAAGTCCAAATGACACGAAACTTGACAGGCGGTCTACCGGTGTTAAACCAAGGCCGCATGACAAGTGTCGTTCCAATCCGAAAATGTTTAACACCCGCACAAGAAAAGAGGTAGAAAGGGACACCGGGTGACATAGGATCGCCGGATTGCAAAACGGACAACGGGGAAAATGCTCGGATGCATGAGACAAACATGTATGCAAATGAAATGCATAAGATGACATGATATGAAATGCATGACACACAAGGAATGACAAGGCAACAACAGTGAATAACTGGAAGACACCTGGCACATCGTTCTCGGGGCGTTACACATTATATGATGATCTCTCACTAAATTTCAAGGTATAAGTGTTCTCCCTGAGTATGCACCATTGCTACTGTTCGTCGTGCCGAGACACCACGTGATGATAGGGTGTGATAAGCTCTACGTTCACATACAATGGGTGCAAGGCAGTTTTGCACACGCAGAATACTCGGGTTAAACTTGACGAGCCTAGCATATGCAGATATGGCCTCGGAACACTGAGACCGAAAGGTCGAGCGTGAATCATATAGAAGATATGATCAACATAGTGATGTTCACCATTGAAAACTACTCCATCTCACATGATGATCGGACATGGTTTAGTTGATATGGATCACGTGATCACTTAGATGATTAGAGAGATGTCTATCTAAGTGGGAGTTCTTAAGTAATTTTATTAATTGAACTTTAATTTATCATTAACTTAGTACCTGATAGTATTTTGCATGTCTATGTTATTGTAGATAGATGGCCCGTGTTGTTGTTCCGTTGCATTTTAATGCGTTCCTAGATAAATTTAAGTTTAAATATGATGGTAGAAACTACACGGGCTAGGTCTGTAACTTGAGGATTATCCTCATTGCTACACAGAAGAATTACGTCCTGGAAGCACCGCTAGGTGACCAACCCGTTGCAGGAGCAACGCCAGATGTTGTGAACACCTGGCAGAGCAAAGCTGATGACTACTCGATAGTTCAGTGTGACATGCTTTATGGCTTAGAACCGGGACTTCAACAACGTTTTGAACGTCATGGAGCATATGAGATGTTCCAGGAGTTGAAGTTAATATTTCAAGAAAATGCTCGGATTGAGAGATATGAAGTCTCCAATAAGTTCTACACATGCAAGATGGAGGAGAATAGTTTTGTCAGTGAACATATACTCAGAATGTCTGGGTACACAACCACTTGACTCAATTGGGAGTTAATCTTCCTGATGATAGTGTCATTGACAGAGTTCTTTAATCACTGCCACCAAGCTACAAGAGCTTCATGATGAACTATAATATGCAAGGGATGGATAAGACAATTCCTGAGCTCTTCGCAATGCTAAAGGCTGCGGAGGTAGAAATCAAGAAGGAGCATCAAGTGTTGATGGTCAACAAGACCACCAGTTTCAAGAAAAAGGGTAAAGGGAAGAAGGGAAACTTCAAGAAGAACAGCAAGCCAGTTGCTGCTCAAGTGAAGAAACCCAAGTCTGGACCTAAGCCTGAGACTGAGTGCTTCTACTGCAAAGGAACTGGTCACTGGAAGCGGAACTGCCCAAGTATTTGGCGGAGAAGAAGGATGGAAAAGTGAAAGGTATATTTGATATACATGTTATTGATGTGTACTTTACTAATGCTTGCAATAGTGCCTGGGTATTTGATACTGGTTCAGTTGCTAACATTTGCAACTCAAAACAGGGGCTACGGATTAAGCGAAGATTGGCTAAGGACGAGGTGACGATGCGCGTGGGAAATGGTTCCAAAGTCGATGTGATCGCCATCGGCAAGCTACCTCTACATCTACCTTCGGGATTAGTTTTAGACCTAAATAATTGTTATTTGGTGCTAGCGTTGAGCATGAACATTATATCTGGATCTTATTTGATGTGAGACGGTTATTCATTTAAATCAGAGAATAATGGTTGTTCTATTTATATGAGTAATATCTTTTATGGTCATGCACCCTTGATGAGTGGTCTATTTTTACTAAATCTTGATAGTAGTGATACACATGTTCATAGTATTGAAGCCAAAAGATGCAGAGTTGATAATGATAGTGCAACTTATTTGTGGCACTACCGTTTAGGTCATATTGGTGTAAAGCGCATGAAGAAACTCCATTCTGATGGACTTCTGGAATCACTTGATTATGAATCACTTGTTACTTGCAAACCATGCCTCATGGGCAAGATGACTAAAACTCCGTTCTCTGGAACAATGGAGCGAGCAACAGAGTTATTGGAAATCATACATACTAATGTATGTGGTCCAATGAACATTGAAGCTCGTGGCGGATATCGTTATTTTCTCACCTTCACAGATGATTTGAGAAGATAAGGGTATACCTACTTAATGAAACATAAGTCTGAAACATTTGAAAAGTTCAAAGAATTTCAGAGTGAAGTGGAAAATCATCGTAACAATAAAATCAAGTTTCTATGATCTGATCGTGGAGGTGAATATTTGAGTTATGAGTTTGGACTTCATTTGAAACAATGCGGAATAGTTTCGCAACTCACGCCACCTGGAACACCGCAACGTAATGGTGTGTCTGAATGTCGTAACCGCACTTTATTAGATATGGTGCGATCTATGATGTCTCTCACTGACTTACCGCTATCGTTCTGGGGTTATGCTTTAGAGACGGCTGCATTCACATTAAATAGGGCACCATCTAAATCCATTGAGACAACACCTTATGAACTGTGGTTTGGCAAGAAACCCAAGTTGTTGTTTCTTAAAGTTTGGGGCTGCGATGCTTATGTGAAAAAGCTTCAACCTGATAAGCTCGAACCCAAATCGGAGAAATGTGTCTTCATAGGATACCCAAAGGAGATTGTTGGGTACACCTTCTATCACAGATCTGAAGGCAAGATATTCGTTGCTAAGAATGGACCCTTTCTAGAGAAGGAGTTTCTCTCGAAAGAAGTGAGTGGGAGGAAAGTAGAACTTGACGAGGTAATTGTACCTTCTCCCTTATTAGAAAGTAGTTCATCACTGAAATCAGTTCGAGTGATTCCTACACTAGTAAGTGAGGAAGCTAATGATGATGATGATGAAACTTTTGATCAAGTTACTACCGAACCTCGTAGGTCAACCAGAGTAAGATCCACGCCAGAGTGGTACAGTAATCCTGTTCTGGTAGTCATGTTACTTGACCATGACGAACCTACGAACTATGAGGAAGCGATGATGAGCCCATATTCCGCAAAATGGCTTGAGGCCATGAAATCTGAGATGGGATCCATGTATGAGAACAAAGTGTGGACTTTGGTTGACTTGCCCGATGACCGGCAGGCCATAGAGAATAAATGGATCTTCAAGAAGAAGACTGACGGTGACGGTAATATTACTGTCTACAAAGCTCGACTTGTTGCGAAAGGTTTTCGACAAGTTCAAGAAGTTGAATACGATGAGACCTTCTCACCCGTAGCGATTCTTAAGTCCGTCCGAATCATGTTAGCAATTGCCGCATTTTATGATTATGAAATTTGGCAAATGGATGTCAAAACTGCATTCCTTATTGGATATCTTAAAGAAGAGTTGTATATGATACAACCAGAAGGTTTTTTCGATCCAAAAGGTGCTACAAAAGTGTGCAAGCTCTAGCGATCCATTTATGGACTGGTGCAAGCCTCTCGGAGTTGGAATATACGCTTTGATAGTGTGATCAAAGCATATGGTTTTATACAGACTTTTGGAGAAGCCTGTATTTACAAGAAAGTGAGTGGGAGCTCCGTAGCATTTCTGATATTATATGTAGATGACATATTGTTGATCGGAAATGATACTGAATTTCTGAATAGCATAAAAGGATACTTGAATAAGAATTTTTCAATGAAAGACCTCGGTGAATGAAGCTGCTTATATATTGGGCATCAAGATCTATAGAGATAGATCAAGACCCTCAATTGAACTTTCACAAAGCACATACCTTGATAAAGTTTTGAAGAAGTTCAAAATGGATCAGGCAAAGAAAGGGTTCTTGCCTGTTTTACAAGGTGTGAAGTTGAGTCAGACTCAATGCCCGACCACTACAGAAGATAGAGAGAAAATGAAAGGTGTTCCCTATGCTTCAGCCATAGGATCTATCATGTATGCAATGTTGTGTACCAGACCTGATGTGTGCCTTGCTATCAGTTTAGTAGGGAGGTACCAAAGTAATCCAGGAGTGGATCACTGGCAGCGGTCACGAATATCCTGAAATACCTAAAAAGGACTAAGGATATGTTTCTGGTATATGGAGGTGACAAAGAGCTCGTCGTAAACGGTTATGTCGATGCAAGCTTTGACACTGATCCGGATGACTCTAAGTCACAAACTGGATACATGTTTTTATTAAATGGTGGACCTGTCAGTTGGTGGAGTTCCAAGCAGAGCGTCGTGGCGGGATTTATGTGTGAAGCGGAATACGTAGCTGCTTCGGAAGCAGCAAATGAAGGAGTCTGGATGAAGGAGTTCATATCCGATCTAGGTGTCATACCTAGTGCATCAGGTCTAATGAAAATCTTTTGTGACAATACTGGTCAATTTCCTTGGCAAAGGAATCCAGATTTCACAAGAGAACTTCTACCTCTTGAGCACTATGTTGGTTTTCCCTTGAAGAGGAAAGGGTGATGCAGCAAAGTAGCGTAAGTATTTCCCTCAGTTTTTGAGAACCAAGGTATCAATCCAGTAGGAGACTACACGCAAGTCCCTCATACCTACACAAACAAATAAGAACCTCGCAACCAACACGATAAAGGGGTTGTCAATCCCTTTACGGCCACTTACGAGAGTGAGATCTGATAGAGATAATAGTAATAAGATAAATATTTTTGGTATTTTTATGATATATATTGGAAAATAAAGATTGCAAAATAAACAGTAATAGAAATAACTTGTTGACAGGAGATTAATATAAAGGAGAATAGACCCGGGGGGCATAGGTTTCACTAGTGGCTTCTCCCAAAATAGCATAAGTATTACGGTGGGTGAACAAATTACTGTCAAGCAATTGATAGAAAAGTTCATAATTATGAGAATATCTAGGCATGATCATGTATATAGGCATCACATCCGCGACAAGTAGACTGAAATGATTCTGCATCTACTACTATTACTCCACACATCGACCGCTATCCAACATGCATCTAGAGTATTAAGTTCATAAGAACAGAGTAACGCATTAGGAAAGATGACATGATGTAGAGGGATAAATGATGTCTACTACACAACCTTCTTCTTGTAGACGTTGTTGGGCCTCCAAGTGCAGAGGTTTGTAGGACAGTAGCAAATTTCCCTCAAGTGGATGACCTAAGGTTTATCAATCCGTAGGATGCGTAGGATGAAGATGGTTTCTCTCAAGCAACCCTGCAACCAAATAACAAAGAGTCTCTTGTGTCCCCAACACACCCAATACAATGGTAAATTGTATAGGTGCACTAGTTCGGCGAAGAGATGGTGATACAAGTGGTATATGGATGGTAGATAAAGGTTTTTGTAATCTGAAAATATAAAAAACAGCAAGGTAAATATTGATAAAAGTGAGCACAAACGGTATTGCAATGTGTTGAAACAAGGCCTAGGGTTCATACTTTAACTAGTGCAAGTCCTCTCAACAATAATAAGATAATTGGATCACATAACTATCCCTCAACATGCAACAAAGGGTCACTCCAAAGTCACTAATAGCGGAGAGCGAACGAAGAGATTATGGTAGGGTACGAAACCACCTCAAAGTTATTCTTTCCAATCATTCCGTTGGGCTATTCCTATAAGTGTCACAAACAGCCCTAGAGTTCGTACTAGAATAACACCTTAAGACACAAATCAACCAAAACCCTAATGTCACCTAGATACTCCAATGTCACCTCAAGTATCTGTGGGTATGATTATACGATATGCATCACACAATCTCATATTCATCTATTCAACCAACACATAGAACCTAAAAGAGTGCCCCAAAGATTCTACCGGAGAATCACGACGAAAATGTGTGCCAACCCCTATGCATAGGTTCATGGGCGGAACCCGCAAGTTGATCACCAAAACATAAATCAAGTGAATAACGTGGTATCCCATTGTGACCACAGATACGCACGGCAAGACATACATCAAGTGTTCTCAAATCTTTAAAGACTCAATTTGATAAGATAGCTTCAAAGGTAAAACTCAATCCATTACAAGAGAGTAGAGGGGGGGGGAGGAAACATCATAAGATCCAACTATAATAGCAAAGCTCGCGATACATCAAGATCGTACCACCTCAGGAACACGAGAGAGAGAGAGATCAAACACATAGCTACTAGTACATACCCTCAGCCCCGAGGGAGAACTACTCCCTCCTTGTGATGGAGAGCACCGGGATGATGAAGATGGCCACCGGAGAGGGATTGCCCCCTCCAGCAGGGTGCCGGAACGGGTCAAGATTAGCTTTCGGTGGCTACGGAGGCTTCTGGCGGCGGAACTCCCGATCTATTGTGTTCCCCGATCGTTTTAGGGTATATGGAGATATATAGGCGGAAGAAGTATGTCAGGGGGGCCACGAGGGTGGAGGGCGCGCCCAGGGGGTGGGCGCGCCCCCTGCCTCGTGGCTTCCTCGTTGCTTCCCTTACGTGGACTCCAAGTCTCTCGGGTTGCTTTCCTTCCAAAAATAAGTTCCGTGAAGTTTCAGGTCAATTGGACTCCGTTTGATTTTCCTTTTCTGTGATACTCTAAAACAAGGAAAAAAACAAAAACTGGCACTAGCCTCTGGGTTAATAGGTTAGTCCCAAAAATGATATAAAAGTGTATAATAAAGCCCATAAACATCCAAAACACATAATATAATAGCATGGAACAATCAAAAATTATAGATACGTTGGAGACGTATCAATGAACTCAAGCGATGTGATATAAACCCCATCTTTTTATCCTCGATGGCAACAATACAATACGTGCCTTGCTACCCCTGCTGTCATTGGGAAAGGACACCGCAAAAAGAGTTACTCCCTCCATTTTTATATACAAGGCCACAAACTAAAATTACAGGTACCAAGACAAAAATTAATGTGTGCTTTACAAGTCAATTTGTTTTCTCGTTTACCAGGTTAATTAATAGGGTGCGTGCACATTAGAGAAAACTGAGTGGCCGTGGGAGAGGAAGTAGGTGAGTGTGTCATTATCATCCACTACATGCATGCTAGTAATTAAGTCATGGGTTAGTAGTACGAGGAAACATCATTAATATTTGCCTCGATTATTGTTGGTGGCCTTGTATAGATGCAAAATGTGTTTTTCATAGTGGCCTTGTATATAAAAATGGAGGGAGTACATCAAATAGATCTCCAAGAAGATCGAGGAGAACATTGTATTGACATCCAAAGAGAGAGAAGAAGCCATCTAGCTAATAACTATGGACCCGAAGGTCTTGAGTAAACTACTCACACATCATTGGAGAGGCCATGGAGTTGATGTAGAGGCCCTCCGTGATCGATTCCTCCTCCGGCGGAGCTCCGAAAAGGCCCCAAGATGGGATCTCTTGGGTACAGAAGGTTGCGGCGGTGGAAATAGGGTTTTGTGGTGCTCCTGGATGTTTTCGGGGTATATGAATATATATATATATATATATATATATATATATATATATTATATATATATATAGGAGGAAGAAGTAGGTCGGTGGAGCCACGAGGGGCCCACGAGGGTGGAGGGCGCGCCTAGGGGGTAGGCGCCCCCCTGCCTCGTGGCCTCCTCGTTGGTTGCTTGACGTCCACTCCAAGTCCCTTGGATCACGTTTGTTCCAAAAATAACTCTCCCGAAGGTTTTATTCCGTTTGGATTCTGTTTGATATTCCTTTTCCGCGAAACACTGAAATAGGCAAAAAAAACAATTTGCACTGTGTTACGTCTCCAACGTATCTATAATTTTTGATTGCTCCATGCTATATTATCTACTGTTTTGGACATTATTGGGCTTTATTATCCAATTTTAAATTATTTTTGTGACTAACCTATTAACCGGAGGCCCAACCCAGAATTGTTGTTTTTTGCCTGTTTTAGGGTTTCGAAGAAAAGGAATATCAAACGGAGCCCAAACGGAATGAAACCTTCGGGAACGTGATTTTCTCAACGAAAAAGACCGAGGAGACTTGGACCCTACATC
>NC_041392.1:194242370-194275087 GCF_002162155.2 Triticum dicoccoides
CGCGCCCTCCACTCTCGTGGGCCCCCTGTTGCTCCACCGACGTACTCCTTCCTCCTACATATACCTACGTACCCCCAAACAATCAGATACGGAGCCAAAAACCTAATTCCACCACCGCAACTTTCTGTATCCACGAGATCCCATCTTGGGGCCTGTTCCGGAGCTCCGCCGGAGGGGGCATCGATCACGGAGGGCTTCTACATCAACACCGTAGCCCTTCCGATGAAGTGTGAGTAGTTTACCTCAGACCTACGGGTCCATAGTTATTATCTAGATGGCTTCTTCTCTCTTTTTGGATCTCAATACAATGTTCTCCCCCTCTCTTGTGGAGAACTATTCGATGTAATCTTCTTTTTGCGGTGTGTTTGTTGAGACCAATGAATTGTGGATTTATGATCAAGTCTATCTATGAACAATATTTCAATCTTCTCTGAATTCTTTTATGTATGATTTGTTATCTTTGCAAGTCTCTTGAATTATCAGTTTGGTTTAGCCTACTAGATTGATCTTTCTTGCAATGGGAGAAGTGCTTAGCTTTGGGTTCAATCTTGCGGTTTCCTTTCCCAATGACAGTAGGGGCAGCAAGGCATGTTTTGTATTGTTGCCATCGAGGATAACAAGATGGTGTTTTCATCATACTGCATGAGTTTATCCCTCTACATCATGTCATCTTGCTTAAGGCATTACTCTGTTTTTAACTTAATACTCTAGATGCATGCTGGATAGCGGTCGATGAGTGGAGTAATAGTAGTAGATGCAGGCAGGAGTCGGTCTATTTGTTCGCCCACCGTAGAATACTTATGCTCTCAAGAGAAGCCACTAGTGAAACCTATGGCCCCCGGGTCTATCTTCATCATATTAATCTCCTACAACTTAGTTATTTCCTTTGCTTTTTTACTTTGCTTTTATTTTACTTTGCATCTTTATCACAAAAATACCAAAAATATTATCTTATCATATCTATCATATCTCGCTCTCGTAAGCGGCCGTGTAGGGATTGACAACCCCTTATCACGTTGGTTGCGAGGATTTATTTGTTTTGTGCAGGTGCGAGGGACTCGCGCGTAGCCTCCTACTGGATTGATACCTTGGTTCTAAAAAACTGAGGGAAATACTTACGCTACTTTGCCGCATCATCCCTTCCTCTTCGGGGAAAACCAATGCAGTGCTCAAGAGGTAGCAAGAAGGATTTCTGGCGCCATTGCCGGGGAGGTCTATGCACAAGTCAATATACCAAGTACCCATCACATACTCTTATCTCCTGCATTACATTATTTGCCATTTGCCTCTCATTTTCCTCTCCCCCACTTCACCCTTGTCGTTTTATTCGCCCTCTCTCTCTCCATCCTCCCTCTCTTTCCTTATTTGCCTTATTCTCGTATGTATCCTTGTTTGTGTTTCCATGTGCCTTCTATTTGCTTGCTAAAAATATATTGATATGGATCCACTTAAAGTGTTCTACTTAGATCATCTTCGATCCTTATGTGCTCGTGCTGAAACCCCAACTAGCCTAGTTGATGGGAAATCTTTAGATGAGCATGCTCATTTTGTGCATCACCGTTTGTCTGAAAAAGGGAAACTCTTATGGAATCAAATAAACAAATTGTTGTGTTATGCCTGGAATTTTTGTGAAATTCATGATTTTACTTGTTGCTCTAAGAACCCTAAAAAACACCTCCCCTACCTATGTGAGTTTAAAGATAATGAAATCTTATCTTCTTATGCAAAGGGTGTTTATAGTTACTATCATATCAAACAAATTGAAGAATTTGTTGCTTTTAAGGGTGCTTATGAAGTTGCTTCTTTGATTGAAAAGTATGCTACTACTCTCTATGAATCTGAAAATTTTGACTTAAATATTGCTATGAAAACTATGCTCATAATGTCTATGTCAAAGAATTTATTGAGAGAATGACCGTTGCTTTGGAAGAAAATAATGATATGCATGAATCTATAGATAATGATGATTCTGATGATTTGATTGAAATATCCCTTGATGAACATGATGCTTGCTATTCTTGTGGCCATGATGACAATATTTATGAAGATGAATTTGCTATAGTTCCTTATGTTAAACATGAGGTCGTTGCTATTGCACCCATACTTGGTAGTTCCTTCGATGAAAAGCATGATTGCAATGATGTTATCATAAATTCTATTGATGTCAATTGTGCTAATAATATGCAAAACCCTAAGCTTAGGGATGCTAGTTTTGCTATGTCTACTACTTCTTGCAATGATCATGATTGGGGTGATTCTTCTTATGATCTTGAAAATTTATTTAAGCCCCATGATGAATATGAGATTGATAATAGTGTTTTCTATAACATTGAAACTGGGTTTGCAGAGGTCATGACTTTAGTTAATGTTAATCCCACTATTTTGGAAGAATGTCAACTTTGCATGCATATGGATCGTGTTGAAAATATTTTATGTGATAGCTATTTTGTTGAATTTGCTTATGATTCCACATGCAATTATTATGAGAGAGGAAAATATGGTGGTAGAAATTTTCATGTTACTAAATTACCTCTCGTTATGTTGAGATTGCTATTGTTTCTTTCCGCTTCCTTGCATATGCTAGTTTCTGCTTGCCTTGATAATTTGTTTGCCTATAAGATGACAATGAATAGGAAGTATGTTAGACTTAGATGTTTTTGTCACATGTTTTATGATGCTCTCTTTGTGCTTCAATTATTGTCTTTCATGTGAGCATCATTAAAATTATCATTGCCTAGATAAAAAGGCTTTAAAGAAAAGCGCTTGTTGGGAGATAACCAATATTTTTCCTTGCTATTATTCAATAAATAATTTATTTAGCCTCTGTTTAGGTTGTTTTTTTTGTGTTTAATTAGTGTTTGTGCCAAGTAGAACCGTTGGGAAGACTTGGGGAAAGTCTTGTTACACTTGCTGTAAAAAACAGAAACTTTAGCGCTCACGAGAACTGCTGCCATTTTTATTTGGAAAGTTATATTTAGTTAATTATTTTTGCAGATGATTAATAGATAAATTCCTCACGTCCAGAAATTTATTTTAGAATTTTTGGGCTTCCAGATCTTGCGCTAGCTACAGATTACTACAGACTGTTCTGTTTTTGACAGATTCTGTTTTTCGTGTGTTGTTTGCTTATTTTGATGAATCTATGGCTAGTAAAATAGTTTATGAACCATAGAGAAGTTGGAATACAGTAGGTTTAACAATAATATAAATAAAGAATGAGTTCATTACAGTAACTTGAAGTGGTCTTTTGTTTTCTTTCGCTAATGAAGCTCACGAGATTTTTTACTTTGAGTTTTGTGTTGTGAAGTTTTCAAGTTTTGGGTAAAGATTTGATGGAGTATGGAACAAGGAGTGGCAAGAGACTAATCTTGGGGATGCCCATGGCACCCCCAAGATAATCTAAGGACACCTAAAATCCAAATCTTGGGGATGCCCCGGAAGGCATCCCCTCTTTCGTCTACTTCTATCGGTAACTTTACTTGGAGCTATATTTTTATTCGCCACATGATATGTGTTTTGCTTGGAGTGTCTTGTATGATTTGAGTCTTTACTTTTTAGTTTTCCACAATCATACTTGCTTTACACACCTTTCGAGAGAGCCATACATGATTTGGAATTTGTTAGAATACTCTATGGGCTTCGCTTATATCTTTTGAGTTATATAGTTTTGCTCTAGTACTTCACTTATATCTTTTAGAGCACGGTGGTGGATTTGTTTTATAGAAATTATTGATCTCTCATGCTTCACTTAGATTATTTTGAGAGTCTTAGATAGCATGGTAATTTTCTTAAAATCCCAATATGCTAAGTATTCAAGATTAGTAAAATTTTCTTATGAGTGTTTTGAATACTAAGAGAAGTTTGATGCTTGATGATTGTTTTGAGATATGGAAGAATAATATCAAAGTCGTGCTAGTTGAGTAGTTGTGAAATTGAGAAATGCTTGTGTTGAAGTTTGCAAGTTCCGTATCATGCACGTATGGTAAACGTTATCTAACAAATTTGAAACACGAGGTGTTATATGATTGTCTTCCTTATGAGTGGCGGTCGGGGACGAGCGATGGTCTTTTCCTACCAATCTATCCCCCTAGGAGCATGCATGTAGTGCCGAGGTTTTTGATGACTTGTAGATTTTTGCAATAAGTATGTGAGTTCTTTATGACTAATGTTGAGTCCATGGATTATACGCACTCTCACCCTTCCATCCTTGCTAGCCTCTTCGGTACCGTGCATTGCCATTTCTCACATTGAGAGTTGGCGCAAACTTCGCCGGTGCATCCAAACCCCGTGATATGATACGCTCTTTCACACATAAACCTCCTTATATCCTCCTCAAAACAGCCACCATACCTACCTATTATGGCATTTCCATAGCCATTCCGAGATATATTGCCATGCAACTTTCCACCATTTCGTTTCTCATGACACATTCATTATTGTCATATTCTTAGCATGATCATGTAGTTGACATATTATTCGTGGCAAAGCCACCGTTTATAATTCTTTCATACATGTCACTCTTGGTCCATTGCATATCCCGGTACACCGCCGGAGGCATTCATATAGAGTCATCTTTTGTTCTAGTATCGAGTTGTAATCATTGAGTTGTAAATAAATAGAAGTGTGATGATCATCATTTTCTAGAGCATTGTCCCAAGTGAGGAATTATAAAAAAGAGAAAGGCCATAAAAAAGAGAAAGGCCATAACAAGAGAAGGCCCAAAAAATGAGAGAAAAAGAGAGAAGGGACAATGTTACTATCCTTTGCCACACTTGTGCTTCAAAGTAGCACCATAATCTTCATGATAGAGAGTCTCTTGTTTTGTCACTTTCATATACTAGTGGGAATTTTCATTATAGAACTTCGCTTGTATATTCATACAATGGGCCTCCTCAAGTGCCCTAGGTCTTCGTGAGCAAGCAAGTTGGATGCACACCCACTTAGTTTCTTTTATTGAGCTTTCATACATTTATAGCTCTAGTGCATCCGTTGCATGGCAATCCCTACTCCTTGCATCAACATCAATCGGTGGGCATCTCCATATGTAACATCCCAAATTTGCAATTTGGAATGTTATACACTAGATCATCATTGCATATCATAGTTTATTGCATTTTTGCTGATCCTAGCAAATTCTACGCAACTCAAGGACCCTTGGAGAGAGTTGGGGATTTCGTTACTTTCATATTTGAGTTTTCTCAAATTTTGAAAATAGGATCATTTGATTTTATTTATTTTATCTTCAATTATTTCTATTAAAAAATATGAGAGCGGGAATAAAATGACTTTCCCAAAATAAAGAAATATTGAGGATTTAATAAAAAATCAAATAAGATTTTATTTTTGTTTTATTTGCTATTTTATTTGAATTTAGGAAAAATGTGCATTTTTCAAAATTTCATTTAGGCCCCAAATAAATGTTCATCCTGTGCGACTTGATTTTAGAAGCCGGGGAAAATTTATTTCGGGATTTTTGGAGTCAGTTTAGTATTCCTTTTGTTTTTTCTGAGCGTAATTATTAAAAAAAAAGTTCGAACCGACTCTGGGCCGTAACCGGCCAGGACTCCGCCTGGCCGGGCCTTTATATAGCCACCGCCCGAGGCCTGACAGCCCAGTCACGCCCCCGCCCCCAAACCCTAACCCTAGAGCCGCCGCCGCCGCCGCGCCTCGCCGCGCCTCGCCGCCCCGCCGCTTGCCACTGTCGCCGCGTCGCCTCGCCGCGCCACCCCGCCGCCGGCCCGCCGCCGTGCCACCTCGTCGAACCGCCGGATCCGCCGCCGCCGGAGGTAGATCTCACTGCCGTTTTTTTTGAAAACCGATCCGTTTTCCGTCGATTCGTTCGGTTTTTTTAGTTTCATTTTTTTAAATAGATCAGTTTTTCCAGTTTATTTATTTAGCGAGCGTTCGCCCGTTCATTCGTTTTGACGAACGTTCGTCGTTTTTCTTTTTCTTGGATTAAAACCACGATTTTTCTTATCGCGATCTCTGATCCGATGTTCGTTTTAGTATAACTTTTCGCTCGTTTATCGAAATCAGGCGATTCAAGCGCCTGGAGTTTTGTCTCGAAACCCTCTTTCCGTTTAACCAACTCAAATAAGATTTTGCCACTGTAAAAATTGCCCTAGATCCAGAATAGTAAACGAAGCATGTTTCTTTTGCCATTTGTCTTTCGTTGCTTCGTTCGATTTGATTATTTTTGCCAACCGGAGTTCTTAAGTTGAACTTTCTGGTTATATCTCTTATTTGAGTTTTACCTGTGCATTAGTTGAGTACTTATTGTATGCTTGTTTGTTTGCGATAGAGTACTCGGAGTGCGCCGCTTGCTACTTCGAATCGCTAGGTTTTGCGGATCATCAGCAAGGCAAGTAACACTTTGATCATACTTCCAACTACCCATTTTTTATTGCATTAGATCAATCCTCACACATTGCATGGTTAGGATCTAATTAAATTGTGGGTTTGGGAAGTAGTTGAGGTAGTACCTATTACCTGTTATTATCAAACCTTTGGGAGTTACTTCTATGTTTGCTTATTATGCCATGCTATGCTAGTAGACGTGGATTGGGTGAGTGTTTCCATGACAGATGTGAGACTGTTAAATTAATGGTTTATCTAAGGTGGCAACTTAAATACACATCTGGGTGGATTGAGGCACCTGGGTATTCCAGTGACTGCCGGTTTTTCTTTTGGACCGCCACCCAGGCTCAAAGGGATCATGAGATTATTCATGCTAGAAACTTCTGTGTGCAGCCACAAGCTACTATGGGCTCTAGCATAGTTGACTAAGTCGTGCGAACTCTTACAGTGGTAGACTAGCAGATGTAGGGGATGTAGGTTGGTACGGTCTACCCGTTCGTAAGGTGCTAGAGCTTCTGAAAGACTATGTCTCGGTCATCCGTTTCTCAAACACCATGTAGTGCGAGAAATCCAACGAAGGAGATCGAGTCTTGTGGGGAAAAGTGCGCAAACCTCTGCAAAGTGTATAAACTAATCATGGTTAGTCGTGTCCCCGGTTATGGATATCTTGAGTATCTAGTACCTGGATTATCACGTGAATCTCATCATTTTGTTGGGTTTTGTTTAATGATGATGCTTAATTGGGATTGAGAATGCTGTCAACCATTCTCAATGTTTAACAACTACCATGATAGTTAAATAAAATTTATTCCTTTGCAGTAGGGAAAAATTGGCTTTATGCAAAAATGTAACCATAGAGCTTTCCACCAGCCAAATATGCATGTAGTATAGCAATATTCTTCCATTACTCTCTATGTGTTACATTGCCAGCATATTCCATGTGCTGACCCGTTTCGGGCTGCAACATTAATGTTGCAGACTTTTCAGACGATGATTAAGGTGCCTTTAGGTCGTGGTTCTATACTTAGTGATGCCGTTGGACTTGATGGACTCACTTATCTTCCAAGCCTTCCACTGTTATCGTTATTAGATGGCCTTAAGCCATAATTATTGTAATAAGTTCTCTTTTGAGACACTCGATGTAATAAGTGTGTGATTGCTACTCTGTTATAAATATTTCAAGTACTGTGTGGTGTTAGCATTACTGATCTAGGGATGACACCTGCGCATAGAGATTGGACCGTTTGAGGTCTGGTCGCTACACCATAGCCCATTGATTAGCCTCGTTGATGTGAGACTTTCTCCTTTTTGTCTTCTCCACATAACCCCCTCATTATATTCTATTCCACCCATAGTGCTATGTCCATGGCTCGCGCTCATATATTGCGTGAAAGTTTATAGGTTTGAGATTACTAAAGTATGAAACAATTGCTTGGCTTGTCATCGGGGTTGTGCATGATGAGAGCATTCTTGTGTGACGAAAATGGAGCATGACTAAACTATATGATTTTGTAGGGATGAACTTTCTTTGGCCATGTTATTTTGAGAAGACATAATTGCTTTGTTAGTATGCTTGAAGTATTATTATTTCTATGTCAATATGAAATTTTGTCTTGAATCTTTTGGATCTGAATATTCATACCACAATTAAGAAGAATTACATTAAAATTATGCCAAGTAGCACTGCGCATCAAAAATTCTATTTTTATCATTTACCTACTCGAGAACGAGCAGGAGTTAAGCTTGGGGATGCTTGATACGTCTCCAACGTATCTATAATTTTTGATTGCTCCATGCTATATTATCTACTGTTTTGGACATTATTGGGCTTTATTATCCACTTTTATATTATTTTTGGGACTAACCTATTAACCGGAGGCCCAGCATAGAATTGCTATTTTTTTGCCTATTTTAGGGTTTCGAAGAAAAGGAATATCAAATGGAGTCCAAACAGAATGAAACCTTCGGGAACGTGATTTTCTCAACGAACAAGACCCAGGAGACTTGGACCCTACGTCAAGACACAAAAGAGGAGGCCATGAGGTAAGGGCGCGCCTACCCCCCCAGGCGCGCCCTCCACCCTCGTGGGCCCCCTGTTGCTCCACCGACTTACTCCTTCCTCCTATATATACCTACGTACCCCCAAACGATCAGATACGGAGCCAAAAACCTAATTCTGCCGCCGCAACTTTCTGTATCCACGAGATCCCATCTTGGGGCCTGTTCTGGAGCTCTGCCGGAGGGGGCATCGATCACGGAGGGCTTATACATCAACACCATAGCCCTTCCGATGAAGTGTGAGTAGTTTACCTTAGACCTACGGGTCCATAGTTATTAGCTAGATGGCTTCTTCTCTCTTTTTGGATCTCAATACAATGTTCTCCCCCTCTCTTGTGGAGAACTATTCGATGTGATCTTCTTTTTGCGGTGTGTTTGTTGAGACCGATGAATTGTGGGTTTATGATCAAGTCTATCTATGAACAATATTTTAATCTTCTCTGAATTCTTTTATGTATGATTGGTTATCTTTGCAAGTCTCTTTGAATTATCAGTTTGGTTTGGCCTACTAGATTGATCTTTCTTGCAATGGGAGAAGTGCTTATCTTTGGGTTCAATCTTGCGGTGTCCTTTCCCAGTGACAGTAGGGACAGCAAGGCACGTTTTGTATTCTTGCCATCGAGGATAACAAGATGGGGTTTTCATCATATTGCATGAGTTTATCCCTATACATCATGTCATCTTGCTTAAGGCGTTACTTTGTTTTTAACTTAATACTCTAGATGCATGCTGGATAGCGGTCGATGAGTGGAGTAATAGTAGTAGATGCAGGCAGGAGTCGGTCTACTTGTCTCGGACGTGATGCCTATATACATGATCATACCTAGATATTCTCATAACTATGCTCAATTCTATCAATTGCTCAACAGTAATTTGTTCACCCACCGTAGAATACTTATGCTCTTGAGAGAAGCCACTAGTGAAAGCTATGGCCCCCGGGTCTATCTTCATCATATTAATCTCCTACAACTTAGTTATTTCCTTTTCTTTTTACTTTGCTTTTATTTTACTTTGCATATTTATCACAAAAAAATACCAAAAATATTATCTTATCATATCTATCAGATCTCACTCTCGTAAGTGGCCGTGTAGGGATTGACAACCCCTTATCGCATTGGCTGCAAGGATTTATTTGTTTTGTGCAGGTGCGAGGGACTTGCGCGTAGCCTCCTACTGGATTTATACCTTTGTTCTCAAAAACTGAGGGAAATACTTACGCTACTTTGCTGCATCATCCCTTCCTCTTCGAGGAAAACCAACGCAGTGCTCAAGAGGTAGCACACTGGACCTTGGGTTAGTAGGTTAGTCCCAAAAATAATATAAAAGTGTATAAATAAGTCCATTAACATCCAAAACATATAATATAATAGCATGGAGCAATCAAAAATTATAGATACGTTGGAGACGTATCAAGAACCAAGCACATAAAGAGACGCTTCAATTCCATCCGTGATCAAGTCAAGGAGGGAGACAGAGATTTGCAAGATACATACGGATCTAAATGTTGCAGACCCGTTGACTAATCCTCTCTCATGAGAAAAACATGATCAACACCAAGACTCCATGGGTGTAGAATCATTACAATGTAATCTAGATTATTGACTCTATTGCAAGTGGGAGACTGAAGGAAATATGCCCTGGAGGCAATAATAAAGTTGTTATATATATTTCCTTATATCATGATAAATTTTTATTATCCATGCTAGAATTGTATTAACCGGAAACTTAGTACATGTGTGAATACATAGACAAACAGAGTGTCACTAGTTTTCCTCTACTTGACTAGGTCGTTGAATCAATGATGGTTATGTTTCCTAACCATAGACATGAGTTGTCATTTGATTAACGGGATCACATCATTAGAGAATGATGTCATTGACTTGACACATCCATTAGCTTAGCATGATGCTCATTTAGTTTGTTGCTATTGCTTTCTCCATAACTTATACATGTTCCTATGACTATGAGATCATGCAACTCCCGAATACCGGAGGAACACTTTGTGTGCTACCAAATGTCAGAACGTAACTGGGTGATTATAAAGGTGCTCTACGGTGTCTCCGATGGTGTTTGTTGAGTTGGCATAGATCGAGATTAGGATTTTTCACTCCGATTGTCGGAGAGGTATCTCTAGGCCCTCTCGGTAATGCACATCAATATAAGCTTTGCAAGCAATGTAGCTAATGAGTTAGTTACGCGATGTAGTATTACGGAATGAGTAAAGAGACTTGTTAGTAATGAGATTGAACTAGGTATTGAGATACCAACGATCGAATCTCGGGAAAGTAACATACCGATGACAAAGGGAACAATGTATAGCGTTATGCGGTTTGACCAATAAAGATCTTTGTAGAATATGTGGGAGCCAATATGAACATCCAGGTTCCGCTATTGGTTATTGATCGGAGACGTGTCTCGGTCATGTCTACATACTTCTCGAACCCATAGGGTCCGCACGCTTTACGTTCGGTGACGATCGGTATTATGAGTTTATGTGTTTTGATGAACCGAAGGTAGTTCAGTGTCCCGGATTTGATCATGGACATGACGAGGAGTCTCGAAATGCTATGTGATACGTCTCCAACATATCTATAATTTTTTATTGTTCCATGCTATTATATTATCTGTTTTGGATGTTTAATGGGCTTTATTATACACTTTTATATTATTTTTGGGACTAACCTACTAACCAAAGGCCCAGTGCAAATTGTTGTTTTTTTGCCTATTTCAGTGTTTCGCAGAAAAGGAATATCAAACGGAATGAAACCTTCGGGAGAGTGATTTCTGGAACAAACGCAATCTAGGAGACTTGGAGTGGACGTCAAGGAAGCATCGAGGATGCCATGAGGTGGGGAGGCGTGCCCAGGGGGGTGATACGTCTCCAACGTATCTATAATTTATGAAGTATTCATGCTATTATATTATCTATTTTGGATGTTTATGGGCTTTACTAAACACGTTTATATTATTTTTTGGACTAACCTATTAACCGGAGGCCCAGCCCAAATTGTTGTTTTCTTGCCTATTTCAGTGTTTCGAAGAAAAGGAATATCAAACGGAGTCCAAACGGAATGAAACCTTCGGGAGAGTTATTTTTGGAATGCAAGCAATCTAGGAGACTTGGAGTAGACGTCGGGGAAGCTTCGAGGAAGCCACGAGGAATGGAGGCGCGCCCTACCCCTGGGCGCGCCCCCACCCTCATGGGCCTCTCGTGGCTCCCCTGACCGACCTCTTTCGCCTATATATGTCCATATACCCTAAAAACATCAGGGAGCGGAATAGATCGTGAGTTCTGCCACCAGAAGCCTCCGTGGCCACCAAAAACCAATCTAGACCCGTTCTGGCACCCTGCCGGAGGGGGGGAATCCCTCTCCAATGGCCATCTTCATCATCCCGGTGCTCTCCATGATGAGGAGGGAGTAGTTCACCCTCGGGGCTGAGGGTATGTACCAGTAGCTATGTGTTTGATCTCTCTCTCTCTCTCTCTCTCTCTCTCTCTCGTGTTCTTGAGTCGGCACGATCTTGATGTATCGCGAGCTTTGCTATTATAGTTGGATCTTATGATGTTTCTCCCCCTCTACTCTCTTGTGATGAATTGAGTTCTCCATTTGAAGTTATCTTATCAGATTGAGTCTTTAAGGATTTGAGAACACTTGATGTATGTCTTGCATGTGCTTATCTGTGGTGACAATGGGATATCACGTGATCCACTTGATGTATGTTTTGGTGATCAACTTGCGAGTTCCGTGACCTCGTGAGTCTTGACTCTCCGGTAGAAAATTTGGGGCACTCTTTGAAGTTCTTTGTGTTGGTTGAACAGATGAATCTGAGATTGTCTGATGCATATCGTATAATCATACCCACACATACTTGAGGTGACATTGGAGTATCTAGGTGACATTAGGGTTTTGGTTGATTTGTATCTTAAGGTGTTATTCTAGTACGAACTCTATGATAGATTGAACGGAAAGAATAGCTTCATGTTATTTTACTACGGACTCTTGAATAGATCGATCAGAAAGGATAACTTTGAGGTGGTTTCGTACCCTACCATAATCTCTTCGTTTGTTCTCCGCTATTAGTGACTTTGGAGTGACTCTTTGTTGCATGTTGAGGGATAGTTATATGATCCAATTATGTTATTATTGTTGAGAGAATTTGCACTAGTGAAAGTATGAACCCTAGGCCTTGTTTCAACACATTGCAATACCGTTTTCACTCACTTTTATCATTAGTTACCTTACTGTTTTTATATTTTCAGATTACAAAAACCTTTATCTACCATCCATATTGCACTTGTATCACCATCTCTTCACTGAACTAGTGCACATATACAATTTACCATTGTATTGGGTGTGTTGGGGACACAAGAGACTCTTTGTTATTTGGTTGCAGGGTTGTTTGAGAGAGACCATCTTCATCCTATGCCTCCCACGGATTGATAAACCTTAGGTCATCCACTTGAAGGAAATTTTCTACTGTCCTACAAACCTCTGCACTTGGAGGCCCAACAACGTCTACAAGAAGAAGGTTGTGTAGTAGACATCAGGGGGCAGGCGTGCCCCCCACCCTCGTGGGCGCCTCGTGGCTCCCCTGACCGACTTCTTTCGCCTATATATACTCATATACCCCGAAATCATCCGAGAGCACCACGAAACCCTATTTCCACCGCCGCAACCTTCTATACCCAAGAGATCCCATCTTGGGGCCTTTTCCGGAGCTCCGCCGGAGGGGGAATCGATCACGGAGGGCTTCTACATCAACACCATAGCTTCTCCGATGATGTGTGAGTAGTTTACCACAGACCTTTGGGTCCATAGTTATTAGCTAGATAGCTTCTTCTCTCTCTTTGGATCTCAATACAAAGTTCTCCTCGATCTTCTTGGAGATCTATTCGATGTAATTCTTTTTGCGGTGTGTTTGTCGAGATCCGATGAATTGTGGGTTTATGATCAAGATTATCTATGAACAATATTTGGTTCTTCTCCGAATTCTATTATGTATGATTTGTTATCTTTGCAAGTCTCTTCGAATTATCAGTTTGGTTTGGCCTACTAGATTGATCTTTCTTGCAATGGGAGAAGTGCTTAGCTTCGGGTTCAATCTTGCGGTGTCCTTTCCCAGTGCAAGCAGGGGCAGCGAGGCACGTATTGTATTGTTGCCATCGAGGATAAAAATATGGGGTTTATATCATATTGCTTGAGTTTATCCCTCTACATCATGTCATCTTGCCTAATGCGTTACTCTGTTCTTATGAACTTAATACTCTAGATGCATGATGGATATCGGTCGATGTGTGGAGTAATAGTAGTAGATGCAGAATCATTTCGGTCTACTTGTCGCGGACGTGATGCCTATATACATGATCATGCCTAGATATTCTCATAATTATGCACTTTTCTATCAATTGCTCGACAGTAATTTGCTTACCCACCGTAATACTTATGCTATTTTGAGAGAAGCCAATAGTGAAACTGATACGTCTCCAACATAACTATAATTTTTTATTGTTCCATGCTATTATATTATCAACCTTGGATGTTTTATATGCATTTATATGCTATTTTATATGATTGTTTGGACTAAACTATTAACCTAGAGCCTAGTGCGAGTTTCTGTTTCTTCCTTGTTTTAGAGTATCACAGAAAAGGAAAATCAAACGGAGTCCAATTGACTTGAAACTTCACGGAATTTATTTTTGGAATGGAAGCAATCCAGAAGACTTGGGGTCTATGTAAGGGGAGCAACGAGGAAGGCACGAGGCAGGGGGGCGCCCACCCCCTGGGCGCGCCCTCCACCCTCGTGGGCCCCTCGTGGCTCCCCTAGCATACTTCTTCCTCCTATATATATCCATATACCCTAAAAACATCCGGGAGCACAATAGATCGGGAGTTCCGCCGCCAGAAGCCTCCGTAGCCACCGAAAGCCAATCTAGACCCGTTCCGGCACCCTGCCGGAGGGGGCATCCCTCTCCAGTGGCCATCTTCATCATCCCGGTGCTCTCCATGATGAGGAGGGAGTAGTTCTCCCTTGGGACTGAGGGTATGTCTTGCCGTGCGTATCTGTGGTGACAATGGGATATCACGTGATTCACTTGATGTATGTTTTGGTGATCAACTTGTGGGTTCCGCCCATGAACCTATGCATAGGGGTTGGCACACGTTTTCGTCGTGATTCTCTGGTAGAAACTTTGGGGCACTCTTTGAGGTTCTATGTGTTGGTTGAATAGATGAATCTGAGATTGTGTGATGCATATCATATAATCATACCCATGGATACTTGAGGTGACATTGGAGTATCTAGGTGACATTAGGGTTTTGGTTGATTTGTGTCAGGTGTTATTCTAGTACGAACTCTAGGGCTGTTTGTGACACTTATAGGAATAGCCCAACGGATTGATTGGAAAGAATAACTTTGAGGTGGTTTCGTACCCTACCATAATCTCTTCGTTTGTTATCCGCTATTAGTGACTTTGGAGTGACTCTTTGTTGCATGTTGAGGGATAGTTATGTGAACCAGTTATGTTATTATTGTTGAGAGAACTTGCACTAGTGAAAGTATGAACCCTAGGCCTTGTTTCAACACATTGCAATCCCGTTTGTGCTCACTTTTATCATTAGTTACTTTGCTGTTTTTATATTTTCAGATTACAAAAACCTTTATCTTCCATCCATATACCACTTGTATCACCATCTCTTCGCCGAACTAGTGCACCTATACAATTTACCATTGTATTGGGTGTGTTGGGGACACAAGAGACTCTTTGTTATTTGGTTGCAGGGTTGCTTGAGAGAGACCATCTTCATCCTACGCCTCCTATGGATTGATAAACCTTAGGTCATCCACTTGAGGGAAATTTGCTACTGTCCTACAAACCTCTGCACTTGGAGGCCCAACAACGTCTACAAGAAGAAGGTTGTGTAGTAGACATCAAGCTCTTTTCTGGCGCCGTTGCCGGGGAGGTTAGCGCTTGAAGGTATATCTTTAGATCTTGCAATCGAATCTTTTAGTTTCTTGTTTTATCACTAGTTTAGTCTATAAAAGAAAACTACAAAAATGGAATTAAGGTTACCTCATATGCTTTATCTTTTTAATGTCTTCCGTGAAAATAAGGATTCTGATAATTGTGTCGAAGTGTTAGAAGAAGAATGTATTAAAATATTTGGCACTAAATCTTTGGATGATGAGCATGATTGCAATGTTGTTAGTATGAATCCCTTGAATATACATGATGCTAATGATATGCAATGCCACAAGCTTGGGGAAGCTATGTTTGATGAAGATGATATTTTTTGTCCCCCAAGTTTTGATGAGCAAATTTATTATGATGATAGAATTCCTCCTATTTATGATGATTATATTGATGAAAGTGGATTTGGAGAGGTCATGACTTTACTTAGTGATGAATCCACTATTTCGGAAGAGGTTCCAATTGATTATGTGAACAAAGTTGCTATCTATGATGATTATTTTGATGACTTGTATGCTATTAATAATAATGATAACCATGAAACTTGTCATCGTGATTTTAGTTTTCAATTGGATTATGCCTCACATGGTAATTATTTTGTTGAGTTTACTCCCACTATTATTCATGAGAAGAAATTTGCTTATGTGGAGAGTAATAAAAATTCTATGCTTGTAGATCATGAAAATAATTATTTATGTTCTGGTTATATTGTTGAATTCATTCATGATGCTACTGAAAATTATTATGAGGGAGGAACATAAGCTTGTAGGAATTGCAATAATATCAAGTTTCCTCTCTATGTGCTTAAAGTTTTGAAGTTATGCTTGTTTTGCCCTCCTATGCTAGTTGATTATTGTTCCCATAAGTTGTTTTCTCACAAAATCCCTATGCATAGGAAGTGTGTTAGACTTAAATGCGCTAGTCATATTCTTCATGATTCTCTATTTATGTTTCAATTCTTATCCTTTATGTGAGCATCATTGAAATCATCATGCCTAGCTAGGGGCGTTAAACGTTAACGCTTGTTGGGAGGCAACCCAAATTTATTTTTGTTCCTTGATTTTTTGCTCCTGTTTAGTAATAAATAATTTATCTATCCTCTGTTATTATTGAGTTTTTATGTTTTAATTAGTGTTTGTGCCAAGTAGAACCATTGGGAAGACTTGGGGAAAGTCTTGTTGATCTTGCTGTAAAAAACAGAAACTTTAGCGCTCACAAGAATTGATGCCAGTTTTTATTGGAAAGTGATATTGAGTTAATTCTTTTTGAAGATTATTAATAGACAAATTTCTCAGGTCCACCAATTTATTTTAGAATTTTTGGGGTTCCAGAAGTTTGCGTTAGTTACAGATTACTACAGACTGTTCTGTTTTTGACATATTCTGTTTTTCGTGTGTTGTTTGCTTATTTTGATGAATCTATGGCTAGTAAAATAGTTTATAAATCATAGAGAAGTTGGAATACAGTAGGTTTAACACCAATATAAATAAAGAATGAGTTCATTACAGTACCTTTAAGTGGTGTTTTGTTTTCTTTCGCTAACGGAGCTTACGAGTTTTCTGTTAAGTTTTGTGTTGTGAAGTTTTCAAGTTTTGCGTAAAGATTCGATGGACTATGGAATAAGGAGTGGCAAGAGCCTAAGATTGGGGATTCCCAAGGCACCCCAAGGAAATATTCAAGGACAACAAAGAGCCTAAGCTTGGGGATGCCCCGAAGGCATCCCATCTTTCGTCTTCGTTCATCGGTAACTTTACTTGGAGCTATATTTTTATTCGCCACATGATATTTGTTTTGCTTGGAGCGTCATTTTATTTTATTTTGTTTTGCTTGCTGTTTGAATAAAATACCAAGATATGAAATTCTTAAATGTTAGAGAGTCTTCACATAGTTGCATAATTATTCAACTACTCATTGATCTTCACTTATATCTTTCGGAGTAGTTTGTTGTTGCTCTAGTGCTTCACTTATATCTTTTTAGAGCATGGTGGTGGTTTTATTTTATAGAAATTAATGAACTCTCATGATTCACTTATATCATTTTGAGAGTCTTTAGAACAGCATGGTAGTTTGCTTTGGTTATGAAACTAGTCCTAATATGATGGGCATCCAAGAGGGATATAATAAAAACTTTCATATAAAGTGCATTGAATACTATGAGAAGTTTGATTCTTTATGATTGTTTTGAGATATGAAAATGGTGATATTAGAGTCATGCTAGTTGAGTATTTGTGAATTTTAGAGATACTTGTGTTAAAGTTTGTGATTCCCGTAGCATGCACGTATGGTGAACCATTATGTGATGAAGTCGGAGAATGATTTATTTATTGATTTCCTTCCTTATGAGTGGTGGTCGGGGACGAGCGATGGTCTTTTCCTACCAATCTATCCCCCTAGGAGCATGCGTGTAGTACTTTGTTTTGATAACTAATAGATTTTTGCAATAAGTATGTGAGTTCTTTATGACTAATGTTTGAGTCCATGGATTATACGCACTCTCACCCTTCCACCATTGCTAGCCTCTCTAGTATCGCGCAACTTTCGCCGGTACCTTAAACCCACCATATACCTTCCTCAAAATAGCCACCATACCTACCTATCATGGCATTTCCATAGCCATTCCGAGATATATTGCCATGCAACTTTCCACCGTTCCGTTTATTATGACACACTCCATCATTGTAATATTGCTTTGCATGATCATGTAGTTGACATTGTATTTGTGGCAAAGCCACCGTTCATAATTCTTTCATACATGTCACTCATGAGTCATTGCATATCCGGTACACCG
Source organism: Triticum dicoccoides (assembly GCF_002162155.2). Taxonomy (NCBI): domain Eukaryota; kingdom Viridiplantae; phylum Streptophyta; class Magnoliopsida; order Poales; family Poaceae; genus Triticum; species Triticum dicoccoides. The sequence goes on from NC_041392.1 coordinate 194,260,544, forward strand.
CCGGAGGCATTCATATAGAGTCATATTTTGTTCTAAGTATCGAGTTGTAATTGTTGAGTTGTAAGAAAATAAAAGTGTGATGATCATCATTATTAGAGCATTGTCCCAGTGAGGAAAGGATGATGGAGACTATGATTCCCCCACAAGTCGGAATGAGACTCCGGACGAAAAATTAAAAAAAGAAAGAAAAGAGGCCATAAAAAAGAGGAGAAAAGGCCCAAATAAAAAATGAGAGAAAAAGAGAGAAGGGGCAATGCTACTATACTTTTACCACACTTGTGCTTCAAAGTAGCACCATGATATTCATGATAGAGAGTCTCCTATGTTGTCACTTTCATATACTAGTGGGAATTTTTCATTATAGAACTTGGTTTGTATATTCCAATGATGGGCTTCCTCAAAATGCCCTAAGTCTTCATGAGCAAGCAAGTTGGATGCACACCCACTTAGTTTCTTTGTTGAGCTTTCACATACTTATAGCTCTAGTGCATCCATTGCATGGCAATCCCTACTCACTCACATTGATATCTATTGATGGGCATCTCCATAGCCCGTTGGTACGCCTAGTTGATGTGAGACTATCTTCCCCTCTTGTATTCTCCACAACCACCATTCTATTCCACCTATAGTGACATGTCCACGGCTCACGCTCATGTATTGCGTGAAGATTGAAAAAGTTTGAGAACACCAAAAGTATGAAACAATTGCTTGGCTTGTCATCGGGGTTGTGCATGATTTAAATATTTTGTGTGGTGAAGATGGAGCATAGCCAGACTATATGATTTTGTAGGGATAGCTTTCTTTGGCCATGTTATTTTGAGAAGACAAAATTGCTTAGTTAGTATGCTTGAAGTATTATTATTTTTATGTCAATATTAAACTTTTGTCTTGAATCTTATGGATCTGAATATTCTTGCCACAATAAAGAGAACTACATGGATAAATATGTTAGGTAGCATTCCACATCAAAAATTCTGTTTTTATCATTTACCTACTCGAGGACGAGCAGGAATTAAGCTTGGGGATGCTGATACGTCTCCAACGTATCTATAATTTTTGATTGTTGCATGCTATTATATTATCAACCTTGGATGTTTTATATGCATGTATATGCTATTTTATATGATTTTTGGGACTAACCTATTAACCTAGAGCCTAGTGCCAGTTTCTGTTTTTTCCTTGTTTTAGAGTATCGCAGAAAAGGAAAATCAAATGGAGTCCAATTGACCTGAAACTTCACGGAACTTATTTTTGGAACGGAAGCAATCCAGAAGACTTGGGGTCTACGTAAGGGAAGCAACGAGGAAGGCACGAGGCAGGGGGGCGCCCACCCCCCTGGGAGAGCCCTCCACCCTCGTGGGCCCCTCGTGGCTCCCCTGACGTACTTCTTCCTCCTATATATATCCATATACCCTAAAAACATCCGGGAGGACAATAGATCGGGAGTTCCACCACCAGAAGCCTCCGTAGCCACCGAAAGCCAATCTAGACCCGTTCCGACACCCTGCTGGAGGGGGCATCCCTCTCCGGTGGCCATCTTCATCATCCCAGTGCTCTCCATGACGAGAAGGGAGTAGTTCTCCCTCGGGACTGAGGGTATGTACCAGTAGCTATGTGTTTGATCTCTCTTTCTCTCTCTCGTGTTCTTGAGGTGGTACGATCTTGATGTATCGCGAGCTTTGCTATTATAGTTGGATCTTATGATGTTTTCTCCCCCCCCCCCTCTACTCTCTTGTAATGGATTGAGTTTCCCCTTTGAAGTTATCTTATCAGATTGAGTCTTTAAATATTTGAGAACACTTGATGTATGTCTTGCCATGCGTATCTGTGGTGACAATGGGATATCGCGTGATTCACTTGATGTATGTTTTGATGATCAACTTGCGGGTTCCGCCCATGAAACTATGCATAGGGGTTGGCACACGTTTTCATCGTGATTCTCCGGTAGAAACTTTGGGGCACTCTTTGAGGTTCTATGTGTTGGTTGAATAGATGAATCCGAGATTGTGTGATGCATATCATATAATCATACCCACGGATACTTGAGGTGACATTGGAGTATCTAGGTGACATTAGGGTTTTGGTTGATTTGTGTCTTAAGGTGTTATTCTAGTACGGACTCTAGGGCTGTTTGTGACACTTATAGGAATAGCCCAACGGATTGATTTGAAAGAATAACTTTGAGGTGGTTTCGTACCCTACCATAATCTCTTCGTTTGTTCTCTGCTATTAGTGACTTTGGAGTGACTCTTTGTTGCATGTTGAGGGATAGTTATGTGATCCAATTATGTTATTATTGTTGAGAGAACTTGCACTAGTGAAAGTATGAACCCTAGGCCTTGTTTCAACACATTGCAATACCGTTTGTGCTCACTTTTATCATTAGTTACTTTGCTGTTTTTATATTTTCAGATTACAAAAACCTTTATCTACCATCCATATACCACTTGTATCACCATCTCTTCGCCGAACTAGTGCACCTATACAATTTACCATTGTATTGGGTGTGTTGGGGACACAAGAGACTCTTTGTTATTTGGTTGCAGGGTTGCTTGAGAGAGACCATCTTCATCCTACGCCTCCTACGGATTGATAAACCTTAGGTCATCCACTTGAGGGAAATTTGCTACTGTCCTACAAACCTCTGCACTTGGAGGCCCAACAACGTCTACAAGAAGAAGGTTGTGTAGTAGACATCAGAAACCTATAGCCCCCGTGTCTATTTTCCATCATATAAGTTTCCAATCTATTTTACTTTGAAATCTTCACTTTCAATCTATATCATAAAAATACCAAAAATATTTATCTTATTATCTCTATCAGATCTCACTCTTGCAAGTGGTCGTGAAGGGATTGACAACCCCTTTATCGCATTGGTTGCAAGGTTCTTATTTGTTTGTGCAGGTGTGAGGCGACTTGCGTGTAGTCTCCTACTGTATTGATACCTTGGTTCTCAAAAATTGAGGGAAATACTTACGCTACTTTGCTGCATCACCCTTTCCTCTTCAAGGGAAAACCAACGCAGTGCTCAAGAGGTAGCAAGAAGGATTTCTGGCGCCGTTGCCGGGGAGATCTACGCCAACTCAAGTCAAGTCAAGACATACCAAGTATCCGTCACAAACTCTTATCCCTCGCATTACATTATTTGCCATTTGCCTCTTGTTTTCCTCTTCCCCACTTCACCCTTGCCGTTTTATTCGCCCTCTTTACACTCGCCTCTTTTTGCTTGCCTCTTGCTTGCTTGTGTGTTGGATTGTTTGTCATGATGGCTCAAGATAATACTAAATTGTGTGACTTTTCCAATACCAACAGTAATGACTTTATTGGCACTCCGATTGCTCCCCTTACCGATGCTGAATCTTGTGAAATTAATACTGCCTTGCTGAATCTTGTCATGAAAGATCAATTTGTTGGCCTTCCTAGTGAAGATGATGCTACCCATCTAAACAACTTTGTTGATTTGTGTGACATGCAAAAGAAAAAAGGACGTGGATAATGATATTGTTAAATTGAAGCTATTCCCGTTTTCGCTTAGAGATCGTGCTAAAACATGGCTTTCTTCTTTGCCTAAAAATAGTATTGATTCTTCGAATAAGTGCAAAGATGCTTTTATCTCTAAATATTTTCCTCCCGCTAAGATCATCTCTCTTAGAAATGATATTATGAATTTTAACCAACTAGATCATGAGCATGTTGCACAATCTTGGGAGAGGATGAAATTAATGATTCGTAATTGCCCTACTCATGGTTTGAATTTATGGATGATCGTACAAAAAATTTATGCCAGATTGAATTTTGCTTCTAGAAATCTTTTAGGTTCGGCCGCGGGAGGCACTTTTATGAAAATCACTTTAGGAAGCTACCAAACTCCTAGATAATATTATGGTTAATTATTCTCAGTGGCGCACCGAAAGATCTACTTGTAAAAAGGTTCATGCGATAGAAGAAATTAATGTTTTGAGTGGAAAGATGGATGAACTTATGAAGTTGTTTGCTAATAAGAGTGCTCCTGTTGATCCTAATGATATGCCTTTGTCTACTTTGATTGAGAATAATAATGAATCTATGGATGTGAATTTTTTTGGTAGGAACAATTTTGGTAACAGCGCGTATAGAGATAACTTCAATCCTAGGTCGTATCCTAGTTATTCCTCTAATAATTATGGTAATTCATACAAAAATTCTTATGGAAATTATAATAAGATGCCCTCTGATTTTGAATCTAGTATTAAAGAATTTGTTAGTTCACAAAAGAGTTTCAATGCTTTGGTTGAAGAAAAATTGTCTAAGATTGATGAGTTGGCTAGGAACATGGATAGAATTTCTCTTGATGTTGATTCTTTGAAACTTAGATCTATTCCACCTAAGCATGATATCAATGAGTCTCTCAAAGCCATGAGAATTTCCATTGATGAGTGCAAAGAAAGAACCGCTAGGATGCGTGCAAAAAAGGATTGCTTTATGAAAGCGTGTTCTTCTAGTTTTCATGATAATAATGATGAAGATCTAAAAGCGATTGATGTGTCCCTTATTAAATCTTTGCTTTGCAATATGAATCTTGATAATGATGGGACTGGAGATGAGTCAACTTTAGTTAAAAGGCGTCCCAATGATTCAGAGTTTTTAGACCTTGATGCAAAAATTGGTAAAGGTGGAATTGAAGAGGTCAAAACTTTACATAGCAATGAAACCACTATTTTGGATTTCAAGGAATTTAATTATGATAATTGTTCTTTAATAGATTGTATTTCCTTGTTGCAATCCGTGTTAAATTCTCCTCATGCTTATAGTCAAAATAAAGCTTTTACCAAACATATCGTTGCTTTAATGCAATCTTATGAAGAAAAGCTTGAATTAGAAGTTTTTGTCCCTAGAAAACTTTACGATGAGCGGGAACCTACTATTAAAATTAAGATTAAATATCATGAATGATATGCTTTATGTGATTTGGGTGCTAGTGTTTCCACGATTCCAAAAACTGTGTGTGATGTGTTAGGTTTCCGTGAATTTGATTATTGTTCTTTAAACTGGCATCTTGCGGATTCCACCATTAAGAAACCTATGGAAAGGATTAATGATGTTCTTATTGTTGCAAATAGGAATTATGTTCCCGTAGATTTCATTGTTCTTGACATTGATTGCAATCCTACATGTCCTATTATTCTTGGTAGACCTTTCCTTAGAACGATTGGTGCAATTATTGATATGAAAGAAGGAAATATTAGATTCCAATTTCCGTTAAGGAAAGGCATGGAACACTTTCCTAGAAATAAAATTAAATTACCTTATGAATCTATTATGAGAGCCACTTATGGATTGCATACCAAAGATGATAATGCCTAGATCTATTCTTATTTTTATGCCTAGCTAGGGGCGTTAAACGATAGCGCTTGTTGGGAGGCAACCCAATTTTATTTTTACTTATTGATTTTTGGTTCTGTTTAGTAATGAATAATTCATCTAGATTCTGTTTAGATGTGGTTTTATGCTTTTAATTAGTGTTTGTTCCAAGTAGAACCTTTGGGAAGACTTGGGGAAAGTCTTTGCGATCTTGCTGTAGAAAACAGAAACTTTAGCGCTCACGAGATTTTCTGCCATTTTTACTGGAGAGTGTGATTAGGTTGATTCTTTTTGCAGATGATTAATAGACAAATTCCTCACGTCCAACAGTTTATTTCAGAATTTTTGGGGTTACAGAAGTATTTGAAACCTACAGATTACTACAGACTGTTCTGTTTTTGACAGATTCTGTTTTTCGTGTGTTGTTTGCTTATTTTGATGAATCTATGGCTAGTATCGGAGGTTATGAACCATAGAGAAGTTGGAATACAGTAGGTTTAACACCAAAATAAATAAAGAATTAGTTCATTACAGTATCTTAAGTGGTGGTTTGTTTTCTTATACTAACGGAGCTCATGAGATTTTCTGTTCAAGTTTTGTGTTGTGAAGTTTTCAAGTTTTGGGTAAAGATTTGATGGATTTATGGAAAAAGTAGTGGCAAGAGCCTAAGCTTGGGTATGCCCATTGCACCCCAAGGTAAAATTCAAGTACAACCAAAAGCCTAAGCTTGGGGATGCCCCGGAAGGCATCCCCTCTCTTGTCTTCTTCTATCGGTAACTTTACTTGAGGCTATATTTTTATTCACCACATGATATGTGTTTTGCTTGGAGCGTCTTGTATGATTTGAGTCTTTGCTTTTTAGTTTACCACAATCATCCTTGCTGTACACACCTTTTGGGAGACACACACACGAATTGGAATTTATTAGAATACTCTATGTGCTTCACTTATATCTTTTGAGCTAGATAATTTTGCTCTAGTGCTTCACTTATATCTTTTAGAGCACGGTGGTGGTTTTATTTTATAGAAATTATTTATCTCTCATGCTTCACTTATATTATTTTGAGAATCCTTTAGAACAGCATTGTAGTTTGCTTTGGCTATAAAATTAGTCCTAATATGATAGGCATCCAAGATTGATATAATAAAAACTTTCATAAAAGTGCATTGAATACTATGAGAAGTTTGATACTTGCACTACAAAAAAAACACTTCCGTGATGATACGTGTTTGTCACAGTAGGTCACTTTTTTTGTCATGCATGTACATCCATGACAAATTTGTGACAGAATGAAGATAGTCATACCTGTGCTGTCGTAGAAGTTTTCCATGACATTACCAAAATTATCATCATGGAAGTGTCCACTTCCATGACGATAAATTGCGTGTCACAAAAGTGCTTTCGTCAAGGGTGACCGACACGTGGCATCCACCGTAACGGAACGCCGTTAAGCTATCGGGTCGGGTTTTGGATCCAATAACCCATTAACAGCCCCGACCAATGGGGATTTTCCATGTGTAAAATCATCATTGGCTAGAGGAAACACGTGTCGGCTCATCGTCGGGACAGATGTCATCCACTCACTGGATAGAAGGCGCCTATGATACGTCGACACGTGGCACGACCCAACAAGTTTAAATGGGCCGGCCCAACTAGAGGCCCACAAGATTTTGCGGACCATAATGGGTTGGCCCAGCTAAAGGCCCACAAGATTTTGTGGGCCATAATGGGCCGGCCCAGGTAAAGGCCCACAAGATTTTTTTGTGCCATAATGGGCCGGCCCAGGTAAAGGCCCACAAGATTCTTGCGGGTCATAATTGGCCGGCCCAGCTAAAGGCCCACGAGATTTCGCCGACATTAATGGGTCGGCCCAGCTGTAGGCCCATAAGATTTTGAGGACCCTAGTAGGCCGGCCCATTAACTGGCTGCCAGTTTTGGGCCAAATGCCGGCCCATATTTGATCCGGTCCATTAATGGCCTGCCACACTCCGGGTCTAATAGTGGCCCATATGAGATCCGGCCCGTTAAAAGCCTACCACGTTTTGGGCCAAATTACGGCCCAAATCAGTTCTGGCCCTTTAAGAGGCTTTGGGCTCAATTATGGCCCATATCAGATTCGGCCCGTCAACTGGACACTATGCTTTTGGGCCCACTTGCTAAAGGCCCACTTAGTAATTTGGCCTGATATTAGTTTTGGCCTGTTAAGGGCCCGTTTAACATTTTGGCCCTATATTAATTTCGGCCTGTTAAAAGCCCGTCATATAATTGGGCCTAACTACGGCCTGGTTTGCATCCGGCCTGCTCGCAGCCGATATCTGATTGGGACAAACAAGGACCCAGACAATTTTGGTCTGTTAGAAGCCCGTGATTTGATTCGCACAATCATGGGTCGAGGTTCATTTCGGGCTGCTGCCGGCCCGTGAGCTGATCGGCACATTTCAGGCCCAACCTACATCGTGATTGCATGACGGCCCGATTATGTAGCATAATTTTACGGTTTGGCCAATTTACTGCAAAGACAAGATATATATAAAGTAAAATAACTGCAGCATCCTGAATAAGAAAAAACATATACTATACAATACAGAAATTACAGCATATTACATCCACTGGGCATCAAAGTTCGCCACTATGATAATAAATCACAAGCAGACAGCAGATTACATACACTGGGCATCAAAGATCGCCACCAGTGCAAATAAACACGCCGACAAAATAATATACAAAACCAACAGCACTTCAATAGATTTCAAGAAAGGTTAGCCCTGCTGGGGATCTACAGCGCAAGCAGCTGAGCAAGATGATGAGACTGCGCTTGTTCATCACTTATATCTTCCTCACTCTGAAAGATAAACAAGCAGACAGATGACAGGTTTTGCACATAAAAGTATCAGTGCTGACAATTCATCACATTTCTCACTGACGAATAAAGTGACATAGTTTAAATTTGCATTAACACAACATGGTATTGTTCAGGTCAAGACATGGCAGGAAATGACATTGTGAAGGAGTTGGCAGCTTCACGACACCACTGGATTACAGATCAAGAACTCATAAGTATCAATGGTTAGTGTGCTGTCAATTTATACCATTTCAGATTGGCAAATAAAGAGACGGTTTAAATAATAGTAGAATGATATGACATTTTTCATAGTTAAGACATTGCAGAATATGACATTGTGTTGTAGTGGGTAGGTTAACCACACCACTGGATTACAGATGAAGAACATAAGCATACATGTAGTGCAAAAGAAGATCACTTGCTCTGTATAGTTTAATTTACATGGTATGAAGAAGGAAATTGGTTGTACAACTGAAAACTTAAATTGAGAAAGGACGAACTTTTGTTTATGAACTACTGTCATGCCTTGAGATGTTGTAGTCATGCCTAACCAAATATATACAACAAAGTTTGAAGGCTTGAGATGGACAAACTTACATTATTGGTGAAGACAGGCTCTATAAAGGCCTTGTCCATGCTGATGGGGGGGGGGCAATTCAAGAAGTTTACCACATAATCTTCTTCAAAAGCATTGCCTTTATACTACATTTTGTTAAGAGTAAATATAGATGTGATAATATACGAAAAAATGGAGAATATTTAAGATAAGATGAAGAGTGATGCTACATAACCAAGTAGCTATAAATGCAAGTGCAGTGATACAGGCAAAAGGTACAGCCAAGAGCAATGCACAGCTAAACTTCTTCAGTACCAACCTTATGGTAAGAGTAAATATAGATCTGATGTGTAGACAATGGAGGGCAAAGGAAAATAAGCTGCAGAGTGATGGTACATAAACAACTACCTGTCATTATAAGTACACTGATAAAGGACAGCACGTACTTACAAGAACAATGCAGAGCTAAAAAATATTGGCATTGGATATATTCTACACTAATGTAACCATTCATACAGATCAGATAATTTGGAGCGAATAATTGATAAGCAAGCTATCATGCATACTGCTGTCACATAATGAACCAGGTATGTATGCAAGTACAGTGATACAGGACAACAGGTACTAACAAGAGCAAAGCAGCGGGCAGCATATTTGAGATATCCTGTCGTTCTTGTCAAACCAAAATTCCTCTTCGAGCAGATTTCCTGCAAAAAAGATCCGTAAGGCACATGCGGAAAAGTAGAAGTTCAAATTGTCATGTGATTTCATAGACAGTACCTCATCCTGGGAACGAGACCAGTGCATAAGAAGGTTTTTCCATTCAATGTCTTCTAAATTTAGCACAGGAGACTTCACCAGAAATTCGTTTATAGACTTGCCATCAAAGTGTGATTTCCTCAGGTAACACCGATACTGCTGCAATGCTTCCTTGAAAAGCACAAGCAAGCTTTGCTCGTCATGACTATCCAGATTGACCCTCGCCTAGTTACAAAAATGTAATGTAAATCATTGATGTGTTCAATCAACAGAAAATAGGAAAATAATAGCCATGAATAATAGCACTTACACATAAGTTGGACAGGAAGATGTGAAAATGGTGTTTGTCTTCACAATAATCTTCCCATGATGGGAATATATGCACGTAGTCCCTAACAACATTGAAAGCATTGTCTTTTAAACTGGGAATAAATGGAATGGGGTTCCAATCTGCAGGAATTGGTCGTCTCTGCAGTTGGGATAGGTCTTCGGCCGGTGGACTTGCTGTACTTTTTGCTGGAGTGGGATTTTTCTATGGTACAGCTGGTGCTATGGCAAATGAAATCGGTATACCTTTTGCTGGAGTGCAGGTCCTGTGTGGTGGGGCTAGTGGTGTGGCCAGTGAAGTATGGGTACAGTCTGCTAGAGTCGGTCCAACATTTTGTGTCACTGGTTGTACAGCCAATATAAGTGGGGTGTTATCTGATTTCTCCGGCACCACCACGTTTTTCAAGGACTTTGCTGGTGCTCCTTCAGGTTCGGCAATCACGCTCTTCCTTTTTGATTTTTGATGCACAAGAACAACATTTGAGTGGGAAAACATGGTATGATGATAGATGGAATATGTATTGATAATGGATGGGCATGGCATCTCGACATATATGATGAGTAAACTAAGCGGATGGCGGTGCAACAAAGTAGAAGAAATGCAAGACAACATATGCAAGATACCTGCAATCAATAAAACATTGCCAAATTAGAACAGGCACCTTGATGGGTGAATAGGACAGGCCATCTGCCTTTGACTCCTCGAGGTTAGAATAGTCATTAGGATGATATTCTAAACAAGAATCAACAGGTGGGGAGCGTATGAGTTTCATTGCATCCAGAATGGCACTCAATGCCTTGGTGCCAATTTTGTAAGTCATTGCAGTGTTTAGCTTCAAGAGTGGACTGCTGCTAGTGCGACACAAAGCAGCTACACAGATCATAGTGTAGATATAACGGGAAAACCTTAAGTATCAGAGTAAAATCAGCAAAGTGGAACTTGCTGGAATATATGTGCTAGTATTGTCGGTACGGCTAGAAAGGCTTCGGATACCAGCTCTCTTCAAGTGAAGGTGTGGTACTGTTAATATCAATGTAACCCTCAAAGGCGACACAGCTCCCTGCATTTCCTTGCTATTCTTATAGGATTCAAGCAGGTAGTCCACTACAAATCCTATTCCTATGTTTACAAGATCCTACGAATCAAAGAGGCTCAAAGTGTCCATCACAACCGACCGTATAGACCTCTACACTGCAAATGTCCCTGCTCATCTTCAGTACAAGGAACATACTATACTACTATCATACTCCCTCCGTTCCAAAATATAAGTCTTCGTAGAGATTTCCCCTATGGATCACATACAGATGTATCCAGGTACATTTTAGAGTGTAGATTCACTCATTTTGCTCCATATGTAGTCCATGGTGGAATCTATACAAAGACTTGTATTTAGGAACGGAGAGAGTACATAGTAAAGAAGAACAGAAGAGGAACATGGTAAAGAAGAGCAAGCAGATTTTGGATAATAAAATGTTGGTTGCGCAGTGCCCACACATGATGAACCAGAGCGCATTAAGAATGCAACTCCTAGCTGTCTCTCGACCATTTCAGGCGGTTGGATGAAGATCCTATGTCTCCTAACCCTTCTTCTTCCTCGTCTCTGATTCTTCCCATACAGAACACTGCACGGGTCGCCGGCCGGACCACCGGCCCCCACCTCCTGTGTTCCTCCACCACCCCCACCCCCACCCCCACCCCAACCCCCACCCGCATCGAGTTTTCTTCGTTCGGCGAGGCCCCACAACCACTTGAGCCCCTTCGATCGCACCGGCGAACTCCGGCGAGCTCTAAAAAATCGACTGGCCCAATTTTGAAATTTAGTCTACTGTGATTTAACTAGTGTGGAATATAAAAGGGGAAAACCATAAGCATTGCGAGTATGGTGTTGAGCGTGCCATGGCGGATCTGAAGGTGCAAACCGGACAAAGGCAACTTTGCAACCAAGACAAGAAATCAGAGTAAAGCAGTGGCGATCTATTTTCTTGGTGCGATAAATAAGTTGAGCAGATACGAAAGAGTACCGCCTCTGGTGCGGCGCCGTGTAGGCATCTGCTGAGAATTTGATGCTGCTACGGTAGCGATGGCTGTCGGCGGCGTGGAAGCAGATCTAGGAGGGTAGACGGTGGCGGCAGGGCGCGGTGGATGAGACGGTCATAGGAGCGGCGCCGTGAAGGTGGACGACGGCGGGGATGAAGCGAGAGGACGGGATGCAAGGATCCCGATCTGAAGCCGTGGATGAGAGAGGTCGATCTCTTGTAATGGACGATGGCGTCGGGGCATCAGCTCCGGCATGGTGGAGGAGGACGGTGGTGGATGGGGTGGCGGACGGCGGCAGACGGAGGAGGGTGGGGTGGAGAGGGTGTTTTGGCGCCCATGGAGTACGAATGGGGAAAAGGGAGGTAGAGAGGAAGGGGGGAACCATGTATTCAGGGCGCGCTTGTCTCAAATGCGAGGAAATTTACAAACTTAACCCCTGTTTCAAATTTCTACTACATCACAACAACACTATGTTTGCCGACGAGATCTCACATACATCGAATATTTGCCGACGAGAGTTTGTTTTTGGCACCCACCGTGTATGAATCTGGGTGAGAGGCGGTTACGTCACGTTTGGGTGAAATTACAAACCTACCCCTATCGAAACCTATAGAAATCCAGCATATAGGCTTTGCGTGGCAGGGATAGGCAGCAGTGATTTCCATCTCGCAGATTTTGGTTCCAGGCAGTTACTGCGACTTTCCCTGCTTCGTTCAAATTTTGCAGAGTGCACATTTACCGTGCCAACTCAATTCGAATCCCGTTTGTATTCTATTTTTTTCGGGCGGGATCCATTTTCCATTGGAATTACATTCTATATACATCATTTTTTATATATACTTTCAAAAGCACAACACCATTTATACATAAATATGGTTTACAAATGGCATGATCTCAGATTCATAAGGTTGTATCCATCAATTTGGATTTTCAAATATTTGAAACCACTTTATGTTGAAATCCAATGTATGCATTCCTCGCTAACTATCTCCAATTAATGTGTGTTTCATGCGGGTTTTTTTACTTCTCAAACATGTATAATGTGTTTCACACACGCAGCATACAGTGTAATCCCGTTTAGACATTAATTGCATATAAACCATGCATTGTTTGTAATTGAAGAATCTATGGATCACCAATATTGATAAACTATATAACATTACACGTGTGCCCAAATTCAAATGAATATGCATGTTTGATACACCAATTTGGGTTATGATATTATCGATGTCGTGATCTCCAATTTAAATATTTGAATCCCCTTTAATCCAGATATTCGTCTCATATAGCTATCACTCATGCTTATATAGGACTATCTCTCTGGACCTATACGCGTTCATCGTCTCTCAGGTATCTCTCGTGCTACCTGTATGCCGACAATGATCTTTTATCTTCGTAACACACTGACGGTACTCTCTCCCTTGACCTTCATCACTCTATCTCTCTCTAAGTATATCTCGCTCCCTGCTATGTGTCTCTAACTATGATTCTCCATGTGGAATCTCTTTCTCTCACACAAACACAAAACTTTGTCTCCCGGGGTCTCATTTCTCTCTACTATTCCCATGTGTGCCACTCGCACACCCCTCATACATAGATGTCTTTCGCTCCTTAGATATGAGAACCTACGACTCTTCCTCATCAATATCTCTTTCTCACACACAAACACAAACTCTTTCTCCTAGGGTCTCATATTTCTCCATTGTTCTCTTGTATGTCGCTCACACACACCCTCTCTCCCTAGAGATATCTTGCGTTCCCTCATATGTCTCTCTAGCTATCACTCTCGTTGTGAAATATCTTTCTCTCTCGCAGACACAAAACTCCGTCTCTCTGGATCTCATTTCTCTCTGATATCTGTTTGTATGTGACTCACACGCACCCTCTCTCTATCTCTCTCACACCCACACACATAACCCAGCCTTCTGATCCACTCGACTCCTATCTCTAACGCACACTAGCTAGCATCTTTATCTTTCTATTTATCTGTTTCTCCATCAACCTTCTTTCTCGCCCTCACTCTTGATTCCTATCATGCACACTACATATGTTTCTCTCTACATGCAATCAAGTGCCCTCTCACACACATATATAACTTCACCCTTTGAACCACCCGACGGTCATCTCCAACACCCAAACTAGAGGATGTCCCTCTAGCTAGCATCTCCACCTCTGTATCTATCTGTAGTTTCTCCGTCAACATTTCTTTCTCGCACGAAGTCTTGCTTCCTATCACCCACACTATATATGTCTCTCCATACATATGCATTTATATGTTGGTCTCTTTTGCACAATCGTTGCGCCTCACTCCCTCTGCTCGCCATAGATGCATGCTCCAACCCACGCCACTATCTCTTAAAGACAAAAACACATGCTCAATTGTCGGGACTTCTTCCATGCATTCTCACATGCATGCATATTGTCATACCGATCCATCTCTCCCATGTCGTTGATCTTATGAGTTATGTCTTCTTTCTTTTATCTCGATCATGCGCACGCGCGCACACACACATCCCACGTATACATGTATACCTCTCACACATGCACGTTCAAGGTCTCTATGTCCCCATACGTAGTTAATTACCCTCAATCCTAACGCCACATCGAATCGTTCTCCTCTTTTGTGCACATAACTTCCGCCTAGATGGGTAAAACACACACTCACACTTAGCAATCTCCTT
>NC_041392.1:194275222-194286960 GCF_002162155.2 Triticum dicoccoides
GAAACCAATAAGACCATCCCTTAGTTTAATTCCCGCCTACATGCACCATCGATATATAGTAGTCTTCCTCGGTGTCTCTCGAACAAACACGTTCTCTCGAAGTCGACTCCTCTCATGCATATAGGTCCTAATGCGTTTTTCAAGGCTAACTTTGACCAAACGTTAGAGCAATAATATATGACATGCAACTTACACAAAGCATACCTTCAATTTTGTATGTCAAAGGAGCTTCCAATAATATAATTTGCATAGTATACATCTCATGTGCTATTAATCTTGTCAATAGTCAAAGGCTGTCTTGAAAAACACATTAGGCCCTATATAGATGGAAGGAGGGAGTAGGTCCCATGCAAAAAATGAGAATAAAATTCAAACATCTAGGCATCGTGGCTCTGTCGATAACATTGAGAAACTTGGTTTTTAAATCATGAAACTTGGCATGGTGTCATGTCATGGTAGTACCATGCCGTGGTAAAAAAAATGGCCGAATAGGAACAAATGTTGGTATAAGCTTCTTGCAAATCGGAGCTTCTCTCAAGAAGGCTCGTGGTTCAGGGAGGGAACGTGTCACCTTTGTGTGCATAATTCAAATTTGAAATGCAAGCACATGTTCCAGTGCACCAAAGTTGGTTGAAAAATCACATGTGTGTCCTCGGGTAAATTTCTAGGTTCCATGCAAGAAATGGGAATGGAATTCAAAATTCTGGGCGTCGTGGCTGGGTTGGAAACATTGAGAAACTTAGTTTTTTAATTCCTATAAATCCAAAACACGCATGAAAATAATGAAACTTGGCTTGGTGGCATGACATGGCACCAACATGCTGTGGTAAATTTGCAGTCCGATTTGCGAAGGCGCACACATTAACAATCAACAAAGTCATTTTGGAAGAAGTGTTGTCACGTTACAATCGGAAACACAAGTATTATTGAAACCGTGGGCGTTCTACTTACTAGTACCATTTATGTGCCGCCACGCGTCCCCTTTTTTATTAGATAGGAGGCGACGTGCAGGGTAGCTATTTGAGTACGAGAGGCGTGCGATCAGACCCCTGCGCGTGCTTATCGGGAGGAGAGCCCTTTGACCTCCATCTGTCGTCCACCTCTCTCCCAAGGTCTCCATTAATGGCGCCCGAGCCTCTGTTTAATGGCGTGGCTATGTCTCACTCGACTGAGATTTAAGAGAGAAAAAGAAAATCTGAAAGCAAGGATCTTGATGTAAGATGCGACGGACCTATATAGCATCTACTGTGACTTATAGCAAGACTAATGAATATATAAGGATGATTAAATTTTTTTTTGATCAAAGAAGGGCTTGCCCCTTCCGATTTTCATTACTGAAAACCACCACAATTTACAAGAAGTTCAGCACAACTCCAGCCTAACACGAAGGACTAAAAGCTACCATATTGAAATCGCAACATCCCAAGAGGCCAACAAAGGCCAAACATCCGCGCTAGAACCCAACATTTCACAAGCGATGACACGATCCACATCCTAAACCGATTATTACATCAAAAGAAACCAGGAAACTAGTCTCCGCGGCGAGCGGCAATGAGCTCTTTCGTGTCCTCAAGACGCTGCTTGAGAACATCCACGGATTCCTCCACCAGCCTTTGGCGCTTGTTGCGGAGCATGTCATTCTCGTCCATAAGTTTCTTCAACAAGGCACTAGTCTCCTCTTGCAGGTCTGCACTTCGGACGATCTTCTCCCTCAGCAGGTCGTGCTCGGCCCGGAGCCTCTCATTGCCCTCCCTTAGTTACCGGATGACGCCGGTAGCCTGTTCAAACGAGGCTACCATGTCGTCCTGCAACCTCGCCGAGCGGGAGATCTGATCCGTCTGGCTATGGACGATTGCATGCATGCGCCTGTAACAGTCATCGCGTGCCCGCGAGAAATTTTCCCGGGCTGCCATGGCGCGGCGGGACATCTCTACTGCATTCGTGGCGCGGCGCGACATCTCTGCTACTTCCGCGGCGCGACCGGACCAGTCTACTGCATCGACAGTGCGGCGGGACCTCCGTGCTGCTTCAGCGGCACGGCGGAACCTCTGTGCTGCTACTTCCGCGTGGCGGGACATGTTGGCTGCTCTCGCAGCAAGGCGGGACATCTCTCGTGCTTCCGCTTCCATGCTCGCCTCTCCCTGGTTGCAATCTCTCGACACAGAACTCACGCTGGCCATGGCAGATGCAAGGGAAGGATGCTGAATGACTTGTTTGTTTTTGTGGATGAGGAGTTGAGGAGGAATGTGCAGTCATCTTGGCATACTAGTATTTATATCCGAGTACTAATACGCTCCTAAGTGGGAAACCATTTAGGTTGCGATTGGTGTGAACAGGTTTGCAATTCAATATAGCATGGAGTAATTTGGAATGTGACGAGACGCAAGCTCAAAATTTATTGACGGTTCTAGTTTCGAAGTGCGGCACTATTCCCGGATGGAGTACTTCTTTTTCTACTCCCTCCTTTCCGGTTTTATAGGGCTTATCTCAAAATTTTAGTTTTTCCATTTTATAAGGCTCAGTTTGGTTGTCCCCAACACATGTTCAGATTCCAAGGTGCATTAAATCATTGCATGTAAGTATTAAGAGAAAACTGACCAATGCATGTACTTTATGCATGCATGCATTGCAATTAATGCATTAAACCTATCTCTCGGGACTTCTCACACGCACCATCGTGCCACCCACAAAAACTTGTACTCTGAGTTTAGTAGTACGTTATACAGGAAGAGAAGAGGTGCATGCATGCACTCGTCCTCTCACACACGCGTCTATTTTTTCTCGAAAAGGAGGATGATGACCCCTGGCCTCTGCATCTGGGAGTCACACACGCAAATTATTGAAATATATCGAGTGTAGTGCTTTGATGTGTCCTGTCAACTCGTACATCAACGAGAAGTTTGATTATCCTCTCCCTCGCGGACTTAACTGCACATGCCTTTGGCTGTATGATAGGTTGGCCACACATCTGTAGGGCCCACCTGTCATACACACAAAGGCAGGAGCATCCCTCCCTTGCCCATGAGTGTGGTGGCTGGCAAGACTAGGAGAAGCTTTCGCTACACGCTCTCCCTCCCGCAAGAGGTGGACATGCAGCAGTTCAATCGATGTCAGATGGCCAGAAGCGTACTGTAGTACTCCTCCAGTGCAGTAGTATTCCATCATTGTTTGACTTCCCGAAGAGGCGAAGAGCCAAGCGCAGCCCGGACGCTCGTGTGGCAGTTGCATGTGTATAGTAGTCTAGGATAGCGTGTACCATGTCTGTAAGCTTAAAATCGTTGGGGTCGGCTCCATGCTATGTGGCCGTCTCAAAAAAAAATTAAAAAAATTAAAATAGTCTTCTGGCCCTACCAGAAAACTGCCGCGCGTACTGCCCGGGAAAAGCCTCGCCCTCAACTTTTAACTACGCGAAAACAGTTCGAGCTTGTTCGTTCTATATAAATACAGTACTTACTGTATGTTTATTCACCCGTGGGGTTGTTCAATGAATGGAGGGGCGGGGAGCACAAGTGAACAATACTGTAGTACTACTAGTAGTAAGTAGGAGTCGTACAGTAGTCACCTTAAATAGAGAGTTTCTTTTCTTTAATGCCACGTACACAAATTGAAATGCTTGTTGTGGAGAGAAAAAAGATAATCACTCCACTATATATGGACGTAGGGGCCTGAGCGCTTGCTTTACTAGGGTTGCTCTCTTCATTCTCTCATCCTCTCCAGATATAAACAAGACAGCGGTAGCGACATTTTCTCTCTGCTCACCGCTGGTCACAGATCCGGTCGGATCCCTTCGGCCGGTGTGTGTAGGGGACTAAAAGGTGCATTGTTCACGCGGTCATCGCCGCCGAGGGAGGAAACCCACAGCTGCCGGAGGGGCCCGATCCTCGGCCCGTGCCGTTCTCTCTGACACATGGCCGGCTTGGGAGGTCCACCGACCCTTCTTCCTCCCTGCCGTATTGTCCGCAGATCCAACCTACCGCCGCCGACATCCCGGCGACCCTCAGGTATAAGTTCTTCGAAAGCTGCCTTGCTCTACTGCCCCAGCTCCCCACGTGTCTGCATGTGCATCTTTTTCTTCTCCCATCAGCTCTTCCAAAGCCACCTAAATTTTTAGTATTATTAGAGGTAAAGCTACTTCATGCATTCGAATCTAGGGCTTTGTTCAAACAACGAAGAAAGGGGGGAAAGTTGTATCATGAATCTAGGACTTGATTCAAAGAGGAAATAATATGGTGAAAGTAGTAGAGACCGGATACCCAACCGGTCTCTTGGTTGAAAAGGGAAATAATGGGAAAACGCAGTACAAACTGGATAAGGAACAGATCTATTATTGGTTGAAAAAAGGATAGAAAGTGGCGGCTGGTGGACAAGTCAACAGAGTATGTCCAGGATTAGATTTGCTGCCATCACATAGTAAAAGGTCTCTAGGATTAGATTTGCTGCCTTCATATAGTAAAAGATCACAGGATTATATTTTCTGCCCTCACATAGTAAAAGGTCTCCAGGATTAGATTTGCTGCCCTCACATAGTAAAAGGTCTCCAGGATTAGATTTGCTGCCCTCACATAGTACAATGGCACTCCTGCTGTTTTCCCCAGTATGATAAGTAAGTTGCTCCTTTACGCTGCTGAGTGTCCTGGTTCCCTGTCCCCACGGTCCCATGCCCTTAAACCAACTCTTTAGCCGCTGTTGATTTACTGTGTCTGGTAAACAAGCAATGCCACCATTAAAGTAAGGGATAATTGTATTCATGCCACTAGTTGTGTCCTACTCGACTGATTTGCCCCTAGTTTTCGAAAACCCGCAGTTTTGCCCAAGTCCGTTTGCTCTTCTTATGTTTTTGCCCTTCCGTCACATTTCCGTCCAGTTAGTGTCGTTTGACCATGTGTTGACCGTCTTTGGACTTTTCTTTGGACCATTTTGCCCCTGCTTTCTCACTCTCTCTCACATCCCTTTCGTTTGTACTCATTGTCATAGACAATATACTAATTAAAACGTTAAACCAATCCTAAAACTAACCCTAATTAACTCCCTTAACTAAGTGGGATGGCCTCATTGGCAGCGACATAGCCGGCTCTAGCTGCGGCTGTGCACGCCGCGCCATGGGAGGCCACATCCAGGGGCAGCAGCAAGGGCAGCTAGCAGGAGCGAC
Source organism: Triticum dicoccoides (assembly GCF_002162155.2). NCBI lineage: Eukaryota > Viridiplantae > Streptophyta > Magnoliopsida > Poales > Poaceae > Triticum > Triticum dicoccoides. The sequence goes on from NC_041392.1 coordinate 194,280,372, forward strand.
TAGCAGCAACAACACAGCCGCGGCAATATCAGCAACAATACGGGAGCGGCAGCAGTATGAGCGAGAACAGAAGGAGCGGCGAGCGCCGGCTTCACGGGCGGCGGCAAAGCAGCAACAGACGCGGGCGGGTGCGCGGCCGTGTCCGAGGGGTGTCCCGGGGCAGCGGCAATAGCAAGGCAGAGCAGCAAGCAGCAGAGATGCAACAGCAGCACAAAGCAGGGGCGCGAAGGCACACGCGGTCGGGCGAGGCACGGGCGCACCGGAACAGGGCCGGGGCGCAGGTGTGCGCAACCGGACGCAGTCAGACGCGGCTAGGGGTCGCAAGTGGGCGACCAGGGGCATGGGGAGCACGGGCAGAGCCGCAGCGACCGCGAACTCGCGGTTGGCTTGGGCGCGCGGGGAGATGGTCCAAACCGCACAAATTCGAGAGGTTGGAGAGCAGGATCGACTGAGAGCTCACCGTGCAGGTCATTGGCGAGCTTAGGGAGGCATGCGGTGGACCGGGGAGGCTTCAATCGACAAAGGAGGCCGGCGACCTTAGGCGAAGAAAATGATGCGGGCGATGGCAGTGGAGCTCCCTCTCTTTGATCCGAGGGTGCAGGCGACGTAGATGAACAAAACGGGGCTGCTAGACAAGGCGGTGCGACGTAGGGGAGGATGGAGGTCTGGCCATGGCGGTGGCATGGCGGCTACGTCGTCAGGCGAGCAAATCTGAGAGGGAGAGGAGCGAGCAGACGGGGGAGTGGGGCTAGGGTTTGGCAGCGACATGGGTCCCACCTGGAAGTGTCTGGTGAGAGAGTGAGAAAGCAGGGGCAAAATGGTCCAAAGAAAAGTCCAAGGACGGTCAACACATGGTCAAACGGCACTAACTGGACGGAAACGTGACGGAAGGGCAAAAACATAAGAGGAGCAAACGGACTTGGACAAAACCGCGGGTTTTCAAAAACTAGTGGCAAATCAGTCAAGTGGGACACAACTAGTGGCATGAATACAATTATCCCTTAAAGTAATCCCATATTTGAGGAATCTCATTGTTGATCGTAATGCTTCTGGTAACATGAAGCATCACTAACGTTTTAAAATTTCTATTGTCCTTGCGTGATTGCCATGAACATAATTAAGATGCTTCTTTTCATTTTGTATATGTTTCCTATATTCTTATTGACCAGCAACTGTTTACTTTCTATCTTTTTGTGCAGATAGGGATATCCATTTCACCTTGTTGCTATTGTGACCTTTTGGTGAACTGCAGAAAACACTTTTTTGGAATGAGTGTCTTGTGCAGTTCAACTAAAATGTCACGTGGGCAACATCTCTCAATTTTGGTGGAACTGCACAAAATGGTGATTGCAGTTTCCAAAATCTCCGTCAAGTTCTGCTGGTAATCTTGTGCAACATTTTATTAGCCTTTGCAAGATGGAGCCGTCACTGTCACCACAATGGCACTTTATTTTAGTGGAACTGCACAAAAGGATAAGAAAATTATAGTTGCACCTTACATGAGCCGGACAGCCAACCTTAATGTTCCTCAATTTTAGTGCAACGACTAAAGAAGAACCTGCCAGCTCACAAGAGCAAGTACTTCTTGCTAGCTGAATGATGCAATCTTTGCTTCATTTCAGGTGAACTGCAGAAAAAGGCGCATGAATTGAATCATGGAACTCTAGGCAGACCTCATCCAAGTAGAGCTGGAGGTTGAGTTCAAGGAGGCCGCTATTAAAGCGAAATCATGCTCTCATGTCTCCTTGTTTGTGTTGTGCAAACATGTTGTGCAAACAGGAATACTCAACTACAGATGTTGTGACGGTCAAGAGCATTCACCAAGTTCTTCGATTGTATGACATGGCTAGCCAAGATGGATTTAATCCTGATATTCACTTTCTAAAAAGGCTCTAATGGGTTGGTTCTGAATCTTGCAAGCTGGGAATCAGTGAGATGTGTAGGCATCTTTGTTGTACTTATTATTTGGATCTTATTTGTTGGTTCTGAATCTTGCAAGCTGGGAATCAATGAGATGTGTAGGCATATTTGTTGTACTTATTATTTGGATCTTATTTGTTGGTTCTGAATCTTGCAAGCTAGGAAAGACGACATGATGATGCAGAGGACAACAACCATAACAAACAGTTCAAACTCGGTAGTATTATCTTTTGTGAAAGTGCGACAAATGTGATGATCGTGTGCGTCCTGAGAATAATAATTCTAATTGTTGTGCATGTTGATCCTGTGGCACTGATAGAACGAGCGAATGCATTGCTTGTTTTAAGTACAAATTTCTATTAAAGCTAATTAAATTTAAGTAAAGTGACCACTAACTCCTGTTATTATAGTACCAATATAGACCCGCTCGTGAACCGACGTGTGGCCGAGGGTGCATCTTCTGCCGGGCGTGCAGCGGATGAGGGAGGGGTAGTAACTATTGTCGCCTGTACACACTCAGCTTACTGTTGAATCCAGTTCCCCAAGAGCTGGAAAACGAACTGTTGCCGCCGCCTACACACTCGTTCACTCGAAGAGACTCCAATGGCGATCCGAGGGGTGAGCCTGCTGGATATGGACTTCAGCAAGGAGTTCCCCTTTGAGTTCGCCATTCAGTCCTATGGCTGCACCAAGTTGAATGTGATGTACACCAATGATACGGACTTGGTGAAGCTCTGCCTCGCCTCAGTCCTATGGCTGCACCAGGTTCTGGAGCATTCACCCGTTTCATCGGTAGCACCGACTGCACCTTCGCTACGGTGGAGAGAAGGAAGAACGCGACGATTCGGCCATCTGGTGCAACAAGCTTGTCGACATCCAGAAGCAATACAAGATCATCAGCAACAGGTAGGAGAAGGACTCCATGTTGACCTCGCTGAGACCATCATCGACCCCTGATATGCCAACATGAAAGAAGACGACCTGAACACGTGGGAGGTACCTCTGAATCTAGCCTACATAACCTATGCGGCCAAGGGCGCATACGCATGCTACGACATGTACATGTAGATCTTGGACATGAGGGCGTGTCTGCTTCCCGTAAACGACGAGTACACGGACAGCCGCAGCGTCATGATCAAGCGTGCCAGGAAGGTCTAGATGTTGTACTTTATCTGTTTATAAGCACCTTTATCATGTGAGTGTTTCATGCATTAGCCTATGTGTCGTAATTATCTGTTTTGTCTGAAATATTTCTTTTAAGAACCCATTAACCTGATTGCTTTTTTTAGTGGCAATTTGCTTATGTATGTAAACTAGTTCACTTGTCCATAAAAAACTAGTTCACTCAGTTGCCGTGCTTTGAATATCCTCCCTCCCAACATATTCCCCTCCTCAGGTGGACCCAGCAGGTCTCTGAATTTTCTCTCACTTTCTTTTTCGATGTAAACTGAGTTTTCTCCCAGTACTTTCCCCTAGAACCAACTCAACTGTCCCACGTCTAGCCTAAAAAATAATAATACCCCACGTACTATTAACTCATCAAATTAAAATGATATTTTATTTCGTAAGTTGAAAGTTCTTACAAAATAATAATAATAATTGTTTATATATAACTTGGCAAGTTAACTCCTAGTGATTGCGTACATAAGCTTGCAAAGATTTTACTGACGTGCAATCATGTGTTTATATTTTTATAACATTTCTCCGTCTAGCCCAACATGATATTTTCACCTAGCCCAGCAAGTCCGCAGCTTTCGAGAAAAATGCAAATGGGATTTAAATGGGTTTCATAGATGCTACATCATTGTTTCACCCAACCCACCAAATGGACTAAAAAACAAATGGACTGACAGCTGGGTCCACGGCCACAGCCCAGTTTTTTGTGATTTCCCAAGTAAGTCGCTTTGTCAGGCTTGTTGGGCTGCAAATCTTTCAAGACGAGGAGAGCTTTCATTCGGCTGGTCGAGAAAATGGCCCATCGGTAAGGAGAAATGGGTTGTACATTTTTAAAACACATCAAACGGGCAATTAGTTTCAAATATCTTTTTTTTATTTCAAGATTTTAAATTACATTAATTTTTATGCGTGGAGAATTTGTTGGATTTTATATTGATATACATTTATTTTTAAAATCAGTTTGAATGTGACTCGAAATTTTGGGATTAAAAACAGTTCAGACCGCACAGAAATATGCAAAATTTCGTATAATTTTTTAATCATGGCCACAATATGGGCTGTAATGCTAACAAAAAGAATATGGGCTCCAAAAAAACCTTAAGAATTAGCAAATGGGTTGTATGCTGTTTTCCACAGATTTGAGGCTTTCCTAAAAAAAGGTTGACGCGCAAGCAGTGACTGTTGGATGGCCATCCAACGGCCGTTGTGCTTCTTCAATCTCTGCTCTTCCTGCTCCAGCCGCTCAAACAGGCGCCGGCGGGACTGCCTGCTCCCTCCTCCCCGCGGCCGGCTCTACTGTCGCGCAGGCCTCACCGCCCCACCGTACTCCAATCGCTGGCCTAGCCATCCCTCTACTCACACACACCTGCTGTTATTCTCCGGCGACGGCAGATGAACCAGTAAACCCTCGTACAGTCGTACTCCCCTCCGCGTGGGAAACAACTGGCGAGTCTTCCCTGCCTCCGTGTCGTTCCCTTCCTAGGCCTCACCGTCGTCCACCGCCCTGGTGCTCGGCGCGGCCTGGTCAACATGGTCAACGACCGACATGCATCTGAAGTGGACTATACATGGAGAGGCCGATAGCTGGGTCCACGGCCACACGCAAGGAAATGCCTCCTTATTACGCGCAAAATAATGATTCCTGCACCTGACATCAGGGACCCACCGAAAGGGCCTCTGTATTTCGCAAAAAAAACGTTACCGCCGCTGGCAGCTCGGACCCACCAGCTATATCTTCGCACGCAAGGAAGTGCCTCCTTATTACCCTCAAAAAAATGAATACCCCCCTGCTAGCTGGGACCCACCTTGGTGGGAGGCTGACTTGTGGGCCTACTAAGTTGACGGGGATGAAGGGCTTTGTCAACTTAGTCAATATGCATGATTCTAGCTCCAGTGACCGTACGATGTCCATCCAACGGCCGTAGTGCTTCTTCAACCTCTGGTCTTCTTGCTCCAGCCGCCCAAACCAGTGCCGGTCGTGCCTCGTGCTCCTGCCTCCCGTGGCCGGCTGCGATGCGGCGGAGGCCTCACCGCCCCCTACTACTCCCACCGCTGGCCAGGCCATCCCTCTACTCACCCACACCCCCTGTTATTCTGCGGCGACGGCAGCCTCACACCGTAGCGAACCAGTGAACCCTCGTACTCCTCTACGCGTGGGCATCCACTGCCGCGTCTTCCCCGGCTCCATGTCGTCCCCTTCCTAGGCCTCGCCGTCATCCACCGCCCTGGTGTTCTCGGCGTGGTGTGGTCAACGTGGTCAAGGAACGGCTTCCATCGGACGTGGACTATACGTGGAGAGGCTGACAGCTGGGTCCAGGGCTGCAGCAAGGAAGTGCCTCCTTATTACGTGCAAAATAATTATTCCTCCACCTGACAGCGGGACCCACCGGACGGGCCACCGTATTTCGTGAAAAAACGTTTCCCCCTGACTGCTGGGACCCACCAGCTACATCTTTGCACGCAAGGAAGTGCGTCCGGGCAAAGAAAAACGATTTGCCCCCTGACTGCTGGGACCCACCAGGTACATCTTCGCAGGCAAGGAAGTGCCTGACAGTCGGGACCCACCTGGTCGAAGCGTACATAGCGTTTTCATTTTGGTCGCGAATGTGTACGTACATGCTGGTCGATGTAGAGGCGCACATGTGTCTTAGTAGAGGCGCGCACGTGTCGTAGTAGAGGCGTGCACGTAGCATTTACATGTATGTACAGCGGCCAGGGTGCAAGAAAGAAAATACGGCCACGTATGTGTACATATGGGCGGGGTCTCGAACGCCTACTCGCGCATACGTACGGCCAGGGCTCGTGTACATGGCTGGGTCGAAACGGAGAAACAACGTCATCTTCGTGTTCATGGGGAGGCAACAGAATGAGTCGTATTCATGGGAAGGCAACGTAATGCGTCGTGTTCATTGGGAGGGCTTGGACGGAACAGGCGATAGAAACGAGGCTTGGCGTACTGCAGAACGGAGGAAACGGCCTTGTGTTCGACCGGCCATGTTCGAAACGGGATCCTGTTCATCGGAGGGGTTTGGCGTACCGCAAAACGGAGGAAACGGACCTCCTACGGTCGAAACGGGGGTCCTGTTGATCGGGAGGGGTGTGGCGTACCGCAAAACGGACGAAACGGACTTGTGTTGGAGTGCTACGGTCGAAATGGGGGTCCTGTTCATTGGGAGGGGTGGGGCGTACCGCAAAACGGGACTCCATGGGATACTGTTCATCTCCACCGTCGACCTCCTCCAACCTCAACGGGCTCCTGTTCATCCAGCCTCCACCGCGCGCTACTCCACCGGCTACTGTTCAACCACCCCTCCATCATCTACTGTTCATCCAACCCTCCACACCACGGGGTCCTATTCAACCACCCCTCCACGGGCACCCATCCACCGTCTACTGTTCATCCGGCCCTCCACACCACGGGGTCCTATTCAACCACCCCTCAACCGTCTACTGTTCATCCAGCCCTCCACACCACGGGGTACTGTTCATCCAC
>NC_041392.1:194287455-194300926 GCF_002162155.2 Triticum dicoccoides
GATCGGCTTCAGTTAGTAGCAGTAGCGAAGGAATCGCTCGATCGGGTTCAGTTAACAGCCATCGATCGATCGCTCGGGTTTAGTAACGCGTAGCCTGCAGTGCAATCACTCGAGTTCAATTAGAGTCCAACGCCTCGCTCGGGTTCAGTTAGAGCCAACGCCTCGCACACACGCGCGTACGTGTACAAGAGAAACGCGCATCACTCGGCCCCCGACCTCCCACCGTAACCGGGAACTCCTTGAAATTTTCCTCCCCCTCGCTTCTACCATGGTTTTTTCCGTCATGGACGGCCCAAAGAATGTCATGCAGCTGCGTCTCCGGCCCGCCCAGGACGAAAATCCCATTTTCTGTCATGATTTTTTGTCATAGAAGTAGGAGCCCACCACATCTATGATGATACCGGGTTTTGTCACAATTATCGTCATAGAAGTGTCATATGTATGATAGAAAAAAAATTCGTTCGGCCCAAAATGTCACAGATGTGTCTTTTTTGTAGTGTTGATGATTATTTTGAGATATGAAGATGGTAATATTAGAGTCGTGCTAGTTGAGTAGTTGTGAATTTGAGAAATACTTGTGTTGAAGTTTGCAAGTCCCGTAGCATGCACGTATGGTAACAGTTGTGTAACAAATTTGAAACATGAGGTGTTCTTTGATTGTCATCCTTATGAGTTGCAACACTCCGGATGTAACTTTCCCAATTTGTACTCCAACTCTTGCCGTTTCCGGCGTTAAGTTAATTTATTATCTCGGGTTCGGGTCTTTGTCTCTGTGTGTTGTTATCGTTGTCATGCATCTCATATCATGTCATCATGTGCATTGCATTTGCATACGTGTTCATCTCAGGCATTCGAGCATTTTTCCCGTTGTCCGTTTTGCATTCCGGCGCTTCGTTCTCCTCCGGTGGTCTTTTCTACCTTTCTTTCGTGTGTGGGGATTAAACATTTCCGGATTGGACCGAGACTTGCCAAGCGGCCTTGGTTTACTACCGGTAGACCGCCTGTCAAGTTTCGTATCATTTGGACTTCGTTTGATACTCCAACGGTTAACCGAGGGACCGAAAAGGCCTCGTGTGTGTTGCATCCCAACACCCCTCCAATTTGGCCCAAAACCCACCTAACTCTGCTCCATCAACTCGAGCGTTCGGTCACGATCGCGTGGCCGAAAACCGCACCTCATTTGGACTCTCCTAGCTCCCTCTACCTATAAAACTAGCGCCTCCTCCGAAATTCCGGATCCCCCTCGTCCTCAAACCCTAAATTCCAGATCCGAGCCGGCCGGACACGTCCGCCCCAGCCGGACACAGCCGCCACACCACTCCTAGGCCGCCACTTGTCATCGCGCCGCCTTCCCCGCCGCCGGCCCAGCGAAGCCCGCACCGGGCCCTCCCCGCGGCCCAAGTCGCCCGCGCCCCCACGCCTGGATCGCCGATCGCCGCCGCCTGGATCCAGGGCCGTGCCGCTGCCTGCCGGCCTCGCCTCACCGCCGCCATCGCCCGCGAGCCGCCGCCCGCTGCCTCCTTCTCCGGTCGTCGCAGCCGCCGCGGGTCCCCGCCACCGCCACGCCGTTTCCGCCGCCCGGAGCCGCCGCCTCCTCGACGCCGGCAAGCTCCACCACCACCGGCCGCCCTCGTCCTCGCCTCTTCTTTCTCTCCCGCCGGCAAACCAAACCCCGGCCGTCTACAGTGCACGCGCTGCCGCCTCGGGAAGCGTGCAGATCTGGAAACCCTAATCCGGAGGTTGTTTTTCGTCTAAGTCCCTGGATTTTCTAGTCCAAGTTGCCATGTTCGTAGCTCCGTAACTTTGCATCCGTAGCTCTGATTCATGCATATAGCATATCAAAATGTTCATCTCAAAGAGTACATCATTTCGTTCCATTGCATCATTTTCATTTGAGTTTATATTGATGCCCGAAATGCCGTTAGAAGAGGGATACTTGAGATAATTGTCAGATCTGCTACTCCATTTAGCTTTTTGTCATTTTTGCCATGATTAATGTGTGCATGATATGCCCTGATGCTCTACATGTGTTTTGTTAAGGGTTTTGTCATCTTCCCAGAGGTGCAACCCATGTATTTTTGTGATGTGTGTGGTGACTAGTGCAAGCTTGCAAAGTGGTGCACTTGCTAATTCTGTTTTCAGGGACTTAGCAATTTCACCAAGTCCTGGAGCTGTTTATCTCATGATGCCATATGTTCATGTTGTTTCCTAATGATCCGTGCCTCTTTTGAGGATGATCAGTAATGATGTTTTGTTAATATTATAGTGATCTATCCATCCATGTATTTGTTTGCAATTATGGAGCACCCTAGCTTGAGTCAATCGAGCTCTACTTTTGCTACTTCGTGAATCTGGGCAGATTGTCAACTTGTTTGCAATTTTGCCGATGATGTTGTAGTTGATACGTGCATGCTATGCTATTGTTCTTGCCATATCTAGCTTGCATTTTGTGCCTTCTTGACGGGTGTATGCTTGTCTTGCCATGACTTGCACCGTAGTGAGTGCATCGAGCTCGTAAACATGCCTACTTGAGTTATATTTCAGCATGTGTCAGTTTTTCACTAAGCCTGAAAACTGATTATGTTTTTGCTATGTTCACATGCTTGCAATTGTATTTTCTGATCCCTTTTGGCTCAAGGTCACTAAGGGACTTTTGTTAAGCTCTTTGAGTAGCTTCATGCCATGCTTTACTTTGCCATGATCAGGTCCTGTAGCATGTAGTTTTGTTGCTCCAAAGAGTACTACCTGATCTGAAATTCTAGACAAGTGTTAATTTCACAAAGTCTGAGATCTGTTTTCCATATGCAGTTTTGCCATGCTTGTTTGAACCTGTTAATGGTTGAATTGGCCGTCTCTCAGTGCTAGATTTTTGTTAAGCATCTTGAATGCATCCCTGTCATGTATTTTGTTGTCATGTTTGGGTGTTGTAGCATGTTCATCTCATTGCATTTAGTTGGCTGCTTGCTGTAAATCGCAGACCGGTGTTATTTTTGAATCGCTTGCCATTTCCAAACCGTAACTCCGATTCCGACGTTCTTTATATCGTTTTCAAGCGATTTCATCTCATCTTTCCAGTGGCAGACTTGGTTTTCCAAGTTGAGGCCAGGTTCATGCATTTCCTGTCATATCTTGCATTTCGCATCCCGCATCGCATCCCGCATAGCATACCATCTTTGCATTGTGTTGTTTGAGTTTCCACGTGGTTGATTGTATCCTTGTTGCTTGTTTGTCTTGTTTGGGTAGAGCTGGGAGACGAGTTCGCTAACGAGGAGCCCGTTGAGTTTGCTTTCGAGGATCCAGTCAACTCTGACAACTGTGCAGGCAAGATGATCATACCCTCGAAATCACTACTATCTTTGCTATGCTAGTTTGCTCGCTCTTTTGCTATGCCATTGCTATGATGCCTACCACTTGTTTTCAAGCCTCCCATATTGCCATGTCAAACCTCTAACCCACCTTGTCCTAGCAAACCGTTGATTGGCTATGTTACCGCTTTGCTCAGCCCCTCTTATAGCGTTGCTAGTTGCAGGTGAAGATTGGAGGCCGTTCCTTGTTAGAACATTTATTTACTTGTTGGGATATCATTATATTGCCATGTTATCTTAATGTATCTATATACTTGGTAAAGGGTGGAAGGCTCGGCCTCTCGCCTAGTGTTTTGTTCCACTCTTGCCGCCCTAGTTTCCGTCACATCGGTGTTATGTTCCCGGATTTTGTGTTCCTTACACGGTTGGGTTATAATGGGAACCCCTTGATAGTTCGCCTTGATTAAACATTTTCTAGCAATGCCCAACATTGGTTTTACCATTTGCCACCTAGCCTTTTCTTTCCCTTGGGTTCTGCAGACTCAAGGGTCATCTTATTTTACCCCCCCCCCCCCCGGGGCCAGTGCTGCTCTGAGTGTTGGTCTAACCAAGCGATGTCCGGGGCTACCAGGGGCAACTCTGGGCTGGCCTACCCGACGTCTGGCTCATCTGAGTGTGCCCTAAGAACGAGATATGTGCAGATCCTATCGGGATTTGTCGGCACATTCGGGCGGTGTTGCTGGTCTTGTTTTAACCTGTCGAAGTGTCTTGAATTACCGAGATACCGAGTCTGATCGGAACGTCTTGGGAGGAGGTCTATTCCTTTGTTGACCGTGAGAGCTTGTCATGGGCTAAGTTGGGACTCCCCTGTAGGGATTTGAACTTTCGAAAGCCGCGCCCGCGGTTATGGGCAGATGGGAATTTGTTAATGTCCGGTTGTAGATAACTTGAACCTTAATTAATTAAAATGAATCAACTGAGTGTGTTACCATGATGGCCTCTTCTCGGCGGAGTCCGGGAAGTGGACACGGTGTTGGAGTAATGTTTGCGCAGGTGGTTCTCTAGTTTCTCGCTCGCGCTTTGCCTCCTCTTCTCGCTCTCTTTTGCGTATAAGCTAGCCACCATACTTGCTAGTCGCTTGATGCAGCTCCACTCATATTTTACCTTGCCTTACCTATAAGCTTATATAGTCTTGATCGCGAGGGTACGAGATTGCTGAGTCCCTGTGGCTCACAGATTACTATTACACCAGATGCAGGGCCTGATGATTTCGCTCCAGGAGACGCGCTTGAGCTCAAGTGGGAGTTCGACGAGGACTCTCAACGTTACTATGTTTCCTTTCCCGATGGTCAGTAGTGGTGCCCAGTTGGGGGTGAACGGGACCATTGTCGCATGTTGGGTTCTCTTTTATTTTGGCGCCGTAGTCGGGCCATGAGTGTTTGGATGATGTAATGTTATTTATGTACTTGATTGACGTGGCGAGTGTAAGCCAACTATGTTATCTCCCCTTTATTATTCATATTACATGGGATGTTGTGAAGGTTGCCTAACTTGCGACATATGCCTTCAATGCGATTATGCCTCTAAGTCGTGCCTCGACACGTGGGAGATATAGTTGCATCGAGGGTGTTACAAGTTGGTATCAGAGCCTTCCCCGACCTTAGGAGCCCCATTGCTTGATCGTTTTTAGTGGCCGAGTTGTGTCTAGAAAAAATGTTTTGAGTCTTTTAGGAATTATATATCAGAGAGATTAGGAATTCTTTTACTTCCCAGTCTCCTCATCGCTCTGGTAAGGCATCCTGACATAGAGTTTTGACTCTTCTCTTCTCAAATTTCACTAAAAAAATTTAGGATCATGCGGGTATCTTGGAATCGTTCCGATGGTTTTATGATGAGAACATTGTCTTGGTGCCTCCTGTCAGGGGTTTAGTGGAAGTGTCCCGAGGAGTTGAGCTCTGAGGTGTTGTCATCATAAGTGCAGTTCTGGAATACCTGAGTTTAGTACGCCGACATCGAAAATCTCTTTTATGCAGTTCGTTGTTGAGATAACCTCGATGCCACCCAGTACTAGGGCGGGAGTTCGGGAGTATCGCCATAACTTGTATAACGGATGCTTTTCGAAGGTTGAGGTAGATGGTTTCCGAAGGTTTCTTGGTTATGTGTTGAAGGATGGATACAGCTGGATGTAGGATTTGCTAGATTTGGGTGAGATATTATGCTTCCCCTGTATCCCCAACACCTGATTGCATAACCGGAAAGGTTCGGGAGTTTCATAGGTGGGAATTCTTGTAGCTCTAGTTCTTCTTCCACGGATATTGGTTTGAGATTGGGATTTCTTACCGATTATTCGTTCTTGATCCGTACCTTGTTGATTTATTTCTCTATCTTAATTCTACGTGGCTTCTCACTTTATCGATATGTGACCATTTCAAGAGGAATGCATTCGTTCATTTTGTTCGGATGTGAAGACTATATGTTGCAATTTTCATTCCGTTGGATTCAGCTTCAATATTTGTCTATCAATGTGCTAATGGATGTCAACCTCTTCAGGATGGCCCCTCCAACGTGCACGACTCCGAATCCTGATCCACCTCCACCTCCACCTCCTCTGGGGGCATGGCAAGCTGTGATGCCCGCAACCAATGCAAACACACAGTTGATCATGCAAATTCTTCAAGAGCACAATCAAGGCAACCAAGTGAATCAAGGCAGCAATCAGAATCACTTTGCTTCACTAAACCAGTTCCTTGCTAACGGGCCAAAGAATTTCAGCAATTGTGTTGAGGCAACCGATACTGACGATTGGCTTGTGGATCTGTCCAAGCATTTCGAGTGCAGTAACGTCAGGCCTCAGGACTTTGTTAAGTTCGCTTTCTTCCAACTCAAAGATCAAGCTGCAGAATGGTTCCAGGAGTACAAGGACTCTAGAGGTGGACGTGTTATCACTTGGGATGATTTCCGTCGAGATTTCCAAGCTCATCATATTCCTCAAAGCGTGGTTGAAAGCAAGCGCGAGGAATTCCGCAACCTGAAGCAAGGCTCTTTATCTGTCTATGACTACAACAAGTTGTTCCAGAAGCTCGCCCGCTTTGCCAAGCAGGACGTACCTAATGAGAAGAGCATGATATACCAGTTCAGGGGTGGTCTCAGAGAAGAAATTCAGCTAGCTCTTGTTCTCTTTGAGCCCTTGAGATACGATGAGTTCTACAACATGGCATTGAAGCAAGAGGCTGCTTAGTTGAGGTGTGATGCTTCCAAGAAGCGAGTCAGAGATGCTACTCCTTCTTCCTCTACTCAAGTGGCCAAGCAGCAGAAGTTTTGGCTTCCTCCTCCTCCGTTTCGTCAGCCGTATCAGCAGAAGAGCAAAGGTGGCAGTGGTTCTTCCCACCCACCCAACCCTGGCTTTCAGAACAAGAATTCATCTCAAGCTCCAAGATCGAGTGCTCCGTATCACCGTCCGCTTTCAGAGGTCACGTGCAACAAGTGCCAACAGAAGGGTCACTATGCCAACAAGTGTTTCAACCAGAGGCGTCTTCCTCCTCCTCCTCCTCCTGTCAGATCGGCAAGTACAGCTGTGGTCAAGCATAACCCCAAGTCCGCCAAGGTCACCTTGATGAATGCAGCTCAGGCAGAGGACTCGTCAGATGTGATCATGGGTAACCTTCCTGTTAATGATATTCCTGCAAAAGTTCTTTTTGACACGGGTGCATCGCATTGTTTCATCTCGAGACCATTTGTTTCTAAGCATGAGTTGCCTTTGCAAGATTTTCCTAGACAGTTATCTGTTGTTTCTCCGGGTAAATTCATGAATGCAAGCGCTATTGCCCCAGATGTTACTATCACGTTGGGCGATTACAAGTTTCTCTCTTCTCCGGTGGTTCTTGGTAACTCGGATATTGATATTATTCTCGGGATGGATTGGCTTTCTAAGCACAAGGCTCAGTTTGATTGTGCTGCCAGGCAGATTCAATTGACTCATTCGTCTGAGGATGTAATTGTCTTTGCCGTTCGTGATGATACCATCCGTCTGTTTTCTCTCAACGAGAAGGGTGAATTGGATGCCATCTCTCAAATTCCAGTCGTTTGCGAATATCAAGACGTCTTTCCAGAAGAGCTTCCAGGAATGCCTCCGCACCGGCCAGTTGAATTCGTTATTGATCTTGAGCCCGGCACGGAACCTATGTGCAAGCGTCCTTACAAGCTCGGATCTGAAGAGTTGAAGGAGCTGAAGAAGCAACTCGATATTCAAGAGAAAATGGGTGTTATCTGGCCTAGTTCTTCTCCGTGGGGTTGTGGTGTTCTTTTTGTGAAGAAGAAGGATGGAACGGACCGACTTTGTGTTGATTACCGTCCAGTGAACAAGAAGACCATCAAGAACAAATATCCACTTCCCAACATCAATGAGCTATTCGAACAACTCAAAGGTGCCCAAGTATTATCCAAGCCTGATCTCCGTATGGGTTATCATCAGATTCGTATCCGTGAGCAAGATATTCCCAAGACGGCTTTCAGGAGAAGCTTTGGTTCATATGAATACACTGTCATGTCTTTTGGCCTCGTCAACGCTCCTCCGACATTCTCTCGCATGATGAACTTCATCTTCAACGCCTACACCAATGACTTCGTTTTGGTCTATCTCGATGACATTCTGGTTTTCTTGAAGAACAAGGAAGATCATGCCAAGCACTTGCGTTTGGTTCTCGATAAGATCAGGGAACACAAGTTCTACGCTAAGTTCTCCAGGTGTGAATTTTGGCTCGATGAGGTTCTTTATCTTGGTCATATCATCTCTGCCAAGGGCATTGCCATGAATCCTGAGAAGGTGTCTGCAATTGTGAATTGGGAACCTCCTCAGAACGTGAAGCAACTCCGTAGCTTCCTCGGTCTCGCAAGCTATTGTCGAAGATTTGTTGAAAACTTTTCTAAGATCGCGAAGCCTCTCTCTAATCTTCTCCAAAAGCACGTCAAGTACGTTTGGTCTCCGGAGTGTGATATTGCTTTCAACACTTTGAAAGAGAAATTGATCACTGCTCCAGTTCTCACTCCGCCTGATGAATCCAAGCTGTACGAGGTCTTTTGTCATGCCTCTCTCCAAGGTCTTGGCACAGTATTGATGCAAGAGAAGAAAGTTGTTGCTTATACCTCTCGCCAGTTGAAGCCGGATGAGAAGAACTACCCCACTCATGATCTCGAGTTGGCGGCAGTTGTGCATGCTCTTTTGACTTGGAGACATCTTCTATTGGGAAGAAAAGTGGACATTTTCAATGATCACAAGAGTCTCAAGTACATCTTCACTCAGCCTAATCTCAACCTCAGACAAACTCGATGGGTCGAAATGATTCAAGAGTATAATCCGAGTATTGAGTATACTCTAGGCAAGGCTAATGTGATTGCTGACGCTTTGAGCAGGAAAGCTTACTGCAACAGTCTTATTCTCAAGCCTTATCAACCCGAGCTTTGTGAAGCTTTACGCAAACTTAACCTGCAAGTTGTTCCTCAAGGATTCCTCGCCAACCTTCAAGTCTCTCCTACCTTGGAAGATCAGATTCGCCAAGCCCAGCTTCTTGATGCTATGGTGAAAAAGGTGAAGATTTGGATTGCCAAGAGCCAGTCCAAGTACAAGTGCTACTGTCTTGATGACAAGGACACTCTCTTCTTCGAGGATCGTATTGTTGTACCCAAAGGTGACCTTCGTAAAGTGATCATGAACGAGGCTCACAATTCTCACCTCTCCATCCACCCTGGGAGCACGAAGATGTATCAGGACCTCAAGCAAGCTTATTGGTGGACTCGAATGAAGCGCGAGATCGCTCAATTCGTGAATGAATGTGATGTCTGCAGAAGAGTGAAGGCAGAACACCAAAGGCCAGCAGGTCTCCTCCAACCTCTTGCCATTCCAGAATGGAAGTTTGACCACATTGAAATGGACTTTGTGACTGGGTTTCCCAAGTCCAAGCGTGGCAATGATGCTATATTCGTTGTCATCGACAAACTCACCAAAGTGGCTCACTTTCTGCCTATCAAAGAGTCGATCACTGCAGCTCAATTGGCGGATCTCTATACCTCTCGTATTGTCTCTCTGCACGGTATTCCTCAAGTGATCTCTTCAGACCGTGGCAGCATCTTTACATCCAAGATTTGGGATTCTTTCCAAAAGGCCATGGGCACCAACATCCGCTTCAACACAGCTTTCCATCCTCAAACTAGCGGTCAAGTCGAGCGTGTCAACCAGATTCTTGAAGATATGCTCAGGGCTTGTGTGATCTCCTTCGGCATGAAGTGGGAGGATTGTCTTCCTTATGCTGAATTCTCCTACAACAACAGTTTTCAAGCAAGTTTGGGCAAGGCCCCATTTGAAATTCTGTATGGCAGGAAGTACGGTACCCCTCTCAACTGGTCTGAAACCGGTGAACGTCAGCTTTTGGGTAATGACTTAATCACAGAGGCAGAGGAAATGTGCAAAGTCATTCGTGATAACCTCAAAGCAGCCCAATCCCGCCAGAAGAGCTACTATGATAGTAAGCACCGTGATTTGGCTTTCGAGATTGGAGATCATGTTTACCTCCGTGTCTCTCCTATGAAAGGTACTCGTCGCTTCGGTATCAAAGGGAAGCTTGCCCCTAGATACGTGGGACCTTTCAAGATTGTCAGCAAGAGAGGCGACCTCGCCTATCAACTCGAGCTTCCTTCAAACTTTGCAAATGTTCATGACGTGTTCCATGTCTCTCACCTTCGAAAGTGCTTCAGGACTCCTGACCGCATCGTCAACTTCGAGGACATTGAGCTCCAAGAAGATCTCTCTTATCGTGAGCACCCAGTTGCTATTCTTGAAGAGACTGAACGCAAGACTCGCAACAAGTCAATCAAATTTCTCAAAGTCAAGTGGTCACACCATTCTGACCGTGAAGCTACCTGGGAATGCGAGGATCACCTCCGTTCTGAGTACCCGGCGTTCTTTCAGTCCTAGATCTCGGGACGAGATCCTTTCATAGTGGTGGAGTGTTGTAATACCCCGGATGTAACTTTCCCAATTTGTACTCCAACTCTTGCTGTTTCTGGCGTTAAGTTAATTTATTATCTCGGGTTCGGGTCTTTGTCTCCGTATGTTGTTATCATTGTCATGCATCTCATATCATGTCATCATGTGCATTGCATTTGTATACGTGTTCATCTCAGGCATTCGAGCATTTTTCCCGTTGTCCGTTTTGCATTCCGGCGCTTCGTTCTCCTCCGGTAGTCTTTTCTACCTTTTTTTCGTGTGTGGGGATTAAGCATTTCCGGATTGGACCGAGACTTGCCAAGCGGCCTTGGTTTACTACCGGTAGACCGCCTGTCAAGTTTCGTATCATTTGGACTTCGTTTGATACTCCAACGGTTAACCGAGGGACCGAAAAGGCCTCGTGTGTGTTGCAGCCCAACACCCCTCCAATTTGGCCCAAAACCCACCAAACTCTGCTCCATCATCTAGAGCGTTCGATCACGATCGCGTGGCCGAAAACCGCACCTCATTTGGACTCTCCTAGCTCCCTCTACATATAAAACTAGCCCCTCCTCCGAAATTCCGGACCCCCCTCGTCCTCAAACCCTAAATTCCAGATCCGCGCCGGCCGGACACGTCCGCCCTGGCCGGACACAGCCGCCGCACCACTCCCAGGCCGCCACTTGTCATTGCGCCGCCTTCCCCGCCGCCGGCACAGCGAAGCCCGCACCGGGCCCTCCCCGTGGCCCAAGTCGCCCGCGCCTGGATCGCCGACCGCCGCCGCCTGGATCCAGGGCCGAGCCGCCGCCTGCCGGCCTCGCGTCACCGCCGCCATCGCCCATGAGCCGCCGCCCGCTGCCTCCTTCTCCGGTCGCCGCAGCCGTCGCGGGTCCTCGCCACCGCCGCGCCGTTTCCGCCGCCCGGAGCCGCCGCCTCCTCAACGCCGGCAAGCTCCACCACCGCCGGCCGCCCTCGTCCTCGCCTCTTCTTTCTCTCCCGCCGGCGAACCGAACCCCGGCCGTCTACAGTGTACGCGCTGCCGCCTCGGCAAGCGTGCAGATCTGGAAACCCTAATCCGGAGGTTGTTTTTCTTCTAAGTCCCCGGATTTTCTAGTCCAAGTTGCCATGTTCGTAGCTCCGTAACTTTGCATCTGTAGCTCCTATTCATGCATATAGCATATCAAAATGTTCATCTCAAAGGGTACATCATTACGTTCCATTGCATAATTTTCATTTGAGTTCATCTTGATGCCCGAAATGCCGTTAGAAGAGGGCTACTTGAGATAATTGTTAGATCTGCTACTCCATTTAGCTTTTTGTCATTTTTGCCATGATTAATGTGTGCATGATATGCCCTGATGCTCTACATGTGTTTTGTTAAAGGTTTTGTCATCTTTCCAGAGGTGCAACCCATGTATTTTTGTGATGTGTGTGGTGACTAGTGCAAGCTTGCAAAGTGGTGCACTTGCTAATTCTGTTTTCAGGGACTTAGCAATTTCAATAAGTCCTGGAGCTGTTTATCTCATGATGCCATATGTTCATGTTGTTTCCTAGTGATCCGTGCCTCTTTTGAGGATGATCAGTAAGGATGTTTTGTTAATATTGTAGTGCTCCATCCATCCATATCTTTGTTTTCAATTTTGGAGCACCCTAGCTTGAGTCAATCGAGCTCTACTTTTGCTACTTCGTGAATCTGGGCAGATTGTCAACTTGTTTGCAATTTTGCCGATGATGTTGTAGTTGATACGTGCATGCTATGCTATTGTTCTTGCCATGTCTAGCTTGCATTTTGTGCCTTCTTGACGGGTGTATGCTTGTCTTTCCATGACTTGCACCGTAGTGAGTGCATCGAGCTCGTAAACATGCCTACTTGAGTTATATTTCAGCATGTGTCAGTTTTTCACTAAGCCTGAAAACTGATTATGTTTTTGCTATGTTCACATGCTTGCAATTGTATTTTCTGATCCCTTTTGGCTCAAGGTCACTAAGGACATTTGTTAAGATCTTTGAGTAGCTTCATGCCATGCTTTACTTTGCCATGATCAGGTCCTGTAGCATGTAGTTTTGTTGCTCCAAAGAGTGCTACCTGATCTGAAATTCTAGACAAGTGTTAATTTCACTAAGTCTGAGATCTGTTTTCCATATGCAATTTTGCCATGCTTGTTTGAACCTGTTAATGGATGAATTGGCCATAGCTCAGTGCTAGATTTTTGTTAAGCATCTTGAATGCATCCCTGCCATGTATTTTATTGTCATGTTTGGGTGTTGTAGCATGTTCATCTCATTGCATTTAGTTGGCTGCTTGCTGTAAATCGCAGACCGGTGTCATTTTTGAATTGCTTGCCATTTCCAAACCGTAACACCGATTCCGGCGTTCTTTATATCGTTTTCAAGCGATTTCATCTCATCTTTCCAGTGGCAGACTTGGTTTTCCAAGTTGAGGCCAGGTTCATGCATTTCTGTCATATCTTGCATTTCGCATCCCGCATCGCATCCCGCATAGCATACCATCTTTGCATTGCGTTGTTTGAGTTTGCACGTGGTTGATTGTATCCTTGTTGCTTGTTTGTCTTGTTTGGGTAGAGCTGGGAGACGAGTTCGCTAACGAGGAGCCCGTTGAGTTTGCTTTCGAGGATCCAGTCAACTCTGACAACTGTGCAGGCAAGATGATCATACCCTCGAAATCACTACTATCTTTGCTATGCTAGTTTGCTCGCTCTTTTGCTATGCCATTGCTACGATGCCTACCACTTGTTTTCAAGCCTCCCATATTGCCATGTCAAACCTCTAACCCACCTTGTCCTAGCAAACCGTTGATTGGCTATGTTACCGCTTTGCTCAGCCCCTCTTATAGCGTTGCTAGTTGCAGGTGAAGATTGGAGGTCGTTCCTTGTTGGAACATTTATTTACTTGTTGGGATATCATTATATTGCCATGTTATCTTAATGTATCTATATACTTGGTAAAGGGTGGAAGGCTCGGCCTCTCGCCTAGTGTTTTGTTCCACTCTTGCCGCCCTAGTTTCCGTCATATCGGTGTTATGTTCCCGGATTTTGCGTTCCTTACGCGGTTGGGTTATAATGGGAACCCCTTGATAGTTCGCCTTGATTAAAGATTTTCCAGCAATGCCCAACATTGGTTTTACCATTTTCCACCTAGCCTTTTCTTTCCCTTGGGTTCTGCAGAC
>NC_041392.1:194301159-194315515 GCF_002162155.2 Triticum dicoccoides
AGCGATGTCCGGGGCTACCAGGGGCAACTCTGGGCTGGCCTACCCGACGTCTGGCTCATCTGAGTGTGCCCTGAGAACGAGATATGTGCAGCTCCTATCGGGATTTGTCGGCACATTCGGGCGGTGTTGCTGGTCTTGTTTTAACCTGTCGAAGTGTCTTGAATTACCGAGATACCGAGTCTGATCGGAACATCTTGGGAGGAGGTCTATTCCTTCGTTGACCGTGAGACCTTGTCATGGGCTAAGTTGGGACTCCCCTGCAGGGATTTGAACTTTCGAAAGCCGTGCCTGCGGTTATGGGCAGATGGGAATTTGTTAATGTACGGTTGTAGATAACATGAACCTTAATTAATTAAAATGAATCAACTGAGTGTGTTACCGTGATGGCCTCTTCTCGGCGGAGTCCGGGAAGTGGACACGGTGTTGGAGTAATGTTTGCGCAGGTGGTTCTCTAGTTTCTCGCTCGCGCTTTGCCTCCTCTTCTCACTCTCTTTTGCGTATAAGCTAGCCACCATACTTGCTAGTCGCTTGCTGCAGCTCCACTCATATTTTACCTTGCCTTACCTATAAGCTTATATAGTCTTGATCGCGAGGGTACGAGATTGCTGAGTCCTTGTGGCTCACAGATTACTATTACACCAGATGCAGGGCCTGATGATTTCGCTCTAGGAGACGCGCTTGAGCTCAAGTGGGAGTTCGACGAGGACTCTCAACGTTACTATGTTTCCTTTCCCGATGATCAGTAGTGGTGCCCAGTTGGGGGTGAACGGAACCGTTGTCGCATGTTGGGTTCTCTTTTATTTTGGCGCCGTAGTCGGGCCATGAGTGTTTGGATGATGTAATGTTATTTATGTACTTGATTGACGTGGCGAGTGTAAGCCAACTATGTTATCTCCCCTTTATTATTCATATTACATGGGACGTTCTGAAGATTGCCTAACTTGCGACATATGCCTTCAATGCGATTATGCCTCTAAGTCGTGCCTCGACACGTGGGAGATATAGTCGCATCGAGGGTGTTACATGAGTGGTGGTCGGGGACGAGCGATGGTCTTTTCCTACCAATCTACCCCCTTAGGAGCATGCGTGTAATGCTTGGTTTTGATGAATTGTAGATTTTTGCAATAAGTATGTGAGTTCTTTATGACTAATGTTGAGTCCATGGATTATACGCACTCTCACCTTTCCATCATTGCTAGCCTCTTTGGTACGGTGCATTGCCCTTTCTCACCTTGAGAGTTGGTGCAAACTTCGCCAGTGCATCCAAACCCCGTGATATGATACTCTCTATCACACATAAACCTCATTATATCTTCCTCAAAACAGCCACCATACCTACCTATTATGGCATTACCATAGCCATTCCGAGAAATATTTCCATGCAACTTTCCACCGTTTCATTTATTATGACACGCTTCATCATTGTCATATTGCCTTGCATGATCATGTAGTTGACATCATATTTGTGGCAAAGCCACCATGCATAATTTATCATACATGTCACTCTTGATTCATTGCCCATCCTGGTACACCGCCGGAGGCATTCATATAGAGTCATATTTTGTTCTATTATCGAGTTGTAATCATTGAGTTATAAATAAATAGAAGTGTGATAATCATCATTAATAGAGCATTGTCCCAAATAAAAAAAGAAAAACAAGACGGGAGAAAGGCCAAAAAAAGGAAAGGCCGAAAAAAAGAGAGAAAAGAAATAAAAAGAGACAATGCTACTATCCTTTTTTCCACACTTGTGCTTCAAAGTAGCACCATGATCTTTATGATAGAGAGTCTCTTGTTTTGTCACTTTAATATACTAGTGGGGATTTTTCATTGTAGAACTTCGCTTGTATATTCCAACAGTGGGCTTCCAAAAATGCCCTAGGTCTTCGTGAGCAAGCAAGTTGGATGCACACCCACTTAGTTTCTTTTGTTGAGCTTTCATACATTATAGCTCTAGTGCATCTGTTGCATGGCAATCCCTACTCTTTGCATTGACATCAATTGATGGGCATCTCCCTATCTCGTTGATTATCCACGTCAATGTGAGACTTTCTCCTTTTTTGTCTTCTCCACATAATCCCCATCATTATACTCTATTCCACCCATAGTGCTATATCCATGGCTCACGCTCATGTATTGCGTGAAAGTTGAAAAAAGTTTGAGATTACTAAAGTATGAAACAATTGCTTGGCTTGTCATCGGGGTTGTGCATGACGAGAGCATTCTTGTGTGACGAAAATGGAGCATGACCAAACTATATGATTTTGTAGGGATGAACTTTCTTTGGCCATGATATTTTGAGAAGACATGATTGCTTAGTTAGTATGCTTGAAGTATTATTATTTTTATGTCAATATTAAACTTTTGTCTTGAATCTTTCGGGTCTGAACATTCATGCCACAATAAAGAAAATTACATAGAAAATTATGCTAGGTAGCATTCCACGTCAAAAATTCTGTTTTTATCATTTACCTACTCGAGGATGAGCAGGAATTAAGCTTGGGGATGCTTGATATGCCTCCAACGTATCTATAATTTTTGATTGTTCTATGCTATTATATTATCTGTTTTGGATGTTTAATGGGCTTTATTATACACTTTTATATTATTTTTGGGACTAACCTACTAACCAAAGGCCCAGTGCAAACTGTTTTTTTTGCCTATTTTGGTGTTTCACAGAAAAGGAATATCAAACGGAATCCAGACGGAATGAAACCTTTGGGAGAGTGATTTTTGGAACAAACGCAATCCAGGAGACTTGGAGTGGACGTCAAGGAAGCATCGAGGAGGCCACGAGGCAGGGAGGCGTGCCCCCACCCTCGTGGACCCCTCATGGCTCCCCTGACTGACTTCTTTCGCCTATATATACTCATATACCCCGAAAACATCCGAGAGCACCACGAAACCCTATTTCCACCGCCGCAACCTTCTGTACCCAAGAGATCCCATCTTTGGGCCTTTTTCGGATCTCTGCCAGAGGGGGAATCGATCACGAAGGGCTTCCACATCAACACCATAGCCTCTCCGATGATGTGTGAGTAGTTAACCACAGACCTTTGGGTCCATAGTTATTAGCTAGATGGCTTCTTCTCTCTCTTTGGATCTCAATACAAAGTTCTCCTCGATCTTCTTGGAGATCTATTCGATGTAATTCTTTTTGCGGTGTGTTTGTCGAGATCCGATGAATTGTGGGTTTATGATCAGGATTATCTAGGAACAATATTTGGTTCTTCTCTGAATTCTTTTATGTATGATTTGTTATCTTTGCAAGTCTCTTCGAATTATCAGTTTGGTTTGGCCTACTAGATTGATCTTTGTTGCAATGGAAGAAGTGCTTAGCTTTGGGTTCAATCTTACGGTGTCCTTTCCCAGTGACAGCAGGGGCAGCAAGGCACGTATTGTATTGTTGCCATCGAGGATAAAAAGATGGGGTTTATATCATATTGCTTGAGTTTATCCCTCTACATCATGTCATCTTGCCTAATGCGTTACTCTGTTCTTATGAACTTAATACTCTAGATGCATGCTGGATAGCGGTCGATGTGTTTAGTAATAGTAGTAGATGCAGAATCGCTTCGGTCTACTTGTCGCGGACGTGATGCCTATATACATGATCATGCCCAGATATTCTCATAATTATGCACTTTTCTATAAATTGCTCGACAGTAATTTGTTTACCCGCCGTAATACTTATGCTATTTTGAGAGAAGCCACTAGTGAAACCTATGGCCGCCGGGTCTATTTTTCATCATATAAGTTTCCAATCTATTTTACTTTGCAATCTTTACTTTCAATCTATATCATAAAAATAACAAAAATATTTATCTTATTATCTCTATCAGATCTCACTTTTGCCACTGGCCGTGAAGAGATTGACAACCCCTTTATCCCGTTGGTTGCAAGGTTCTTATTTGTTTGTGTAGGTGCGAGGCGACTTGCGTGTAGTCTCCTATTGGATTGTGTAACATACCGAGAATCATGCTACAGTAATCCCCTTCTAATGATGCCTTGTCATCATTGTTACTGTTGCTAATCTCACTTTGATTCTAATCCAGTCCAAATTTCCAATTCAAATTAAAGTCTAAAATTCTAATTTCTCAAACATGAAAACTAAAATGTTCAAAGAGTGTCAAATATTCCATAACCAATTATGGTGGTGACCCAACATTATTGTAAGGTGTTTAAGTGCCCTAAACTAGTTAAAACTGTGGCTAAAACAGTTAAATTAAATGCCCTTTTAATTTATAAAAATTGCAAACTATTTCAAAAGTCTCATAATCTTTTTTTGTGGCAGTACACAATAATTCTCTGAAGTTGTTTTGGCCAGTGGAATATTTTTGCAAAGTCAATTGTGACTAAAGGAAAAGGCAAAAGTTGTTGGAAAATAAAACAGAAAAGTAAAAGAAAAGAGAAACCATCCCCCTGGGCCACTTGGCCCATCTAGCTAAACAACCAGCCCAAGCCACACCCCCACTCATCCCCCTCCTCATGCTACAGGAGCTGGGGAGCCGTGGCGGGATTCCATGGCGCCCCGGCCAGGTGCCAGGCATCCCGCGGCTCCCCCTGTTGGTTAAGAGCGCCCCCGGCGGCCTCCCACCCCTCTGGAACCCTGGCCCCCAAAATTTCCCCTCCTCCTCTCGCGCTTCTCCTCTGTTCCTCGTGCATGAGCTGCCGTCAACGCGCCATCGCCGCTATCGCGGACACCGTCATCACCTACGCGCGGGAGGACATCCAGGAGGTCCAGCGTGGCCGTCTTCGTCCGTCCCGAGCATCAACTCATGCGGAGCCGCCTCATACGCTCGTCATCGAGCTCATCTTCGCCACGTGCATCGCCGGCCGCCATCATCGTTTACCTCGTCTCCGGTCCACCTCCGACCTCCCTGACCTCGCCTTCGTGCTCACTGTGAGCCCCGTCTCCTCCTCAACATCCCCTTAATTCTCCTCGTGCCCCGTAGGCTATCTTCCACCGTAGACATCGTGTCGTCCCGCGCGCACCCACGCCACGCTCCTGCTCCTGCTAGCTGTTGTTGTGTTGCTCTTTGTTTTGCGCTTGCTGCTGCCGTGGCTCGCGTCCTCTGCTACTGCTACTGCCTGCGCCGTGCCAAGGCCGCCCCCTCCCCTACTAGCCGCTACCTCTCTCGCGCGCACGCACTCACTTGCCGCCGCTCCGCCTCTGCTTCCCCGCTCCCCAGCCCGCGGCTGCAGTCGCCCGCACACCCGCTGTGCTGCTGCTCGACTACTGCGCTCCTTCTGCTGCTACCAATCGCTGCTGCTCACGGCGCTCATGCGTGCACCCGCATCGCCTGCGCTCGCCCCGTTCCGCCTCCTGGAGCCGCCTTCTGCTGCCAACTCTTGATAACCCACAACTATAGGGGATCGCAACAGTTTTCGATAAGTAAGAGTGTCGAACCCAACGAGGAGCTAAAGGTAGAACAAATATTCCCTCAAGTTCTATCGACCACCGATACAACTCTACGCACGCTTGACGTTAGCTTTACCTAGAACAAGTATGAAACTAGAAGTACTTTGTAGGTGTTGCTGGATAGGTTTGCAAGATAATGAAGAGTAAGTGAATAAAAAGTAGGGTCTGTTAAGGTAAAGAAGCAACTAAAGTAAATATAGCGAGTGTGGAAAAGTGGTGGTAGGAGTTGCGAAATTGCCCCTAAGCAATTGACTACTTTACTAGACCGATAGCAAGTATTATGTGGGAGAGGCCACTGCTAGCATGTCATCCCTTACTTGGAATTCTATGCACTTATGATTGGAACTATTAGCAAGCATCCGCAAATACTAATGTTCATTAAGGTAAAACCCAACCATAGCATTAAGATATATTTGTCCCCCTTCAATCCCGTATGCATCAATTTCTATGCTAGGTTGAAGCTTCTGTCACTCTTGCCCTCCAATACATAATCCTATCAACATACAACTAACCCTATGGTGTGATCCACGCGCGTAATCATATGATGGGCACCAAAAGACAGCAACATAACCACAAGCAAGTTAAATCAATCATAGCAATTCATCAACCATCGATAGGACAACGAAAATCTACTCAGGCATCATAGGATGGCAACACATCATTGGATAATAATATGAAGCATAAAGCACCATGTTCAAGTAGAGGGTACAGCGGGTTGCGGGAGAGTGAACCGCTGTAGATAGAGGGGGGAAGGTGATGGAGATGTTGGTGAAGATGGCGGAGGTGTTGGTGTAGATCACGGTGATGATGATGGCCCCCGGTGGCACTCCGGTGCCACCGGTCAAGGAAATATGCCCTAGAGGCAATAATAAAGTTATTATTTATTTCCTTATATCATGATAAATGTTTATTATTCATGCTAGAATTGTATTAACCGGAAACGTAATACATGTGTGAATACATAGACAAACAGAGTGTCACTAGTATGCCTCTACTTGACTAGCTCGTTAATCAAAGATGGTTATGTTTCCTAACCATGGACAAAGAGTTGTTATTTGATTAACGGGATCACATCATTAGGTGAATGATCTGATTGACATGGCCCATTCCATTAGCTTAGCACTCGATCGTTTAGTATGTTGATATTACTTTCTTCATGACTTATACATGTTCCTATGACTATGAGATTATGCAACTCCCGTTTGCCGGAGGAACACTTTGTGTGCTACCAAACGTCACAACGTAAATGGGTGATTATAAAGGTGCTCTACAGGTGTCTCCAAAGGTACATGTTGGGTTGGCGTATTTCGAGATTAGGATTTGTCACTTCGATTGTCGGAGAGGTATCTCTGGGCCCTCTCGGTAATGCACATCACATAAGCCTTGCAAGCATTGCAACTAATGAGTTAGTTGTGAGATGATGTATTACGGAACGAGTAAAGAGACTTGCCGGTAACGAGATTGAACTAGGTATTGAGATACCGACGATCGAATCTCGGGCAAGTAACATACCGATGACAAAGGGAACAACGTATGTTGTTATGTGGTCTGACCGATAAAAGATCTTCGTAGAATATGTAGGAGCCAATATGAGCATCCAGGTTCCGCTATTGGTTATTGACCGGAGACATGTCTCGGTCATGTCTACATTGTTCTCGAACCCGTAGGGTCCGCACGCTTAAGGTTTTTATGACAGTTATATTATGAGTTTATGCATTTTGATGAACTGAAGTTTGTTCGGAGTCCCGGATGTGATCACGGACATAACGAGGAGTCTCGAAATGGTCGAGACATAAAGATTGATATATTGGAAGCCTATATTTGGATATCGGAAGTGTTCCGGGTGAAATCGGGATTTTACCGGAGTACCGGGAGGTTACCGGAACCCCCCGGGAGGTATATGGGCCTTAGTGGGCTTTAGTGGAAGAGAGGAGAGGTGGCCAGGGCTGGGCCGCGCGCCCCTACCCCCCTAGTCCGTATAGGACAAGGAGAGGGGCTGGCGCCCCCCTTCCTTCTCTCTCTCCTCTTTCCCCGCTCCCGAATCCTATTCCAACTAGGAAAGGGGGGGAATCCTACTCCCGGAGGGAGTAGGACTCCTCCTGGCACGCCTTCTCCTGGCCGGCCGCACCCCCCCCCCTTTTGATCCTTTATATACGGGGGCAGGGGGCACCCCTAGACACACAAGTTGATCCACGTGATCATATTCTTAGCCGTGTGCGGTGCCCCCTTCCACCATAGACCTCGATAATATTGTAGCAGTGCTTAGGCGAAGCCCTGCGACGGTAGTACATCAAGATCGTCACCACGCCGTCGTGCTGACGGAACTCTTCCTCGACACTTTGCTGGATCGGAGTCCGGGGATCGTCATCGAGCTGAACGTGTGCTAGAACTCGGAGGTGCCGTAGTTTCGGTGCTTGATCGGTTGGGCCATGAAGACGTACGACTACATCAACCATGTTGTGCTAACGCTTCCGTTGTCGATCTACAAGGGTACGTAGATCACACTCTCCCCTCTCGTTGCTATGCATCACCATGATCTTGCGTGTGCGTAGGAATTTTTTTGAAATTACTACGTTCCCCAACAGTGGTATGAGAGCCTAGGTTTTATATGTTGATGTTATATGCACGAGTAGAACACAAGTGAGTTGTCGGCGATATAAGTCATACTGCTTACCAGCATGTCATACTTTGGTTCGGCGGTATTGTTGGACGAAGCGGCCCGGACCGGCATTACGCGTACGCTTACGCGAGACCGGTTCTCCCGACGTGCTTTGCACAAAGGTGGCTAGCGGGTGACAGTTTCTCCAACTTTAGTTGAACCGAGTGTGGCTACGCCCGGTCCTTGCGAAGGTTAAAACAGCACCAACTTGACAAACTATCGTTGTGGTTTTGATACGTAGGTAAGATTGGTTCTTGCTTAAGCCCGTAGCAGCCACGTAAAACATGCAACAACAAAGTAGAGGACGTCTAACTTGTTTTTGCAGGGCATGTTGTGATGTGATATGGTCAAGACATGATGCTAAATTTTATTGTATGAGATGATCATGTTTTGTAACCAAGTTATCGGCAACTGGCAGGAGCCATATGGTTGTCGCTTTATTGTATGCAATGCAATTGCGCTGTAATGCTTTACTTTATCACTAAGCGGTAGCGATAGTCGTGGAAGCATAAGATTGGCAAGACGACAACGATGCTACGATGGAGATCAAGGTGTCACGCCAGTGACGATGGTGATCACGACGGTGCTTCGAAGATGGAGATCACAAGCACAAGATGATGATGGCCATATCATATCACTTATATTGATTGCATGTGATGTTTATCTTTTATGCATCTTATCTTGCTTTGATTGACGGTAGCATTATAAGATGATCTCTCACTAATTATCAAGAAGTGTTCTCCCTGAGTATGCACCGTTGCGAAAGTTCGTCGTGCTGAGACACCACGTGATGATCGGGTGTGATAGGCTCTACGTTCAAATACAACGGGTGCAAAACAGTTGCACACGCGGAATACTCAGGTTATACTTGACGAGCCAAGCATATACAGATATGGCCTCGGAACACGGAGACCGAAAGGTCGAGCGTGAATCATATAGTAGATATGATCAACATAGTGATGTTCACCAATGAAACTACTCCATCTCACGTGATGATCGGACATGGTTTAGTTGATTTGGATCACGTAATCACTTAGAGGATTAGAGGGATGTCTATCTAAGTGGGAGTTCTTTAAGTAATATGATTAATTGAACCTAAATTTATCATGAACTTAGTACCTGATAGTATCTTGCTTATTCATGTTTCATTGTAGATAGATGGCCCGTGCTGTTGTTCCGTTGAATTTTAATGCATTCCTTGAGAAAGCAAAGTTGAAAGATGATGGTAGAAATTACACGGACTGGGTCCGTAACTTGAGGATTATCCTCATTGCTGCACAGAAGAATTACGTCTTGGAAGCACCGCTGGGTGCCAGGCCTGCTGCTGGAGCAACACCAGATGTTATGAACGTCTGGCAGAGCAAAGCTGGTGACTACTCGATAGTTCAGTGTGCCATGCTTTACGGCTTAGAATCGGGACTTCAACGATGTTTTGAACGTCATGGAGCATATGAGATGTTCCAGGAGTTGAAGTTAATATTTCAAGCAAATGCCCGGATTGAGAGATATGAAGTCTCCAATAAGTTCTATAGCTGCAAGATGGAGGAGAACAGTTCTGTCAGTGAGCATATACTCAAAATGTCTGGGTATAATAATCACTTGATTCAGTTGGGAGTTACTCTTCCAGATGATTGCGTCATTGACAGAATTCTCCAATCACTGCCACCAAGCTACAAGAGCTTCGTGATGAACTATAATATGCAAGGGATGAATAAGACTATTCCCGAGCTCTTCGCAATGCTGAAAGCTGCGGAGGTAGAAATCAAGAAGGAGCATCAAGTGTTGATGGTCAACAAGACCACTAGTTTCAAGAAAAAGGGCAAAGGGAAGAAGAAGGGGAACTTCAAAAAGAACAGCAAGTAGATTGCTACTCAAGAGAAGAAACCCAAACCTGGACCTAAGCCTGAAACTGAGTGCTTCTACTGCAAGCAGACTGGTCACTGGATGCGGAACTGCCCCAAGTATTTGGCGGATAAGAAGGATGGCAAGGTGAACAAAGGTATATGTGATATACATGTTATTGATGTGTACCTTACTAATGCTCGCAGTAGCACATGCGTATTTGATACTGGTTCTGTTGCTAATATTTGCAACTCGAAACAGGGACTACAGATTAAGCGAAGATTGGCTAAGGACGAGGTGACGATGCGCGTGGGAAATGGTTCCAAAGTCGATGTGATCGCAGTCGGCACGCTACCTCTACATCTACCTTCGGTATTAGTATTAGACCTAAATAATTGTTATTTGGTGCCAGCGTTAAGCATGAACATTATATCTGGATCTTGTTTGATGCGAGACAGTTATTCATTTAAATCAGAGAATAATGGTTGTTCTATTTACACGAGTAATATCTTTTATGGTCATGCACCCTTAAGGAGTGGTGTATTCTTATTAAATCTCGATAGTAGTGACACACATATTCATAGTGTTGAAGCCAAAAGATGCAGAGTTGATAATGATAGTGCAACTTATTTGTGGCACTGCCGTTTCGTTCATATCGGTATAAAGTGCATGAAGAAACTCCATACTGATGGGCTTTTGGAACCACTTGATTATGAATCACTTGGTACTTGCGAACTGTGCCTTATGGGTAAGATGACAAAGACACCGTTCTCCGGTACTATAGAGAGAGCAACAGATTTGTTGGAAATCATACGTACAGATGTATGTGGTCCGATGAATGTTGAGGCTCGTGGCGGATATCATTATTTTCTCACCTTCACAGATGACTTAAGCAGATATGGGTATATCTACTTGATGAAACACAAGTCTGAAACGTTTGAAAAGTTCAAATAATTTCAGAGTGAAGTTGAAAATCATCGTAACAAGAAAATAAAATTCCTACGATCTGATCGTGGAGGAGAATATTTGAGTTACGAGTTTGGTGTACATTTGAAACAATGTGGAATAGTTCCGCAACTCACACCACCCGGAACACCACAGCGTAATGGTGTGTCCGAACGTCGTAATCGTACTTTACTAGATATGGTACGATCTATGATGTCTCTTACTAATTTACCGCTATCGTTTTGGGGATACGCTCTAGAGACGGCCACATTCACGTTAAATAGGGCACCATCAAAATCCGTTGAGACGACACCTTATGAACTGTGGTTTGGCAAGAAACCAAAGTTGTCGTTTCTGAAAGTTTGGGGCTGCGATGCTTATGTGAAAATGCTTCAACCTGATAAGCTCGAACCCAGATCGGAGAAATGTGTCTTCATAGGATATCCAAAGGAAACTATTGGATATACCTTCTATCACAGATCCGAAGGCAAGACTTTTGTTGCTAAATTTGGAAACTTTCTGGAGAAGGAGTTTCTCTCGAAAGAAGTGAGTGGGAGGAAAGTAGAACTTGACGAGGTAACTGTACCTACTCCCTTATTGGAAAGTAGTACATCACAGAAACCTGTTTCTGTGACACCTACACCAATTAGTGAGGAAGCTAATGATGATGATCGTGAAACTTCAGAACAAGATACTACTGAACCTCGTAGATCAACCAGAGTGAGATCCGCACCAGAGTGGTACGGTAACCCTGTTCCGGAAGTCATGCTACTAGATCATGATGAACCTACGAACTATGAAGAAGCGATGGTGAGCCCAGATTCTGCAAAATGGCTTGAAGCCATGAAATCTGAGATGGGATCCATGTATGAGAACAAAGTATGGACTTTGGTTGACTTGCCCACTGATCGGCAAGCAATTGAGAATAAATGGATCTTCAAGAAGAAGACTGACGCTGACGGTAATATTACTGTCTACAAAGCTCGACTTGTCGCAAAAGGTTTTCGACAAGTTCAAGGGATTGACTATGATGAGATCTTCTCACCCGTAGCGATGCTTAAGTCTGTCCGAATCATGTTAGCAATTGCCGCATTTTATGATTATGAAATTTGGCAGATGGATGTCAAAACTGCATTCCTGAATGGATTTCTGGAAGAAGAGTTGTATATGATGCAACCAGAAGGTTTTGTCGATCCAAAGGGAGCTAACAAAGTTTGCAAGCTCCAGCGATCCATTTATGGACTGGTGCAAGCCTCTCTGAATTGGAATAAACGCTTTGATAGTGTGATCAAAGCATTTGGTTTTATACAGACTTTTGGAGAAGCCTGTATTTACAAGAAAGTGAGTGGGAGCTCTGTAGCATTTCTGATATTATATGTGGATGACATATTACTAATTGGAAATGATATAGAATTTCTGGATAACATAAAGGGATACTTGAATAAGAGTTTTTCAATGAAAGACCTCGGTGAAGCTGCTTACATATTAGGCATTAAGATCTATAGAGATAGATCAAGACGCTTAATTGGACTTTCACAAAGCACATACCTTGACAAAGTTTTGAAAAAGTTCAAAATGGATCAAGCAAAGAAGAGGTTCTTGCCTGTGTTACAAGGTGTGAAGTTGAGTCAGACTCAATGCCCGACCACTGCAAAAGATAGAGAGAAAATGAAAGATGTTCCCTATGCTTCAGCCATAGGCTCTATCATGTATGC
Organism: Triticum dicoccoides; assembly: GCF_002162155.2. Lineage (NCBI taxonomy): Eukaryota > Viridiplantae > Streptophyta > Magnoliopsida > Poales > Poaceae > Triticum > Triticum dicoccoides. The sequence goes on from NC_041392.1 coordinate 194,313,743, forward strand.
AATGATGTGTACCATACCTGATGTGTGCCTTGCTATAAGTCTAGCAGGGAGGTACCAAAGTAATCCAGGAGTGGATCACTGGACAGCGGTCAAGAACATCCTGAAATACATGAAAAGGACTAAGGATATGTTTCTCGTTTATGGAGGTGACAAAGAGCTAATCGTAAATGGTTACGTCGATGCGAGCTTTGACACTGATCCGGACGATTCTAAATCGCAAACCGGATACATATTTACATAAAACGGTGGAGCTGTCAGTTGGTGCAGTTCTAAACAAAGCATCATGGCGGGATCTACGTGTGAAGCGGAATACATAGCTTCTTCGAAAGCAGCAAATGAAGGAGTCTGGATGAAGGAGTTCATATCCGATCTAGGTGTCATACTTAGTGCATTGGGTCCAATGAAAATCTTTTGTGACAATACTGGTGCAATTGCCTTGGCAAAGGAATCCAGATTTCACAAGAGAACCAAACACATCAAGAGACGCTTCAATTCCATCCAGGATCTAGTCCAGGTGGGAGACATAGAGATTTGCAAGATACATACGGATCTGAATGTAGCAGACCCGTTGACTAAGCCTCTTCCACGACCAAAACATGATCAGCACCAAGGCTCCATGGGTGTTAGAATCATTACTGTGTAATCTAGATTATTGACTCTAGTGCAAGTGGGAGACTGAAGGAAATATGCCCTAGAGGCAATAATAAAGTTATTATTTATTTCCTTATATCATGATAAATGTTTATTATTCATGCTAGAATTGTATTAACCGGAAACATAATACATGTGTGAATACATAGACAAACAGAGTGTCACTAGTATGCCTCTACTTGACTAGCTCGTTAATCAAAGATGGTTATGTTTCCTAACCATGGACAAAGAGTTGTTATTTGATTAACGGGATCACATCATTAGGTGAATGATCTGATTGACATGACCCATTCCATTAGCTTAGCACTCGATCATTTAGTATGTTGCTATTGCTTTCTTCATGACTTATACATGTTCCTATGACTATGAGATTATGCAACTCCCGTTTGCCGGAGGAACACTTTGTGTGCTACCAAATGTCACAACGTAAATGGGTGATTATAAAGGTGCTCTACAGGTGTCTCCAAACGTACATGTTGGGTTGGCGTATTTCGAGATTAGGTTTTGTCACTCCGATTGTCGGAGAGGTATCTCTAGGCCCTCTCGGTAATGCACATCACATAAGCCTTGCAAGCATTGCAACTAATGAGTTAGTTGTGAGATGATGTATTACGTAATGAGTAAAGAGACTTGCCGGTAACGAGATTGAACTAGGTATTGAGATACCGACGATCGAATCTCGGGCAAGTAACATACCGGTGACAACGGGAACAACGTATGTTGTTATGCGGTCTGACCGATAAAAGATCTTCGTAGAATATGTAGGAGCCAATATGAGCATCCAGGTTCCGCTATTGGTTATTGACCGGAGACGTGTCTCGGTCATGTCTACATTGTTCTCGAACTCGTAGGGTCCGCACGCTTAAGGTTTCGATGACAGTTATATTATGAGTTTATGCATTTTGATGAACCGAAGTTTGTTCGGAGTCCAGGATGTGATCACGGACATAACGAGGAGTCTCGAAATGGTCGAGACATAAAGATTGATATATTGGAAGCCTATATTTGGATATCGGAAGTGTTCCGGGTGAAATCGGGATTTTACCGGAGTACCGGGAGGTTACCGGAACCCCCCGGGAGGTATATGGGCCTTAGTGGGCTTTAGTGGAAGAGAGGAGAGGT
>NC_041392.1:194315764-194338893 GCF_002162155.2 Triticum dicoccoides
TCCCGAATCCTATTCCAACTAGGAAAGGGGGGAATCCTACTCCCGGAGGGAGTAGGACTCCTCCTGGCGCGCCTTCTCCTGGCCGGCCGCACCCCCCCCTTTTGATCCTTTATATACGGGGGTAGGGGGCACCCCTAGACACACAAGTTGATCCACGTGATCATATTCTTAGCCGTGTGCGGTGCCCCCTTCCACCATAGACCTCGATAATATTGTAGCAGTGCTTAGGCGAGGCCCTGCGACGGTAGTACATCAAGATCGTCACCACACCGTCATGCTGACGGAACTCTTCCCCGACACTTTGCTGGATCGGAGTCCGGGGATCGTCATCGAGCTGAACGTGTGCTAGAACTCGGAGGTGCCGTAGTTTCGGTGCTTGATCGGTTGGGCCATGAAGACGTACGACTACATCAACCACGTTGTGCTAACGCTTCCGTTGTCGATCTACAAGGGTACGTAGATCGCACTCTCCCCTCTCGTTGCTATGCATCACCATGATCTTGCGTGTGCGTAGGAAATTTTTTGAAATTACTATGTTCCCCAACAACCGGAAGCGAGGGGGAGAGAGCCCCCCTCCTTCTTCTTCTTCCTTGACGTCCTCCCTAGATGGGAGAAGGGTTTCCCCTCTGGTCCATGGCCTCCATGGCAAGGGAGGGGCGAGAGCCCCTCCGGGATTGGATCTGTCTCTCTATCTCTCTATGTTTCTGCGTTCTGAGATTCTTCCCTTTCACCGTTTCTTATATTCCCGGAGATCCGTAACTCCGATTGAGCTGAAATTTTGACACGATCTCTATCCGGAAATTAGCTTTCTTGCGGCGAAAGAAGGGCACCAACCGCCTTGCGGGGTGGCCACGAGGGTCAGGGGCGCGCCTGACACCCTGGGGCGCGCCCCCTACCTCGTGGGCCCCTCGAGCATCGTCTCGCGTGGATTCTTCTTCCCAAAAATCATATATATTCCAAAAAAATCTCCGTCAGTTTTTATTCCGTCTGGACTCCGTATGATATGGATATTCTGCGAAACAAAAAACATGCAACAAACAAGAACTGACATTGGGCACTGGATCAATATGTTAGTCCCAAAAATAGTATAAAAAGTTTCCAAAAGTATATGAAAGTTGAATAATATTGGCATGGAACAATCAAAAATTATAGATATGACGAAGATGTATCAGCATCCCCAAGCTTAATTCCTGCTCGTCCTCGGGTAGGTAAATGATAAAAAAGATAATTTTTGATGTGGAATTCTACCTAGCATAATCTTGATCATATGTCTAATCATGGCATGAATATTTAGACACGAGTGATTCAAAGCAATAGTCTATCATTTGACATAAAAACAATAATACTTCAAGACTACTAATAAAGCAGTCATGTCTTTTTAAAATAACATGGCCAAAGAAAGTTCTCCCTACAAAATCATATAGTCTGGCTATGCTCCATCTTCACCACACAAAATATTCACATCATGCACAACCCCGATGACAAGCCAAGCAATTGTTTCATACTTTTGACGTTCTCAAACCTTTTCAACTTTCACGCAATACGTGAGCGTGAGCCATGGACATAGCACTATAGGTGGAATAGAATATGATGGTTGTGGAGAAGACAAAAAGGAGAAGATAGTCTCACATCAACTAGGCGTATCAATGGGCTATGGAGATGCCCATCAATAGATATCAATGTGAGTGAGTAGGGATTGCCATGCAACGGATGCACTAGAGCTATAAGTGCATGAAAGCTCCAACTGAAACTAAGTGGGTGTGCATCCAACTTGCTTGCTCATGAAGACCTCGGGCATTTGAGGAAGCCCATCATCGGAATATACAAGCCAAGTTCTATAATGAAAATTCCCACTAGTATATGAAAGTGATAACTCAAGAGACTCTCTATATGAAGAACATGGTGCTATTTTGAAGCACAAGTGTGGAAAAAGGATAGTAGCACTGCCCCTTCTCTCTTTTTCTCTCATTTTTTTGTTTTTTAATTATTTTTTTGTTTTTTTTGGTGGGCTTCTTTGGCCTCTTTTTTTATTTGGGCTTCTTTGGCCTCTTTTATTTTTTTGTAAAGTCCGGAGTCTCATCCCGACTTATGGGGGAATCATAGTCTCCATCATCCTTTCCTCACTGGGGCAATGCTCTAATAATGATGATCATCACACTTTTATTTACTTACAACTCAATATTACAACTCGATACTAGAACAAAGATATGACTCTATATGAATGCCTCTGGCGGTGTACTGGGATGTGCAATGATCTAGCGTAGCAATGACATCAAAAAAACAGGCAAGCCATGAAAACATCATGCTAGCTATCTTACGATCATGCGAAGCAATATGACAATGAATGCTCAAGTCATGTATATGATGATGATGGAAGTTGCGTGGCAATATATCTCGGAATGGCTATGGAAATGCCATGATAGGTAGGTATGGTGGCTGTTTTGAGGAAGGTATATGGTGGGTTTATGGTACCGACGAAAGTTGCGCGGTACTAGAGAGGCTAGCAATGGTGGAAGGGTGAGAGTGCGTATAATCCATGGACTCAAAATTAGTCATAAAGAACTCACATAATTATTGCAAAAATCTATTAGTCATCGAAACAAAGTACTACGCGCATGCTCCTAGGGGGATAGATTGGTAGGAAAATACCATCGCTCGTCCCCGACCGCCACTCATAAGGAAGACAATCAATAAATAAATCATGCTCCGACTTCGTTACATAACGGTTCACCATACGTGCATGCTACGGGAATCACAAACCACAACACAAGTATTTCTACAATCCACAACTACCCACTAGCATGACTCTAATATCACCATCTTTATATCGCAAAACTATTGCAAGGAATCAAACACATCATATTCAGTGATCTACAAGTTTTATGTAGGATTTTATGACTAACCATGTGAATGACCAATTCCTGTCATCTCTCTAAATAGATATAAGTGAAGCAAGAGAGTTTAATTCTTTCTACAAAAGATATGCCCGTGCTCTAACAAATATAAGTGAAACAAAAGAGCATTCTACAAATGGTGGTTGTCTATGTAAAGAGAAACAGGCAATCCAAACTTCAAATGATATAAGTGAAGCACATGAAGCATTCTATAAAGCCATACTCAAAAGATATAAGTGAAGTGCAAAGAGCATTCTATAAATCAACCAAGGACTATCTCATACCAGCATGGTGCAAAAAATAAACATGAAAACTAAAGTAAAGACGCTCCAAGATTGCACATATCGCATGAACGAAACGAATCCGAAAACATACCGATATTTGTTGAAGAAAGAGGGGATGCCTCCCCAGCATCCCCAAGCTTAGACGCTTGAGTCTCCTTGAATATTTACTTGGGGTGCCTCGGGCATCCCCAAGCTTGAGCTCTTGCCTCTCTTCCTTCTTCTCACATCGAGACCTTCTCGATCATCGAACACCTCATCCACACAAAACTTCAACAGAAAACTCGGTAAGATCCATTAATATAATAAAGAAAATCACTACTCTAGGTACTATGGAAAACCAATTAATATTTTGTTTTTGCATTGTGTCTACTGTAATATAACTTTTTCATGGCTTAATCCACTGATATAAATTGATAGTTTCATCAAAACAAGCAAACTATGCATCAAAAACAGAATCTGTCTAAAACAGAACAGTCTGTAGAAATCTGAACATTCACCATACTTCTGATACTTGAAAAATTCTTCCAAAATTAGGAAAAATAAACAATTTGTACAGCAAGACAGTGCAAAAAGAATCAGAACCATTTGACGTTCCAGTAAAAAACTAAAATTCATCCACTACAGCCAAAGTTTCTGTCCTGCACCGCACAAACCAACAAGCATCGTAAACATCCTAAAGGCAAATCTTGGCACATTATTTCTATAATACAATGGAATAGTACAAGGGGATAATTATTTTTGTTGAAAAGTTTCTGTAATCAAGATTCACAAAGTTGTCGTGAGCATGAACAAAGTTCAAGGAGCTCTCCCACTTCAGCAGTGCTTGTCTTTCTCACTTTCACTTTCCTTTTTGAAAAGTTTTGGGTTCCCCTCTTTATTTTTGTTGTTTTTAAACTATATGAAAGCACTCAACAGAAATAAATGACTCTCTAAAACTTCCAGGTTGTCTCCCTGGCAGCGCTTTCTTTAAAGCCATTAAGCTAGGCATATAGTGCTCAAGTAGTGAATCCACCCGGATCCCAAGGTATATCAAAGCCAATTTTAATTAACAATGATTTGTAATTTAGTGGTGAGCACAAGGTAACATATATCATGTAATGACGAAGTCTAACTCTCTTCCTATGCGTCAGCATGTCATAAAAGAACAATTCATGCACACATAGTAAAGGCCAATGCATAGTATGAACAGTTTCTTGTAATTCTATCATATTGGAAACATAGGGAGGTGGAGATATAGTTCCTCTCTCATAATAATTGCAAGTAGGAGCAGCAAGCACATGCATATTATACTCATCAAAATCAGCATGTGCATCGGTAAAAGGCAACCCATCAATGTAATCCTTAATAAGTGCAAACTTCTCCGATATAGTGTAGTTTGGAGAATTCAAAAAGATAATAGGACTATCATGCATGGGTGCAATAGCAACAATTTCATGTTTAACATAAGGAACCATAGAAAGTTAATCTCCATAAGAATAATTCATATTGGCATCTTGGCCACAAGCATAGCAAGAATCATCAAAAAGGGATATTTCAAGAGAATCAATGGGATCATAACAATCATCATAGCAATCATCCTTCGTTAAGCACGAAGGTGAATTAAACAATGTATGAGTTGAAGAGTTACTCTCATTAGAAGGTGGGCATGGGTGATCAATCCACTCTTCCTTCTTTTGTTCTTCGCTCTCCTCATCATCATTTTCATCCAATGAGCTCACAGTTTCATCAATTTCTTCTTCCATAGACTCCTGCAAAATATTAGTCTCTTCTTGGACAGTGGAGACTTTCTTAATAAGAGCATTAATTTCGTAATTGTATTCATAATTCTCATAACAATATTTCAGGAACAGCATCATCAAAATCTTCAAACTCTTTAAACATAGATTCAATTTCATAAGCACCCTTAAAAGCAACAAATTCTTCTATTTGTTCCACATCATAGTAATTATATATACCATTTGTTGGGGAACGTTGCAGAAAACAAAAAAAAATTCCTACGATTTCACCAAGATCCATCTATGAGTTCATCTAGCAACGAGTGATCGGATGCATCTACATACCTTTGTAGATCGCGAGCGGAAGCGTTCAAAGAACGGGGATGAGGTAGTCGAACACGACGTGATCCAAATCACCGGAGATCCTAGCACCGAACGGACGGCACCTCCGCGTTCAACACACGTACGGTCAGCGTAACGTCTCCTTCTTCTTGATCCAGCAAGAGGGAAGAAGAGGTTGAGGAAGATGGCACCAGCAGCAGCACGACGGCATGGTGATGGTGGAGCTGCAGTACTCCGTCAGGGCTTCGCCAAGCACTATGGAGGAGGAGGAGGTGTTGGAGAGGGAGAAGGAGGCAACCAAAGGCGTGGATGAAAAGCCCTCCTTCCCCCACTATATATAGGAGGGCCAGGGGGGCGCCGGCCCTAGGAGATCCAATCTCCTAGGGGGGTGCGGCCAAGGGGAGGTTTCCCTCCCCCCCAAGGCACCTAGGAGGTGCCTTCCACTAGTGGGACTCTTCCCCTTTCAAAACCCTAGGTGCATGGGCCTCTTGGGGCTGGTGCCCTTGGCCCATGTAGGCCAAGGCGCACCCCCTACAGCCCATGTGGCCCCCCGGGACAGGTGGCCCCACCCGGTGGGCCCCCGGGACCCTTCCGGTGGTCCCGGTACAATACCGATAACCCCGAAACTTGTCCCGATGGCCGAAATAGGACTTCCCATATATAAATCTTTACCTCCGGACCATTCTGGAACTCCTCATGACGTCCGGGATCTCATCTGGGACTCCGAACAATATTCGGGGTACTGCATATACATATCCCTACAACCCTAGCATCACCGAACCTTAAGTGTGTAGACCCTACGGCTTCGGGAGATATGTAGACATGACCGAGACGACTCTCTGGTCAATAACCAACAGCGGGATCTGGATACCCATGTTGGCTCTCACATACTCCACGATGATCTCATCGGATGAACCACGATGTCGAGGATTCAAGCAACCCCGTATACAATTCCCTTTGTCAATCGATATGTTACTTGCCCGAGATTCGATCGTCGGTATCCCAATACCTCGTTCAATCTCGTTACCGGCAAGTCACTTTACTCGTACCATAGTGCATGATCCCGTGACCAGGCACTTGGTCACTTTGAGCTCATTATGATGATGCATTACCGAGTGGGCCCAGTGATACCTCTCCGTCATACGGAGTGACAAATCCCAGTCTCGATCCGTGTCAACCCAACAGACACTTTCAGAGATACCCGTAGTATACCTTTATGGTCACCCAGTTACGTTGTGACGTTTGGTACACCCAAAGCACTCCTACGGTATCCGGGAGTTACACGATCTCATGGTCTAAGGAAAAGATACTTGACATTGGAAAACTCTAGCAAACGAACTATACATCTTGTGCTATGTTTAGGATTGGGTCTTGTCCATCACATCATTCTCCTAATGATGTGATCCCGTTATCAATGACATCCAATGTCCATAGTCAGGAAACCATGACTATTTGTTGATCAACGAGCTAGTCAACTAGAGGCTTACTAGGGACATGTTGGTGTCTATTATTCACACATGTATTACGATTTCCGGATAACACAATTATAGCATGAATAAAGACAATTATCATGAACAAGGAAATATAATAATAATGCTTTTATTATTGCCTCTAGGGCATATTTCCAACACTGTTAGCATAAGAAGCCAAGGTTTCATTATCATTAAATTCATATGAAAAGGGAAGGTGTGGACCCTTCACCTTAGAGCAACAAGTATAATCATATCTCAAGCATAGTTGTCTAGCATACCACTTCAATATATGAATTTGATCCCATAATAGTTTCCCTTTTTGTGTCAAGCGGTAATCCCTAAGGTATTCACGTTGATCTAACGTTACTCCCATTACATAATTGAATGGGGTTTTCTCAGGATTATTAAAGTAGTACATAATATCTTTCACATAACCAGCATCGAGGGTTTTAGGAGGTTCCCCATCTCCATAAGCAGCAAGTACACCTAATTTTTTGGTACTTCATGTTCCATATCCATAACTAAAGATAGAGAACAACTAAGAACAGCAAATAAAAATTACTTAGTGATAAAGCAAACAAGCACACACGAGAATATTCACCCCACGCTATTGCTCCCCGGCAACGGCGCCAGAAAAAGGTCTTGATAACCCACAAGTATAGGGGATCGCAACAGTTTTCGATAAGTAAGAGTGTCGAACCCAACGAGGAGCTAAAGGTAGAACAAATATTCCCTCAAGTTCTATCGACCACCGATACAACTCTACGGACGCTTGACGTTCGCTTTACCTAGAACAAGTATGAAACTAGAAGTACTTTGTAGGTGTTGTTGGATAGGTTTGCAAGATAATAAAGAGTACGTGAATAAAAAGTAGGGGTTGTTAAGGTAAAGAAGCAACTAAAGTAAATATAGCGAGTGTGGAAAAGTGGTGGTAGGAGTTGCGAAATTGCCCCTAAGCAATTGACTACTTTACTAGACCGATAGCAAGTATTATGTGGGAGAGGCCACTGCTAGCATGTCATCCCTTACTTGGAATTCTATGCACTTATGATTGGAACTATTAGCAAGCATCCGCAACTACTAATGTTCATTAAGGTAAAACCCAACCATAGCATTAAGATATATTGGTCCCCCTTCAATCCCGTATGCATCAATTTCTATGCTAGGTTGAAGCTTCTGTCACTCTTGCCCTCCAATACATAGTCCTATCAACATACAACTAACCCTATGGTGTGATCCACGCGCGCAATCATATGATGGGCACCAAAGGACAACAACATAACCACAAGCAAATTAAATCAATCATGGCAATTCATCAACCACTGATAGGACAACGAAGATCTACTCAGACATCATAGGATGGCAACACATCATTGGATAATAATATGAAGCATAAAGCACCATGTTCAAGTAGAGGGTACAGCGGGTTGCGGGAGAGCGGACCGCTGTAGATAGAGGGGGGAAGGTGATGGAGATGTTGGTGAAGATGGCGGAGGTGTTGGTGTAGATCGCGGTGATGATGATGGCCCCCGGTGGCACTCCGGTGCCACCGGAAGCGAGGGGGAGAGAGCCCCCCTCCTTCTTCTTCTTCCTTGACCTCCTCCCTAGATGGGAGAAGCGTTTCCCCTCTGGTCCATGGCCTCCATGGCAAGGGAGGGGCGAGAGCCCCTCCGAGATTGGATCTGTCTCTCCATCTCTCTCTATTTCTGCGTTCTCAGATTCTTCCCTTTCACCGTTTCTTATATTCCCGGAGATCCGTAACTCCGATTGGGCTGAAATTTTGACACGATCTCTATCCGGAAATTAGCTTTCTTGCGGCGAAAGAAGGGCACCAACCTCCTTACAGGGTGGCCACGAGGGTCAGGGGCCTGCCCCCCTACCTCGTGGGCCCCTCAAGCATCGTCTCGCATGGATTCTTCTTCCCAAAAATCATATATATTCCAAAAAAATCTCCATTAGTTTTTATTCTGTTTGGACTCCGTATGATATGGATATTCTGCGAAACAAAAAACATGCAACAAACAGGAACTGACACTGGGCACTGGATCAATATGTTAGTCCCAAAAATAGTATAAAAGTTGCCAAAAGTATATGAAAGTTGAATAATATTGGCATGGAACAATCAAAAATTATAGATACGACGGAGACGTATCACCAACCTCCCCCCTCAGCCACTCCGGCCCCGCGCGCCTGCCTCCCTGCCCTTCACCGGCCGTCGCTCCCCGCCTACCTCCTGCCGTCGGTGTCTGCCCCGTGGCGCCCTCCTCCATCGAACGCCCTACCGCTGACGTGGCTCGGGGTGGGGCCCACCCCGGGTCACTGCCACCGGGACCCCTAGACCCAGTTGACTGGTCAACTAGCCCAGTTGACCAGGTCAGCCGGGGCCCGCTAGTCAGCGTCTGGTGCACCCATGGGTGCACTGCACCAGGTGCACCCAGTTTTTAACTGGCAAATTTTTTTTGAATTTAAAATAATTAAGAACATTAGGAAATCATTTAAAAACCTTAGAAAATCATAGAAAATAAACCGTAGCTCAGATGAAAAAGTTATATATATGAAAGTTGCTCAGAACGACTAGACAAATCCTAAAACACAGTCCGTTCGTCTGCCACACATCCCTAGCATAGCGAACATCTAACTTTTCCCCTCCGGTTCGTTTGTCCGAAAATGCCTAACTCCGGGAAAACTTTCCGGATGTTATCACCCTTCACCGGTATCGTGTAGCACCGCGCTAGAACACGTCTAGCTCTGCCTGTTGTCCTGTTATGCACTTGCTTGCTATGTATTCACTGTTTCTTCCCCCTCTTCTCTTCGGTAGATCCCATGACGATGCTGATGCCCCTGTGATCGACTACGTCATCGACGACACTTCTTCCTTTATAGCAGAGCTTCTAGGCAAGCCCCCCTTTTGATCATCATGATATCGCCCATTCCATTCACTCATTCTTGCATTAGATTTTGCTACTATTATTGTTTGCTCCTATTCTGATGCATAGCCTGCTTTTGTATCTGCTGTTGTACCTTACCTGCTTATCCTAAACTGCTTAGTATAGGTTGGTTAGTGATCCATAAGTGACCCCCACCTTGACCTTGTTGCCCCTGCTTCATCATTGAAGACCCGATTAACGGGATCGAAGACCAGGCCCCGGCAACGCACATCACTTCCCCTTAGTTGCTCGACACTACTGGGTTACTATCGAGTGCCGAGGGTGAGACCTCTACAGCACTTCTAATGTTAACCCTGTAGTGTAGCTATTCGGTCGTAGTCATCGAGGGTGATTCTGCCTTAACCACTTCCGATACGGCTCTGTCGTGCAACCCCTCAAGTGTAAACCTCAAGGGTGGATCCTCTTACGTTCACCTTGATGATTACATCAAGTGGAATTCCCCGAGGGTGATTCCTCGGGTTTTCCCCTTGGTGTTATACACACCGTTACTATGGTTACTATGACTTTACACTGAACCATGTTACTGAAGACGGGTCGGCCCTGAGGGGTACCCGCGCGAGCTTAATTGCGAGTGATGTGGAGACGGGTTGACCTGGAGGGTGCCCGCGAGATAATTACGAGGCGTGGCCGGGCATTCCTAGCCCTTGTCGTAGGTCCTCGAGACGGGGCAACAGGGTCACATCTTTCGTGAGTCTCTGCTTTTTACCGCGCGTTCCTAATCCACTACGATTTGGATATTTGATCCGAGGGGCCTCTAGTCTGATAGCACTAACCATCACATGGGCATAGTATGGGCATTCTGCGTCGTATGCATCAATCGAAGCTTAATCGACGTCAGCGACTAAGCGGCGCGCGCCGGGTTGGACTGCATAAGCTCCTGCCTTGTTGAAGGAGGTAGCTAGGTCTGCTCACCGGCCGCGTACGCAATGTGCAGGAGTTCCCGAGGAGATGGCCCATGACCCCTGGGGGCATAGGTTTAGTCCGGCGTGCTGGCCTCTCTATTAAGCCTAGGTCGGGTTGCGGCGTATTTTTTGGCCGAGGTCGGGCATGACCCAGGAAAGTGTGTCCGGCCGAAGTTAATCGAGTGTGGTGGGTAAGTTGGTGCACCCCTGCAGGGAAGAAAACATCTATCGATAGCTTGTCCTGCGGTAACGGACACTTGGAGTTGTATCCCGATCGATACAACTAGAACTGGATACTTGAGATGAGAAATGGATATGAGACATGGTTATGATGAATGGATAGTATGGCTCTAGGATTGCTTTCTCGCAGGGAGTCAAGAAAGGATCTCTGGCCGAGGTTGATAACACTACTGCTACTTTACTTTATGCTACTCTACTCCCTCCTGTTGATGCAAGATGGTGGTTTCCAGAAGATGCTAGTCATCGATAGGACTAAGCCTTTCCTCTATTCTCGCATTCTGCAGTTTAGTCCACAGATACAACCCATTTCCTTTGATACATATGCATACTTAGTTTAGATCTGATGTAAGTCTTGTGAGTACTTTGGATGAGTACTCACGGCTGCTTTGCTACCTCTTTCCCCCCATACCCGATTGTTGCGACCAGATGACGGATCTCAGGAGCCAGATGACACCACTGATGACTACTGCTACCCCGAGGGTGACTACTACTACGTGACGGCCGCTGACGACTTGGAGTAGTTAGGAGGCTCCCAGGCAGGAGGCCTTGCCTTTTCGATCGATGTTGTTTTTGTGCTATCCTTCTTAAGGCAAACTTGTTTAACTCATGTGTGACGCCCCGAGACCGATGTGCCAGGTTTCTTCCAGTTATTCGTTGTCGTTGCCATGTCATTCGCTTGCGTGTTGCATCTTGCCATGTCATCATGTGCATTGCATCATCATGTTTTCAAAACTTGCATCCGTCCGAGTTCTCCTCGTTCTTTTCGTTATCCGTTCTGAGCCCGACCACACTTGCACGCGCCCGCGGCACGTCCGAAATATTATTTTATATGTGGCTGGAAAATGTTCTCGGATTGGGTTGAAGTTGGCGTGTGGTCTTACTATAGTGTAGATAGACCGCCTGTCAAGTTTCATCGCATTCGGAGTTCGTTTGATAGCCAACTGTTAAACTATAGCGGCAATATAGCCGGTCTAACGTCGGACGTTTTCGGTCTCCAGAAACCTTGTCGGGCTGCATTTCCGTCTCTCTCTTCTCAGCCTGAGACCTCTCCTACACAGCCTAGGCCCAGCCTACCCCCCTCTTTGCACAGTGCATCGACCCCTCGCGCGTGTCTGAAACTTCTCCGGACCCGACTCGGACTGTCGCCACCGTTGTGTCTGGATCATCCCCAAACATCTACAAATCGTCTGCGTTTTCTTATTTGGGCCCCCTAGCCTATTTTTCCCGATCGTCCGATTACGATCAGAGGGACCTAACCATCCTAAAAAATGATCTGTTTTGCTATATATAGATCACCACTAGCCTATTTTGGACAAACCCTAAAATCTAGGTCTTTTGTCCCCCCCCCCTCAGCCGCCGCCACACTCCACCGAATCCACATCGGGATCCTCCCTGATCCCCTCATCCACCTCCTCCAATCCCGCAGCCTCCTCCCGATCCACCAGCCAGTCACCTCCAAATCCTCCCCCCTGCCTCAATCTGGACCGAGAGCCCGAGTCCCTGCAGCACCGGCGCCGCGACCCTATTCTTCCTGGAGACGCACGCAGCGCCAAGCCTCCCGCTCGCTCGCTCTCGTGGTCGTGTTGACCGTGGGTCAGCGTGTGGACCTCCTCACCCCGTCGGAAGCCCAACCACTCATCCAGCGCCACGCGTAGGCCCAACGCCTCTCCAGCCGCAGTGCCTAAGGCCCGGCCTGCTCCCTTCCAGATCCAAGCCGGCCCAGTCAAGCCCGATGTGAGCAGCTCCCCAGCGCCCCACCTTTTTTTTTCTTCCTGTTGTTGGGCCAGCAGTTTCGGCCCAGAGTCTATTTTTTTAGGCTCTGCGATTTGTCTAATTTTCCAAGGAATGCTGTTTTGCAGAAAACCCCTCATAGTTCACGCATATAATAACTTAATAACTAAGCATCACATGTAAAAACTTTATATATGAAAAATGCTTAAAATTGTGTCTAGTTTCATAATATGTCACTTTCACCCATGCTTAAAATATTTAAAATGCTGTTTGGTTAAATTTACTCATATGCCATGCTAAATGATTTAATTCATAACTAAATAACCGTAGCTCCAAATTTAATAAACTTTATATGTAAATGGGGTGGGAAAATGCCTAGTTTAACATGGTGACATTGCTTTGCATGTTTAACAACTATAAAATATGGTTTAGGGCAGAACAGTACCAAAACCTAAAATATGCACATGAGGATTTTCCGGAATTGTTGTTTGTTGTTCCGGCCTCATTTAAACTTGCCTAGATAGGTAGTTTTCATTTGCTTCACCCCTTGCCATGTTAATCAACATTTAATTTTGTTGGGTACATAAACGAGAGAGAACTAAATAAGTCATGTGGTGTTTTCTTCAAAATGCAACTCCGTTGCATATTGAGCTCCATTTAATTTGTAGGATTGTTTGTGCATTTTGCCATGCCATGCCTCATTAAACCGGACATGCATCATACTTGGTTGTGCATCATGCCATGCCTATGTGATGGTTGTTTACTATGTTGTTTGCTTCTTTCTGGTGTTGCTTCTTCAGGTTGGTTCCGATAACGTCGCGTTTGTAAGGTTTCGTTCGACTTCGTCCGCTTGTCTTCTTCATGGACTCGTTCTTCTTCCTTGCGGGATCTCAGGCAAGATGACCATACCCTCGAAATCACTTCTACCTTTGCTTGCTAGTTGCTCGCTCTTTTGCTATGCCTATGCTGCGATACCTACCACTTGCTTATCATGCCTCCCATATTGTAAGCCAAGCCTCTAACCCACCTTGTCCTAGCAAACCATTGTTTGGCTATGTTATCGCTTTTCTCAGCCCCTCTTATAGCGTTGTTAGTTGCAGGTGAAGATTGGAGTTTGTTCCTTGTTGGAACATGGATATTTTGTTGGGATATCACAATATCTCTTATTTATATTAATGCATCTATATACTTGGTAAAGGGTGGAAGGCTCGGCCTTATGCCTGGTGTTTTGTTCCACTCTTGCCGCCCTAGTTTCCGTCATATCGGTGTTATGTTCCCGGATTTTGCGTTCCTTGCACAGTTGGGTTATAATGGGAACCCCTTGACAGTTCGCCTTGAATAAAACTCCTCCAGCAAGGCCCAACCTTGGTTTTACCATTCGCCACCTAGCCTTTTTCCCTTGGGAGTCACGCATCTCGAGGGTCATCTCAATTTAACCCCCCCCCCCGGGGCCAGTGCTTGTCTAAGTGTTGGTCCAAACTAGAGCCCCTTGCAGCGCCACCTCGGGGAAACTCGAGGGCTGGTTTTAGTTGTACGGATTGCTTATCCGGTGTTCCCTGAGAACGAGATATGTGCAGCTCCTATTGGGATGTCGGCACATCGGGCGGTCTTGCTGGACTTGTTTTACCATTGTCGAGGATGTCTTGTAACCGGGATGCCGAGTCTGATCGGATTGTCTTGGGAGAAGGAATATCCTTCATTGACCGTGAGAGCTTGTGATGGGCTAAGTTGGGACACCCCTGCAGGGATTGAACTTTCAAAAGTCGTGCCCGCGGTTATGGGAAGATGGGAATTTGTTAATGTCCGGTTGTAGATAACCTGAAGTTGATCTTAATTAAAATACATCAACCGCGTGTCTAACCGTGATGGTCTCTTCTCGGCGGGGTCCGGGAAGTGAACACGGTGTTGGAGTTATGCTTGATATAGGTTGTTCTAGGATCACTTCTTGATCATAGATTCTCGACCGTGCTTTTGCCTTCTCTTCTCGCTCTCATTTGCGTATGTTAGCCACCATATATGCTAGTAGCTTGCTGCAGCTCCACCTCATACCTTTTACTCTTCCTATAAGCTTAAATAGTCTTGATCGCGAGGGTGTGAGATTGCTGAGTCCCCGTGACTCAAAGATTACTTCCAAAACCAGCTTGCATGTGTCGTTGAACCGTGCAGGTGACGCAACCAGTCTCAAGGAGGAGCTCGATGCAGATCTTGTCCTTTGTGTTATTTCGTTTCAGTTGATCAGTAGTGGAGCCCAGTTGGGACGATCGGGGATCTGTGTAGCATTTGGGGTAGTCTTCTTTTATTTTGGTTCTGTAGTCGGACCTTGATTGTATCTGGTTGATGTAATGCTTTATTCATGTATTGTGTGAAGTGGCGATTGTAAGCCAACTATGTATCTCTTTCCCTTATGTAATACATGGGTTGTGTGAAGATTACCTCACTTGTGACATTGCTTTCAATGTGGTTATGCCTCTAAGCCGTGCTCCGACACGTGGGAGATATAGCCGCATCGAGGGTGTTACATCATGTTTGTACTCAGATATTGTTGCTTCCGCTGACTCTTGTGGATTCGAGCTTATGTATTCGAGCCCTCGAGGCCCCTAGCTTGTAATATAAAGCTTGTATTATTTTCAATTTGTGTCTAGAGTAATGTTGTGATATCTTTCCGTGAGTCCTTGATCTTGATCGTACACATTTGCGTGTATGATTAGTGTACGGTCAAAATCGGGGCGTCACAGATTGATACCTTGGTTCTCAAAAACTGAGGGAAATACTTACGCTACTTTGCTGCATCACCCTTTCCTCTTCAAGGGAAAACCAAAGCAGTGCTCAATCGGTAGCACTATGCATCACCATGATCTTGCGTGTGCATAGGAAATTTTTTGAAATTACTGCGTTCCCCAACACTACCACCTCTCTGTCCTGCATCCACTATTGAATATCCACTGGGGCTACTGTATCACTGATAGAAATACCAAAATATCTGTGAGAGTGGCCATACAGCACTTCAAAAGGTGACTTGCCCACTACTGAATGCCAATTTGTGTTATACCAGAATTCACACATTGATAAACATTTACTCCACTTAGAGGGGTGAGAACTGATGAAACTCCGGAGATAACATTCAACTTGTTGGTTAACTCTCTCTCCGTTTGCCCATCAGTAGCAGGATGGTAGGCAGAACTCATACTCAACTGGGTGCCAGTCCTCTGAGTCAGTGTTTGCCAAAAATTACTCGTGAACACAGGATCTCTGTCTGAAACAATGTACTCGGGCATCCCATGCAGTTTATATACATTGTAAAGGAAAACTTTAGCTACTTTATGTGCAGAAAAAGAATGCCTGAGAGGCATGAAATGACCATATTTGCTAAATTTATCTACAACCACCAAGATATAGTCAAACTAATATGAAGGAAGCAGTCCAGTAATGAAATCCATTGTAACAGTTTCCCATGCCTTGTTTGGAACTGGCAAGGGAGATAACAGCCTAGGGTACTTCACTCTCTCAGGCTTAGCTTGTTGACAAACTAAACAGGATTGCACTTTGTCCTTAATAAACTTTTTCATGCCAGTCCATTTGAACAAAGAGTGGATTCTGTGGTAGGTGACAGGAAACCCAGAATGACCACCAATAGGACTATCATGGAAGGCAGAGTAAATCTTGTCATGCGGCTCCATATTATTTCCCACCCAGATGCAGCCTTTGTATCTCAATAATCCCTGCAGCAGTTGGAAGTTAGGTCTAGCAGATGGATTCACAGCAAACTCTTGCAGTAATTCAATGGCCTTGTCATCAGTAGAATAGCTAGCTACAATATCTTCTAACCACACAGGACAGGATCTAGAGATGTGGAATATTTGAAAAGAATGAGGCCTTCTAGAAAGAGCATCTGCAACAGAATTTTCCACCCCTTTTTTATACACAATATTGTAATTCAAACCCATGAGCTTAGTTAAAGCGTTTTGATGCCAAACAGTGTACAGTTTCTGAATTTGCAAGTGCACAAGGCTCTTCTGACCAGTTCTAATTGTGAATTGCTAGAACTGCAAATAAGGTCTCCATTGATCTACAGCTAGTAGGATAGCCAGATATTCCTTCTCATAAACTAAAAGAGCTCTATTCTTTGGACCCAAGGCCTTACTAATATAAGTTAGAGGATGTCCCTCTTGCATGAGAACTGCACCAATGCCCAAGTCACAGGCATCAGTTTCTATAACAAAGGGTTTATCATACTGAGGGAGGGCCAGAACTGGAGCTTCAATCAAGGCTTTCTTTAAAGTTGCAAATGTTGTTTCTGTAACTTCAGTCTAGACAAATGGGACTCCCTTTTTAAGCAGTTCAGTCAGGGGCTTGCTAATTACTTCATAATGCTGAATAAATTTCCTATAATAACCACTCAGACCCAGGAAACCTCTGACTTCTTTGACATTAGTTGGAGTAGGCCATTGCTCTACTGTTTGGATTTTGCTAGGATCTGTTGCAACTCCTTGAGCAGTTATTGTATGTCCCAAGTAACCAATCTGTTGTTGAGCAAAAGCACATTTTGACATTTTGACTTTCCACTGGTCAGCTCTTAGCAAAATAAGAACTTCTCTAACATGCTTCAAATGCTCCTTATAGGACTTGCTGAAGATTAAAATGTCATCAAATAAAACTAAGGTGTTCTTCCTATTAACTGGGGACAATGTGGTGTTTAGGGCTCCCTTAAATGTTCCTGGAGCTTCATTGAGACCAAAAGATAAAACTGTGAACTCATAGTGGCCCGGATGAGTTTGGAAGGTTGTTTTATATTCTTCCCCTGCATCCAGTCTGATCTGATGGTAACCAGCCCTGAGATCTAACTTAGTGAACCAAGCAGCACCAGATAATTCATCCAAAAGTTCATCAATCACAGGCACTGGAAACTTCCCTTTGATTGTGATAGCATTTAGCATTCTGTAGTCCACTACTAATCTCCATTCCCCCTTTTTTTCTTAACGAGAATTACTAGAGAAGAGAAAGGGCTTTTGCTGGGTCTGATGACACATGAATTTAACATCTTTGTAATTTGTTTTTCAAGTTCATCCTTTAACTGTGGTGCTATTCGGTATGGTCTAACTGTTATTGGTCTGGCTCCTGGAATTAAATTGATCATGTGGTCACATTCTCTTCTAGGAGGTAACTGAGTAGGAGTTTCAAACACATCAGCAAATTCTTCCAACAACAACTGAATTTTCGGGGTAACAGTAGCTTGTCCTTCAGCTTGAATTGCAGAAATAGAAACACAGGTGTAAGAACACTCTTCAGATCCAATGCCATGTAAAGTGACTGTATGTCCCTCCTTGTTAAATGATAACCATTTTTCAACCCAATCAACATATATAGGACTATGCTGGGCCAGCCAGTCCAACCCCAATATGCCATCATAAGTTTGCAGGGGCAACAACTTGAAATCTGAAATGAAATTAGCACCATTGCACTGCCACACACAATTTTTGATTTGTTGTTGGCACTGAATTGTTGAACCACCAGCTACTGTAACAGTGAGAGTTTTAATTGGGCTGACCCCTGCTAAGGAACTGTGTTGCAAATCGAGGAAAGAATGTGTACTGCCCGAGTCAACAAGAAATTGAAATTTGTGGCCTTGCAATTCAACCTCTAATTGTAAAACCGGGGCTTCTGGTTCCTGTCCCATAGCTGCAGCAGATAATCTAATGGAATGAACTGAAGATTGATCATGTTGTTCACTATCAGAATCAGACTCTTCGGTGGAATTAGATTGTAGTTGTTCTGTCATTTCTTGCACAAAATGTAGTTGAACTGTGGCCTTGCACACATGATCCTTAGACCATTTCTCTCCACAAACAAAACACAGTCCCTTAGATTTCCTGTAATTTCTGAGCGTTGTCCACTTATCTTCTTGAGCTACACTGCTGACAGAATCTGAATTTCGTCGGTCTTCCTGTTTCTGAACCTTCAAACTGGCATAGCTAGGAGTTGTTACTGATTTCCTTGGGGTAGAGCAACTGGTAGAAGAGTACGTCTCACTTAACTCCTCGTGCAACAAAGCAAGTTCGTATGCTGCATCTAAATCATTGGGTTTCTGCAGTGCAACAGCCATCCTCACCCCAGGCTTCAAACCATCCAAAAACCTGGTGGTGTAATGCAAGGAGTTGGGTGTATCTTCATACGCTGTTAACTGATCATAGAGCTCAGCAAAACGTTCAACATAGTCTTCTACAGTCGTTGTTTGAGCAGTTCGAAAAAGCTTCCTGAGCAGGGTTTGTTGTTGGTTGCGCCTAAAACGACTCTGTAACGCAGCACAGAAATCTGACCAATTGGTATTCGGCATGTGCCTCTGCATAGATTCAAGCCACCATGTAGCAGCACCTTCCAAATGAGCTGTGGCCAACGATAACCATCTGTGAGGAGGCGTGTTCCACAGTCTGAACTGGTCTTCGCAACGATTTTGCCACAATCTCGGGTTCAAGCCATCGAACTTGGGAATCTCCAGATGCATGGAAAACGAGGAATACTCAGCAGTATCCATCGAATGAGGATCACGGGGAGAAAAAATTCTGGGGGAAAAACTGAATCGCGCGCATCTCTGATCGGAGGAGGGACATAAATGTTATGTGCCTTCCCCTGGTGTTCGTTATCGAAGCCAAGGGCGCTGGTCGCAGCAGCGCCACGCCCCGGCCCAGCGTTGCGTGAAGACGAAGTTCCGTCAGCCTTGGGATCTGGCTCCAGCGGCTCCATCTTGTAGAAATCCGTCCTGATTTGCTCGAGGTCGAGGGCAATTTCGTCGCGGATCCCATACGCCCGTGCCGACATGAGGCTGTGGAGTGTCGCGTTGTTTGCTTCGATCATCTTGCTCATCGATTTGAGGAGTGACTCACCATGAGTCCGGAGCTTGTTGTCCATGTCGCTGGTGAACTCATGACAGAGGAGTTTGTAGACGGTGCGGCTGTCGGCGCTGAGCTCCTCCATGGCCTGGATTCGTCGCCGTTCGCCGATACGCGCCGCGTAGTCATGGGGGGGGGGGGCAACTCCAGGGCGATGAGGCTCTGATTACCAGATGTGAGGATCTCTCTAGCAACTCTCTCGATCTAGGGATTTCATGGCAAAGAGGAACTAGAATTTGAATTATCGATAGAGGGATTCCTCCCAGCCACCCACACCTCTGTTTGGATAAGCGAGTTACAAGCCACAACTGGAGCCGTCCAAATCCCAGCCGAAGACAAACGTAACAACTCCTGTAGCTATATAACGGTACACCCGCTCAGCGGGCCCAGTTTGGGCTAGCAAGCCACTGGGGAAGCTTTTTGGGCTGGTTGGACTTGGGCCTCGGTTCTTTCTGAGTTGGCACTCCGCTCTTGTCGGCACGGTCTTGATCAGCTACAGGGCTTTCTTCAGTATCTTCAGGGATAGCAGGTACTGAGCCGCTGACACCTTCGCACGCACTCCGGTCCAGCTACGGCTCAACCTGCAGACGACGCAGCCGACTCCGGCGCCTGCGAGCAGGGAGGCCGCGCTGAAGAAGATGAGCATAGTGGCTTCGCTTGGAAGCGGGCGAGCAGAAGTTGAACAAGGCCGATGAGTACATGGAGACAGAGAGCTGGGGCGCGAGCCGCGGTTCCATGGCCATTGGAGTCGGCGCGAGATGCAGATCGACGGAGCTGCAGATGAGACACCGTGGAGGCGACCCCGAGCAGGGAGGTCGCGCTGAAGAGAGATGGTCGTGGGTGAGACGGCCTCGCCGTTTGGTGGCGGCCGGCAGCTCATAGTCGCGCTAGCAGAGCGGGGCAGCGGCGGTGATGTGCCCATGAGTGACTGCTGTGCATGGTGGGTTGGGGGTAGGTGACGAGAGAAGAGAGTAGAGAGTATGCGTCCGGGCGTATGTGTTTAACAACGAACGATCCTTGAGTTTGATGTGTCCTCCTCAATGGCTTTAAGATTCGTACAGAAAAATCAAACAACAATACCAGCATCAGTGATATTGGTATGAGAAATCAACAGCAGGAAAGAAAGAAAAAGACACGTGTCGTTCGACAAAGGAGGTGGATGCCTGCCTTGTAATCCGCCGGCTGAAGGGGAGGATTTCAAAAAAAAAAAAGAGTAGTCGATTTCCTCTGGAAAGTGACAGCACCAGCAGCGAGAAATAAGAAGGAAAGATCGCGTCTGTTCCCAATCAGTTTCCCACTGCCGTCAGAAATGCAAGCACCAAATCGAAACGGGGCGCAGGAGGGGAATCGAGGAGGAGTAGGGGGGAGTCGGATCCATGGACCTGGCCGCGAAACGGGGCCGGCTTCCGCCGTTCCGTCCGGACCGACGGGTTCCACATCGGAGGCGGGGAGCGGAGCGCCGGAGGAGCCGCGGCCTCGGCGCGGGAGGCTGCCCCTCTGGCTCCGTGCTGCATACAAGCGATTGGTTCCACTTCTATCTAGGGTTTCAGTCAACCTCCGAATCCGGCCGCCGCCGCCCAACCTCGACCGAGATGAGGACAGATTCAGCGCGCTCCCCGACGACGTCCTTCGAGGAATCCTGGAGCACCTCGACCTGTGCGAGGTGGTCCGCGCCCGCGCAGTCTCCACGCGGTGGCGGCACCTCCACCACCTGCTCCCGCGCCTGCATCTCGACGTCCGCCACTTCGTCGGAGCCAATTCGGCGGTCTTGATCACTGGGAATTCTCCGGTGGCCGACGTCATGGAGGCATTCACGGGCGCGCTGTGCAGTTTACTGTCTGCATGTCCTCCTCCGGCCCAGTGCAAGTGCGCCATCAAAACCCTCAGCCTCCGCTTCTTCCCGATGTCGGACCTGAGCTCCATAGGCCGCGCCGTCGAGGACGCTATCGCCGGCGGCGAGATTGAATGCCTTTAATTTCACACGTGCTCGCCATACAGTTTACGGACTGGTTTCAACACTGAAGGGCTGCGTGCTGAGCTGGGGCAGCTGTTCATGTCCTTCTCCCGTGCCTATCCAGTTACCTTCCGGTGGCTCACGATGCTTAAATTCAACGACCTTGTGTTTGGCCATTCTGACGTCACCGATCTCATTAGAGCTTGCAATAGGCTCAGACACCTCACCCTGAGTTCCTGCGGACTGGTTGATCGGCACTCTGTGCTCAAGATCGACACGCCACGCTCAAGGCTCCATGAGCTCTGCTTCATTGGCTTTCGTTGCAGATGGATTGAGTTGATCGATGTACCCAAACTTACAGAAGTGCGGTTCCAATCTTCACGCTTCGAAAACCCTCCGGTGCGGTTCGGCTATGTTCCGGAGCTTCGCTGCTTGTTCATCATTTCCCGTATCATAAGCTTTTCGGCGCCACTCGCACTGAGTGGGTGTCTACCATGGAGTTCCAGGAACTTCTCTAATTTGTATCTCGATTTTGGCAGCCAAATGGTGAGTTAATTTCGATGTGCCACATGAGTTTTTGTCTGCCTCTGAATATCGTATGCGTTTCTTCTCCAGCAATTTCATCTGTCTATTTGTGTTTCTCTTGTTGCAGATGTGGATTCGGATGGAACATCCGAAGCAGCTCACTTTTACATTCAGAAACCTGACCAATGTGGGGCTTTTTGGTATCTTTCCTATAACGCCCTCGATGCGGCTATATCTCCCACGTGTCGGAGCACGACTTAGAGGCATAACTGCATTGAAAGCAATGTCGCAAGTGAGGTAATCTTCACACAATCCATGTAATACATAAGGGAAAGAGATACATAGTTGGCTTACAATCGCCACTTTACACAATACATGAATAAAGCATTACATCAACTAAATACAATCAAGGTCTGACTACGGAACCAAAATAAAAGAAGACTACCCCAAATGCTACACAGATCCCCGATCGACCCCAATTGGGCTCCATTACTGATCAACTAGAACGAAACAACACAAAGGATAAGATCTTCCAAGAGCTCCTCCTTGAGCTCGGTTGCGTCATCTGCACGGACTCATCGGCACCTGCAAGCTGGTTTTGGAAGTATCTGTGAGTCACGGGGAGTCAGCAATCTCGCACCCTCGCGATCAAGACTATTTAAGCTTATGGGTAAGGTAAAGGTATGAGGTGGAGCTGTAGCAAGCGACTAGCATAATATGGTGGCTAACATACGCAAATGAGAGCGAGAAGAGAAGGCAAAGCACGATCGAGAAACTATGATCAAGAAGTGATCCTAGAACAACCTACGTCAAGCATAACTCCAACACCGTGTTCACTTCCCGGACTCCGCCGGAAAGAGACCATCACGGTTACACATGCGGTTGATGTATTTTAATTAAGGTCAACTTCAGGTTTTCTACAACCGAACGTTAACAAATTCCCATCTACTCATAACCGCGGTCACGGCTTTCGAAAGTTCAAATCCCTGCAGGGGTGTTCCAACTTAGCCCATCACAAGCTCTCACGGTCAACGAAGGATATTCCTTCTAGCGGGAAGACCCGATAAGGCTCGGAATCCCGGTTATAAGACATTTCGACAATGGTAAAACAAGTACAGCAACACCGCCCGAATGTGCCGACAAATCCCGATAGGAGCTGCACATATCTCGTTCTCAGGGCACACTCAGATGAGCGCTCCATACAACTAAAACCAAACCTCGAGTTTCCCCGAGGGGGC
>NC_041392.1:194339265-194387890 GCF_002162155.2 Triticum dicoccoides
GATGACCCTTGGGCTGGCCGACCCAAGGGAAAGAAAAGGCTAGGTGGCGAATGGTAAAACCAATGTTGGGCATTGCTGGAGAAGTTTTATTCAAGGCGAACTGTCAAGGGGTTCCCATTATAACTCAACCGCGTAAGGAACGCAAAATCCGGGAACATAACATCGATATGACGGAAACTAGCACGGCAAGAGTGGAACAAAACACCAGGCATAAGGCCGAGCCTTCCACCCTTTACCAAGTATATAGATGCATTAATTAAATAAGAGATATTGTGATATCCCAACAAAATATCCATGTTCCAACATAGAACAAGCTCCAATCTTCACCTGCAACTAACAATACTATAAGAGGGGCTGTGCAAAGCGATAACATAGCCAAACAACGGTTTGCTAGGACAAGGTGGGTTAGAGGCTTGGCTTAACAATATGGGAGGCATGATAAGCAAGTGGTAGGTATCGCAGCATAGGCATAGCAAAAGAGCGAGCAACTAAGCAAGCAAAGATAGAAGTGATTTTGAGGGTATGGTCATCTTGCCTGAAATCCGACAAGGAAGAAGAACGAGTCCATGAAGAAGACAAACGGATGTAGCCAACGTATCCTCACAAATGCAATGTTTCCGGAACCAACCCGAAGAAGCAACACCAGAAAGAAGCACACAACATAGTAAACAACCAACACATGAACATGGCATGATGCACAATCAAGAATGATGCATGTCCGGTTTAAAGAGGGCATGACATGGCAAAGTGCACAAACAAACCTACAAATTAAGTGGAGCTCAACATGCAACGGAGTTGCATATTGAAGAAAACACCACATGACTTATTTAGTTCTCTCTCGTTACCCAACAAGGTTAAATGTTGTTAGCATGGCAAGAGGTGAAGCATGACAAAACTATCTAATCTAGGCAAGTTTAAATGAGGCCGGAACAACAAAACAACAAGTCCGGAAACTCCTCATATGCATACATTAGGTTTGGTACTGTTCTGCCCTAAACCATATTTTATAGTTGTTAAACATGCAAAGTGATGCCACCATGTTAAACGAGGCATTTTTCTACCCCGTTTACATATAAAGATTATTTAAAACCGAGCTACGGTTATTAAGTTATGAATTAAAGCATTTTAACATGGCATAGGAGCAAATTTAACCAAACAACAGTTTAAACATGTCAAACATGCATGAAAGTTGGATATTGTGAAACTAGATAAAATTCTAGACATTTTACATATATGACATGTTTTATTTGGATGCATGGATATTCGGTTATTAGCATCTTAAAGCAGTGGCATTCCTGTAATTATGCATGCACTGAAAATAGAGAAAAACTCAGGGAAGACAAAAAACATACGCGGGCCAGAAGCAACACAGTGCAGCGGCCCGGGAGCAAAAGAGGCCCAAGCGGCTGGATGTGGATGAAGCATGACGAAACTATCTAATCTAGGCAGGTTTAAATGAGGCCGGAACAACAAAACAACAAGTCCGGAAACTCCTCATATGCATACATTAGGTTTGGTACTGTTCTGCCCTAAACCATATTTTATAGTTGTTAAACATGCAAAGTGATGCCACCATGTTAAACGAGGCATTTTTCTACCCCATTTACATATAAAGATTATTTAAAACCGAGCTACGGCTATTAAGTTATGAATTAAAGCATTTTAACATGGCATAGGAGAAAATTTAACCAAACAACAGTTTAAACATGTCAAACATGCATGAAAGTTGGATATTGTGAAACTAGATAAAATTCTAAGCATTTTACATATATGACATGTTTTATTTGGATGCATGAATATTCGGTTATTAGCATCTTAAAGCAGTGGCATTCCTGTAATTATGCATGCACTGAAAATAGAGAAAAACTCAGGGAAGAGAAAAAAAACATACGCGGGCCAGAAGCAACACAGTGCAGCAGCCCGGGAGCGAAAGAGGCCCAAGCGGCTGGATGTGTGTGTAGGCAAAAGAAAGTAAAACAGGGAGAGCTGGGTCTCGAACCCAGGACCTCCCGCTTGCAAATTAGTAACCCCAACCACTGAGCTGCAAGCGTGTTTATGATAAATCCGGGCGCCTGGATTCTTTTGACCTATGACCAGAGGGCCGAGCCTTTGGCCATGGCTACACGGAGAACACCGGCATCGACAGTGTTGAGCCGGGAGACGACATCTCGCCAAGCAGAGCGGCGACGTGCCTGCGGAAAAAGGTGAGGGTGCTCGTGGTGGAGCACGCGAGCATGCTCTGCTCGAGGACGCGAGCGGACAGGGACTCTGTGTGATTGCGGCCATGGCAGCGAAGCACGACAAGGTGGGCGGCTGAAGCTAGGTGGTGCGGCGCGGCTGCGCGCGAGGCAGGGGCGAAGCAGAGGGGCGGCTGCGAGGCAAAGCACGCTGGGCGCGCGCGGGAGCGAGTGCGCGAGGCAGGGTGGCATGCAAGGTGAGCTTCAGGAACTCGCCCATGGCAGATATGGAATAGGCAGGCTCGGGAAGACGACCACGACGACAGGATCAAACCGGAGAGGGAGTTGGGAAGGAGCGGGGCATCACCGTGGGGGTGCTGCTGGAGTCGTACAAGGTCAACGGAGATCATAGACGGCGGGAGGATGCGCTGATCGAGGCGGTGGACTTGGCGGGGGCTTCGGGTCTGAGACGAAGAGGAAGAAGATGCGCCGGTCTTGGCGCTCCTGGGCTAGGACTTGACACGGGAACGGAGCAGGGACGTCGAGGCGCGCACGCTGGAGAGGAGACAGAGGCCGACGGGGTCGCAGATCATGTCAGAGGAGCTCGTCTCCCTCTCGGACATGGTGTTGGTGGAGGAGGTTACAGGAGCGTGAGGATGGATTACCTCCTAGCGG
This sequence comes from Triticum dicoccoides, assembly GCF_002162155.2. NCBI lineage: Eukaryota > Viridiplantae > Streptophyta > Magnoliopsida > Poales > Poaceae > Triticum > Triticum dicoccoides. The sequence goes on from NC_041392.1 coordinate 194,342,118, forward strand.
CGGCGGAGAAAGGAAGGGGGAGGAAGAGGGAACCCTAGGCGAGAGGCGGGGCTATATAGGGGTGCGGGTGCCATGGTTCCCCTGTGTCCATGGCGTGCGTGAAAAGAGAGGGAGCGAGGTAGAAGAAAAAGGGGGTGCGGTTCGGGCTTGGCTGCTGACGCGGGGGACCCGCATGTCCACGTGGGTCGAGTGGGAGAGAGGGATGTGCGGCGCTTTGGTGAGAAAAAGGAGGGAGGAGGGCGCAGGGCGGGCCTAGCGGGCTGTGGCTGGATCTGATGTTGGGTCCGCTGCTGGGCCGGCCTGAAGGCTGAGGCCCAGGTAGGCTGCTGCTGCTTTCTCTTTTCTTTTACATTCCTCAACCAGAAAGTAAACAGAAAAGCACAGGGATAAAAGAGGGGAGTATGAGTAATATAAAAATATCCTCGAGACCCTGGATTAATGCCCTAATTGATAAAATTGGTTTGGACAATTTTTTAGAGGTATAAAAATAAAACAAGTTTGAATTAAATTCAAACTTGGGCCATTTTTTAAACCTAACCAAAACAACTCAGAAAAGATGAGATTAGGCCGAGAGGTAACTGGCATGGTCCCAAAATTATAGGAAAAGAATGAACATTAAATTGGTGCAAGGAATAGAATACCACAATTAAAATGGATTAACGAAGAAGGAGAAGAAGATCAAGAGAATATAAGATGACCAAGCACGGTTGTGGGTGGAGAAGAAGATGAAGTTGAGAAAGAGACAATGCAGGGGTTGATGCACTGTGCAAAGAGACTCCGGTTTAGGCAAGAGGGAAAACGAAGAACAGGGTTGGTCTTCGAACAGTCAACAAAAGCAAGGGGGAACGCGGCAGCTACGAGCGGATGCAAGTTTTAAAAACAATGACAGCAACAAGTGCCGATGCAATGCAAATGATGACATGATGCAATGCACAAATGCAAAGATGAATGCAACAGACAAAACAAATCACATGACGAAACTCGGAAACCCTGTAAGGCATCTGAAGCTCCGGTCTTGGGGCGTTACAACACTCCACCACTACGAGAGGATCTCGTCCCGAGATCTAGGATGGCACCGGAGTGAAAACGGAAGAGAAAGAGAAAATGTAAAACTAAGTTGCTTCTTTGACAAACGAGTGAAACCACGAGCCTTGAGAGGTTAAACAATTGAAAGAAAGAAAGCAATGAAGAAGAACAAAGTTGAAAGCACTCCGGTAGGGAAGAGGAACAAGGAAGAACAAATTCAGACAACACTCCGGTTGAAAAAAAAAGAATTGAATAAGAAGTAAGATGAGAAGACACTTGATGAAATCACAACACACTTCCTCCGGAACTATTGAATGAATGGAACAAGGGGTAAGAAAGATCTCAGACAACACTCCGGTTGAAAAGAGATGTCAGGCTTGATAATGCGAAAAGAACTTGATCAAAAAGGGCACAACACTCTGGTTAAATGGATAAGCAAAGAAAAGAACATGATCTTTGATAGAACAAGATGATGGTTGAAGAAGCAATAACACGATGCCTCCGGAACGAAAGAATGGAAGTTGGATCGTCGAAACAGAAGAACAGGGAATAAGACACCATCTTCTAACCCAAATGAGTTTGAAAAGCATCTTGAAAAGAAGGGTCGAACGGAATTGTTGGAAAAACTAGCAACGAAAAGAGTACGCTTGTTGTGGGCTTATGAAGAACATCTCAAAACTTAAGATGAAATTCTGCCACTAACGGAAAACAATAGATTGGATTGATATGAGCAAGAAGACGAGAAACTATTTCACCGGAGGATAAAAGAAGAAATTGGGTCACTTATAAGCACCATAGATGGCCATAATCCTTATGGAAAGTTTTAGGTGAAATATAACCCAAGATACCTCCATTAAAGAGATTGGTGGGTTTAAAATATCTCATTCTTGCCAACATGTGAATCATGAAACACGAAGAAAAAATTATCGAATGACATAACACCACCTCAAAAGATAAGGTAGAAGGAATTGCACTACGGAATGCAAGATGAGGAACACTTGAGCTTCTTTGAAAAGAATCTCGATCAATACTTCAAGAATGAATTAAATCCTTTATGAACCATCGTGTAGAACCTTCATTCGGAACTCCGTTAACGAAAAGAATGATCAAACGGAAGGAAAAAGAAGTTGACAACACAAGGTTAATCCTTGTACCGATTTAGAAGAATCTCCGTGGTGAAATAATTGAAAAAGGTTGGAACCCCGAAGGCCCAAGGCATGGCCGCGACCGCCGCGTAGGATCGGGTGACTGGAGGGGGCGGAGGTGGTCGGAGGCCACATGCAGAGTGAATGAGGAGGCGCACTTGGGCGGGACGGCAGGAGAACCAAGACTAGGGTTGGGGAACCCCTGGGCAGCCACAGGCACCGTGTAAGAAGTCCAGGGGGGTCCTGGGCCTGAGAACGCAACGGTCCAGCCGCACACAGGGCTGATTTCCCCTCATACCAGGAAAATAGATGGTAATGGGACAGCAAGCTTCCATGACAAAGATCATACAGACACCTGAGAAAGAAAACTATATAGTGCGCAAGTTTACCAACATAGATGTGGGACAGACACGTGCCTAAAAGAGGGCAGATTCAAAAGTGGCAACTTGTATGACATAGTCAGCAGTAAACACATAAATAGAGCAACCGTTTAAGCACATTTCTTCACACCTTACCTGATTCAGTGCTATACTGGTTCTCACGGAAGCAAGTTCACCCTATGCACTGCATCTATCATTAAATAGAGGAGAAAATCATAAAGAAACAAAACAAAGGCCATTCACCTGCATCTTATCTCGCCTTGCATATGTGAAGATGAAAGCCTCCAATAATTAAAGGATTCCTAGTTTAGGGCATCTGATATCCAGTTTGCTAGTTCTTATCTGTTCTTATGTGTCCCCATATCCATCACCATCTATACACATCAAAGGTTCCTCTGGGGTAGTCATCATGGAAAAGGGATCGAGCAAGCATTGGAGTAAATTTCTCCTGTAGTAAGACCTTGAACCCTAGCAAAGCAGCAGTAATCAACGGCTCGAGCAAGCACCAGATTAACTTGATAACTTTACCTGCAGCCACCTTGCAACAAAGAGAATACAAATATTAAAAACAGAAGAACAAGTTATGAAGAAAACCTCACAAGGCTGCCAATAATGCATTCCTAATATGATCATTCAGTTACTATCGTCATATATATGAAAAGGAGATATTATGACACGGTGGCAGGAGCAAGTGATAGTGGATCAAGCCTATAGTTCGGGCACTAACATTGTAATAATCTGACCCCCTCCTTTTAATTGATTAAGCATACTTAAGAAAGCGTCTCTTCCAAAACCACTAGACAATCCTAAACAGGAAAGGTTTCAGTAGACTTGATAACTCGTTCAGGCTTAAGCTTGCTGTAGAATAATAGGTTGCTAGTCCTCCTTCTATATCTAAATGAACTGAACAAAAGATGGAAAGTACCCCTCAGAAATTTACAGTGACGATGAATTGAAATATATTTTATACCCGAAAATCATTTGAGCTTGGCTCTGCGGCAGTTAAACAGCTTAACTCGCAACCAAAAAAACAAATTATACACTGACCACAATAATAAAATCAAAAGAAAAGGAGACATGTAATTACTCTTAGAGCAGTAGGGATCCTTAGACTATAATCACATTTAGATACACGAATAAACTGGATGTACGTCCTTTTTGAAATAATGCACGATCATAAACACTTCATAACAATGTAAGAAATAATATTTGGATACACGAATGTACAGGGTGTGCATATTAACGTACTCTTAGAATGAAAAGATTGATGGCTACCTCTCGAAACAGGTTTTCGCCCCGCTTATATATAAAGCAACAACCAAACAGAGTACACGGCCAAAGTACACGGCCGAACGATACAAGGAGATGGGGTGGCCCTCATACAATGCCGATCCCAAGATAACTGGATCACGCAGAACAAACGCAACTACGCTACCAAAATAGAGTATAGGAGGAACTGAGAGCAACACCGCCCTAAGCCCTATAACACCTAAGCTCCACAACAACGCCCGCAGGAGGAATAACGGCGGCAAGCATTGTCTTTGCTGAGTGCCTGAGTCTACAACAGACAGAAGTTTACACTCGGAACCTGGACATGGAGAGGAGCACCACGACGACGTCTTCAAGAAGATAATGGCACCGGCGAGCATCGCCATCATCGGCGACAAAGCGTGGAGCTTTTGCTCGGCAACTCCCCGACGTCACCACGAGGTCTCCAGGGCAAGCACGACAAGCACAGAACTTCCATATCCGGATTGGGGCACTACCACCGTCAGAGGCAGAGAGCGCGTCCGACACCCGCTGCACCACCTCTCGCCGCCCACATGACCAAGAGGGAAGGACATCACCGCCGCCATGGTGCCCGCTGGAGAGCCAACCATGCAGACCGCCATCTAGGGCCGCCACCCCGGCATCCATGTCTAGGACTCCACCAACTACCCACATCATGGTGCACCCGTCACGGAAGGAGTAAAAGGTGACACCTTTCGCTCCTAGCCCGACATCAGCCACAGAGTCTAGGTGGACGCCTCCACAGTAGGAGGCATCCACGCCTGGGTCTCGAGCCATTCTCGGTGGACGGGGAGACCCTACTCCATGACTACCGATGACCGTCATTGAGCACGCTCGCACGATGCCATGAACTTGGCCCTTGACGCCGATCTGCCCAACAGAATAGTGGAGCCCTGACCACCACCACCGTCCATTGTACCCGCGAGGAGAGGGACGTCACCACCCACAGGCACATCCCAGATCGAGCCCAAGCGTACCTATTCGGAGCACGAACCGACTCGCCCAGGCATCGTCCAGATCCACCCGAGCACGAGCCATGCGCTGGTCTAGAACCATGGGAAGGAGGCTCGCTGCACCTCCACCCAGCGTCACTGACTGGGGCATGACACTCGGCACCAAGCGCCACCACCCCACTGATCCGCACCACTTGCGCCCCTGGACGAGGTCATAACAGCTGCAGAGCCCGCGCAGCCTCTGGCAGCTGGCCAGAGCAGCCACTCGAGCCAGGACGCCCACCACCACCACCCCGTGTAGGCATGCCCCGCCGCGCCCCCGACATGCAGCCACCCGCACCGTCGCACTAGGAAGCCACCGCCCTGTCGCCCCGACTGCACTAAATGGAACCTATGGGCTGGAGGAAGAGCTGTCCGAGAGGTTCAAGCCCACCAATCTGCACTCGTCGCCTGCAAGTGAAGAAGGGCAACATTGAAGAAGCGTCCCGCGCCCGACCTCACCTTCTTGAAACAGGCTTTCACCCCGCTTTATATGTAAAGCAACAACCGAACAAAGTACATGGCAGAACGATGCAAGATGGTGAGGTAGCCTTCTTATGAAGCAAATCCTGGGATAACCGGATCACACAACACGCACACGACTACGCTACCGAAGGAGGACACAGAGTACAATGCCTCGCTACGCCCTAGCACACCTAAGCTCCACGGCAACGTTCCCAGGAGGGAAGGGAAGACGATGCGAAGCGTCATTGCTGTGGAGTCCGAAATGGACAAGAGTTTTCACCAGGAACCTTGACATGGAGAGGACAACCACAACGACGTCTTCAAGAAGAGAACGACGCCCATGAGCGTCGCCGTCGTTGGCACCAAGGTGCAGAGCTTTCGCTCGGCAGCTCACACGTGTCACCACGAGGTCTATAGGACAACCACGACGAGCTCAGACTCCCAGATTTTGATTTTGGTGTCGCCACTACCAATGCCAGAGGGTGAGCCCGAGCCACCTGACGGTACCCCCTTGCCGCCCACACGACCAAGAAGGAAAGCCGCCACTGTCGTCCTAGCACCCGTCGGTGAGCCAACTATGCAACCCACGATCCGAGGCCGCCGCCCTGGCATCCAAGGCCCAAAACACCGCCAACCACCCACTTCACGGCACACCCACCATGGTAGGAAATGTTGGATAATCAGCAACTGGTATTCCCTGAGGGCCAAAGGCCATTACATATACATGTGTGGTAAAGTGCAGGAAACCCCTTATACAATGGGGATGTACCGAAAAGGGACTATACACATCTAACACCCCCCCCCCTCAAACTCATGGTGGATCAACAACACTGAGTTTGGAGAGAAGAAAACCATGCTGCGCTCAAGTCTGTGCCTTCGTGAAGAAGTCCGCCAACTGTAACTCAGAGGGCACATAGTGAAGAGCAAGAGTCTGATCCTATAGAGCAGCACGCACAAAGTGGGCATCCACACCGATGTGCTTGGTGAGCTCATGCTTCACCGGGTCACGCGCAATACTGATAGCACCGGTACTGTCTGACAGTAAGGGAGTCGAGGTAGTAGTAGACACACCAAAATCCTCAAGTAACCATCGTAACCAGATCACCTCAGCCGTCAACATAGCCATGGCTCGCAACTCAGCCTATGTACTCGAGCGAGAAACTGCAGTCTGTTTCTTTGTCTTCCAGGGAATGAGAGAGCCACTAAGAAAAACATAGTAAGCAGACAGCGAGCATTGACTAGAGGGATCACTAGCCCAGGTAGCATCAGAGTAGATGTGGAGCTCGAGAGAGCTGGAGCGGGGGAAGAAAAGGTGATGAGAGATCGTGCCACGAAGATATCGTAGAACACAGAGGAGATGACTATAGTGGACAGAGGTGGGTGCTGAAACAAACTGACTCGGGATGTGAACAGGATAGGAGATGTCGGGACGCGTAACAGCAAGGTAGACAAGGCTGCCAACAAGGTGACAATATCGAGTAGGATCAGGAAGAGGGTCACCATCAGAGGCACGAAGCTGAACGTTGAGCTCCGTAGGAGTCACAATAGTGTGCTCATCACTAAGAGCGGCACGAGCAAGAAGATCCTGTATATATTTTTCCTGGGAGATGTAGAAGCCATCAGAGGTCGAGAAGATCTCAATCCCAAGGAAGTATCAAAGTGGACCAAGGTCAGACATGAGGAACTGATCGCGAAGGCGTGCCTTAACAAAGGCAATGTAGTCAGAGTCATCACCAGTGATGATCATGTCATCAACATAGAGAAGGAGAAGAGTCCGACCACGAGGAGATGTGTGAACAAACAATGCGGGATCATGATCATTGGGCAAGAAACCAGCGGCAGTCACCACAGAGGCGAAACGCTCGAACCAGGCGCGAGGGGCCTGTTTAAGACCATAGAAGGAGCGACAAAGTCTACAGACCATACTATCAGGAGCATAGTACCCCGGTGGTGGCTGCATATAAACCTCCTCACGCAACTCGCCATTGAGAAAGGCGATCTGGACATCAAGTTGAGAGATAGACTAATGACGAACAAAAACCACAACAAAGAGAGTGCAGACAGTGGTCATGTGGGCCACAGGAGCGAATGTCTCATCATAATCGCGTCCCTGCTCCTGCTGAAAACCACTAGCCACAAGCCGAGCTTTGTAGCACTCAAGAGAACCATCGGAGCGAGTCTTAATCTTGTAGGCCCACTTGTAGGTGATGGGACGAACACCGAAAGGAAGGGAAACTAGATCCCATGTGCCAGAGCGCTCAAGGGCGGCAAGCGCTGCGGCCATCGCAAGCTGCCATTCGGGCTGAGTCATGGCAGTCCGATAGGAAGTGGGCTCGGTAATAACAGAGAGATCGTACCTATTAGGAGAATAGTGATCAGGCGGGGGGCGAGGCCGAGCATGGAGGTTATGAACCGGGGGAGGCGTGAAGGGAGGCGCACTAGAGGTGGAAGGCGCATCAAGGGAAGCATCCTCAGAACGAGGGCGACGAGTATAGTGGAGAGGAAACGGTGAGAGAGAGCGACGGACTAGAGATGATGGTGGAGAGGTAGATGAGGAGGATGGGGAAGAGGGTGTCGGTGGTGAATGGGAATGGATGAGAGGTGCCGGAGGAAGAGGTGAAACATGAGGCACATAGCAGGGTGAATCGGGAAGGAGAAGAAAAGAAATCTCGTCCGCGGAGAAGTTAGAGGAAGAAGGACGTGGGAAGTAAGAGCGAGACTTGTCAAAAGTCACATCACACGAGATGCGCAAGCGATGACCGACAGGATCCCAACAACGATAGCCCTTGTGCTTATTGCTGTAGCCAAGGAAAACACACTCGACTGACTGAGCAGTCAGTTTGGTGCGCTCGCGCAGGGCAAGAAGGACATAACACACACATCCAAACATACGAAGAGCTGAGTAGTCAGGAGAACGACCAGTGAGACACTCCATAAGAATACCATCCTGCAGAGCAGTTGATGGCTGAATGTTGATGAGATAGGTGGATGCAGAAACAACCTCAGCCCAAAAGTGGGGTGGAAGGGAGGCGGCAATCATCAGCACACGAGCCGTCTCAAGCAAATAACGATGCTTATGTTCTGCAACGCCATTCTGAGCATGAGCACCAGGACAGGAGAACTGGGCACCCTGTTCTGCGAGAAAACCACGCAACAACTAGGAGATATACTCTCCAGCGGAGTCAGCACGAAAAATGTGAATATGCGTGGAAAACTGGGTGTAAACCATTGCAACAAATCATTTGTATATAGAGAAAACCTCGCTATGAGTTTTCATGAAGTAGAGCCAAGTGTAGCGAGAGAAATCATCAATAAACAAAACATAGTAGCGATGACCATCTTTCGAATCAAAGGGAGCAGGACCCCAGACATTAGAATGAACTAAGTCAAAAGGACGCTGAGATACCGACTGACTGGTAGGATAAGGTAACTGGGTCTGTTTGCCAAGTCTACAACCATTAAAATGTAAAGAAACATCTCCAGATACAGACCCTAAGAGGCCCTGACGCACTAATGAAGACAAGCGAGAGCCACAGATGTGACCAAGGCGATGATGCCACTGCTGGAAGGACGCAGATGAAGAGGCAGCAACATCATGAGAGCTGACTAAAGTGGTGGCAGCGGAAGGAACACAAAGCCAGTCAACTTCTCAAAGGCCCTCTGACTCACGGCGTAGGGGGCCAGCACCAACCAAAACCTTAGTGCGACGATCCTGAATGGAATAAGAGTCGGTATCAAGAATGACACAACAACCAGAATCAGTAAGTTGGGCAGTGGAAAAGAGATTCATGATAAGACGAGGAACATGGGAAACACTGGGAATAGAAAATAATGGAGTGGAAATAATACCATGACTAGCAACATGAAGAGATGTGCCATCAGCAGTAAGAACATTAATAGGAGAATCAAGAGGGCGAAGAGAAGACAATGCTGAAGAATCAAAGGACATATGAAAGGAAGCTCAGTACCTGATGGTGTAGATGCCGGCGATGATGAAGTGGTGGAAGCAGTCACAGCAGCAGCAGAACCCGTCGATGAAGAACTGGATGAAGCCAGAAGGCGCTTGAGCCGCACAATGTCCTGGTCAGTGAGTGATGGAGTCGATGACGACACAGGAGTCCCACTGAAAGAGGAGCGCCTCTGGTTTCGCTGCTTCCGGCTACAATCAGACTCTGGGTTACCTGGCCTGGAGCAGTAGTCACAGAAGGTGTCGCGGCGCGACTGACCCTTCTCAACATAAGGAGGGCGGCCCACCCCCCTGAAGGTGTGGGCAGGAGCGGTGGAGCAGTGAGATGAGTAGACGACACAGGAGCTCAAGCAGCCAACACAGAAGGAACCACAAGCAACCCAGCAGATCGAAGGTGGGTCTCCTTCGCACGAAGCTCAGCAAGTACCTCCGAGATAGGGACACGACCACGGGCAAGCAAGTGAGCATGTCGAGGCTCAAACTCGGCGCGGAGGCGAGATAAGAACTCATGGACACGCTGAAACTCCAAGTTAGACCGCGTAGTCTGACAACAACGGCAAGTCCCACAAATAACTGTCCGAAGAGAAGCTGACTCCAGATGACAGAGCACTGTGAATAGAACGCATCAACAGAGGAATCATCTTGCTGGAGTGCGTGCTCCTGAGCACCACAGATAGGTAGAGAGCATCACCAAAGGACTGATAGCGCTGACAGAGATAAGACCACATCGCTACAACTGTGCCAAGTCCCATGAACTCCGAAGCAAACTGAGGGAGCACACTCGCAGTGAGAACAGTAGTAGCACGAGCATCATCATTGCACCACTGAGTCTAAGCAGACAGATCATTGCGGTACACAAAAAGAGCATCTGAATAAGTTGATACCTACTGGTCATAAGTATCAACCGCAGCATCATCGAGAGCCTTGACTGCATCCCGGTCAGCCTGAGAAACATCAGCAGCAAGTACCGGCGACACCGGTGGGATTGGGGCCACTTGCGCAACAGGGCATGGCGGACAGAGGACCTCGTCAGAGAGAACACCCCACAGAAGAAGACCACGCATATGGATGCGCATGAAGCCGACAAACTCAACATAGTTGGTGCCATCGAAGATCACTGAACACCTAGGAACAACGACATAGCTCGAAGAAGACATAAGGAGTTCTTCCTTTTCTTTTTCTTTTTTTCCTTTTTCTTTTTGAAGTCGACGGACTAGGCTGCTCGATCTGGATCGAGCAAAGAGCGGTGGAGGCAGGGAAACGCAGATCGAGCCTCTGCTCGATCAAGGCAGGGAACCGAGCGGGGACCAGGGCCGGTCGACCGCGACCAGAGCTAGCCGGCCGGACGGGCAGCAGGGGAGGCCGAGGCCATGCCCGCCGCACTCCCCACTACACTGCAGGCCCGCCTGCCGAGCCAGCAGTGCCTCCAGTCCACGCCGCGGCAGCCCGAGGCTGCAGCCGCCGGATCTAATGGAGCTGGCACAGCAGCCAGCCATCCCACCGTGCCGGCCCGCCCTGCCACCTTCATCACGCAGCCGCCTCCGCGCCCAAATCCCGACTGCCCGAGGCACCGCTGCGTCGCCCTGCGGGAGCGCCGCGCTCCCCGTCTGCTCGCCACGTCTCGCGTCGTAACCACCAGGGGAGGAGGGGCCCCGCCGACGCCGACGCCAGCCGGGCTTCGCCCAACGGCGCCTTTTAGCGGCGGCAAGGGAAAGGGGTGCGAGTGACGGCGGCTAGGGTTTCGCCCAGCCGCCCGACCTCGCCTTCTGAGTTGCCCCGTCTCTTCCCATGGTTTGAACTCCATAGAAACTTTGATGCCATTGATTCCTGATCTCGGCTGCTGAGCTGAACTAAACTGCAGTGCCATCGATGAGACCGCCGTATCCCTCAAGCAGGACTCGTCATCCAGCCATCCAAGCATGCTTGTACAGACATGTACTTGAAGCTACAATTGCTTATGATACTCAATGGCCTCGTCAAGCATAGATGCCCTGTTAGTCTGTAACCCCACAAAGGCACAAACCAATGGAAATACTAACCCGTAATTTTCTATCACGAACACGAACTCAGCAGCCCTAAATTCAGGGACAAAGAAAGAAATAGAAAAAAGGGGATGACCTTGCTGTAACGCCTTCAGTCTTCACTTTGATCCTGCTCCTCTGCAGCTGCGCCCCAATGAATGGAAGAGGATTGGTAGTTAGGTTTTACTGCTTCGGTCGTCCGCGCAACCCATCCCACGTCCATCACCAGCCAATTGCTGACCAAGCATTGGAGCAACCCACTCACTGTCCCCTGGCCCTATAATCGAACGGGCCCACCGGCCATCCAACCTTAGCCCGAGCTTGTGCGTGCAAAAGGGATGGACGGTTGTCCAGCCAACAGGGGTAAAAAGGCTAACAGTAAAACCACCAGTGGTGGAAAACGCCGCTCGTGCAGCAATTGCTCTAGATAGCCAGGTAGCAGAGTTTTACAAGTAGAATGCAGACACGCCGCGTTGTAATTGGATATGAGGAACACATGGTTGCATAGGAATGATGGTGCAGTGAAAATGGAAGTCGCGATGCTCCATTTGAATTTCGCACAGGGGACCGCGATTTCATAGGAATCCTGGAAACATATTCAATTACTTTAATCCAGGATTTATTTCATGCAGATCTTCCAGAAGCTCTACAGAAGCCTAAACTTGCTTAGATGCTACTCCCTCCATCCGTGAGCTTGTTGCTAAATTTTAAATGGGAAATATGTGTAATTGCCATTGTTCCTATGTTTTCCTGCATGTGCTGGTTGCGTAACATGTATTGTTTATTTTCTATGTACATGCATGAAGTTGTCTCGAGAACGGCATTCGTGTGCCAAAATAACAAAGGGCATTGCTGAGAAGACCAATTTGGTGTGGGAGCCATCGAAGGATTTGAAGCACCTGAACTTGAAGGTTCTGCAGATGTCCGGATTCGAGAAGGAAGACAAGGTGACAAACTACATAAGGCTAGTCATGGAGCCAACTGTGGGGTTGAAGAGAATTGAGCTGCATGGAGAAGAGCCATGCGAGAAATGCGATGACATTGATGACATTGACCCGATGAGATCCCACGTGGATGAAGCCCGCAGGCGTCGGATTAAGGAGCGACTCACACATGGGCCCTCCTCATCCGTAGAGATAATAATATGCTGATGGATCTGGTCAAGGAATGCAGCTGCCGGAGTGATGATTGTGTATGACTACTAGGTACTGATAGCCTGGTAATGCTTGATTGGTGTCGACCTTGGAGCTTAGCTAAACAGTGTGTACTGTAGTCTAGATGCATGCTTTTCTTTTTGAGATTGGTCTCTTTCTTTTTAGCATGCACTAGTACAAATGCCAGTATCTTGCAACTGGCGTAGAAACTCTAAAACCTGATCCATGTGCTATTATATACCATAGTTTATATTTAATTCTGATAAACATTTGCTATTATTGTTTTTCAGAGTATGAAGTTTGGACGTTAGAAAAGCTTTCTTAGCGTTCTTTATCTGATGAAAGAGTAGTGGTTCGTGGGATAATTTGTGGATCATTATTCTTTTTTGGAAAAACATGAATATTCATTTTCTTAAACTGAATGTTTTATTAAAACTTGAATGTTTTTAAGGAGAACATTATTTCGACTTTTTTTATTGGAAATTTTTGCCAGTTTTTAGAAAGTGTGAATATATATAGAACTCTGCACATTTTTAAAACTAGTTTTACTATGTTGATTTTTTTAGACAGAGTTTATTGCTTGGTTGGGAAGATTCTAATTTATTTTTTCATTATTTAGGCTTGGCCCACATAAAGCACTTCACGTACACACTTCATTTACAGAGAGAACACACACTCTCTTTTCCTATATACTACTATAAAAAAGGGCACACACACGAACTCATTTCCCCTCACCCGTTTCCCATTCTCAAGTGTCCCCTGCCATACAGACCAATTCTCTAGATTTCTTTCCCTAATTGCTATTATATTCTTTGTTTTATTTTAGTTTTGCATCATCATGTCATCATGCCATTAAAACGCAAATAAATAAATTGCTTAGAGCTTTGATCTATTTAAAATAAGGGAATTCACGTGATGGTTCTCTTTATAACCCATGAACATATCCTCCCAATATTATTAGGGAGCTAGAATAAAACATCCCATTAATTTAGGAATCACTCATAAACACACTTGCAATTGAATTTCCTTTTGATTCCAAATATTCTAAATCCATGTGATATTACCGAAAAAGGCTTTCGCCCCGCTTTACAAATAAAGCAAACCGCCCAGAGCACACATATAAGATCTAGTACAGAACACGCACACCGAAGACACACATGAGATCCGAAGGTTCTGCTGAGGGCACAACTCAACAAGCCCAGAAATAAACACATAAAAAGGCTAAAGCCAAGGCGAGCGCTCGTCAATCATCTAGTTAGGCTCTGGAGGAGGCGGAGGGGGCGGCGGCGACAGGCGGGCGGCCATCGAACGAATGTCGGCGATGAAGGCGGAGATGGCGTCCCGGTCCCGAGGGCGGCTAAGCGATCGCCAGAGCTGCAAGAAACCAGACAGTTTGAAGAGAGCGTCAGTAGCCCGACGAAGCGGAGTGCGTTGAATCACAAGCTTATTGCGAATCGTCCAGATGGTCCACGCGAGGGCCCCAATCTCCAGCCACCTAATGTGGCGAGTGGGCAAGGGGGAGGTCCGGAGTTCGTCGAAGAGGTCAGGTAAGTTGGTGTGGCTCCAATTACCACCGACCGCCTCTCTAAAGCAACTCCACATAAACTGGGCAGAAACGCAATTGAAGAAGATATGGTTCGAGTCCTCGGGGGTACTGCAGAGCGGGCACAAGCCGGAGCCCGGACCATTGCGCTTGCGGACCTCAACCCCGGACGGGAGCCGACCGCGGATCCACTGCCACAAGAGGATCCAGATATTCAGAGGAACGCAAATGGCCCATACAGCTAGGAGGGGAGGCGGCGCAATGGAGGGGGCGATGGCAGAGTAGAGGGACTTGGTGGAGAATTGCCCCGATGGTTCAAGGCGCCACCGAACCTCGTCCGGGCTGGTATCGACATCCGGCACATGGAGGGCAATGCAATCAAGAAGCTCCTGCCAAGAGGCAGCTTCCGGAGGCCCAAATGGCCTCCAGAACACGAGGCGCCCTAAGTCAATAAGGGCCCGTTCGACGAAGATAGTCGGGATGACAGCAATGGAGAAGAGATCGGGGTACCGAGCTGCGAAGGGGGAGTCGCCCGCCCAGCGGTCAAACCAGAACATGGTCGTCGATCCCGATCCGACCGCTATGGAGGTCCCAATACGGAGGACGGGAAGCAACTGGATGACAGACAGCCAAAATTGGGATCCCCCAGATCGCTGACAGAAGGCCAAAGGTTGGCCACGTAGGTATTTATTCCGGATGATGTCTAGCCACAGCCCACCATGACCTTGCGAGATGCGCCAAAGCCAGCGTGAAAGGAGCGCGATATTCATGCGCATCGAGCACATGATGAAGGAAATATGCCCTAGAGGCAATAATAAAGTTATTATTTATTTCCTTATATCATGATAAATGTTTATTATTCATGCTAGAATTGTATTAACCAGAAACATAATACATGTGTGAATACATAGACAAACAGAGTGTCACTAGTATGCCTCTACTTGACTAGCTCGTTGATCAAAGATGGTTATGTTTCCTAACCATAGACATGAGTTGATTAATGGGATCACATCATTAGGAGAATGATGTGATTGACTTGACCCATTCCGTTAGCATAGCACTTGATCGTTTAGTTTATTGCTATTGCTTTCTTCATGACTTATACATGTCCCTATGACTATGAGATTATGCAACTCCCGTTTACCGGAGGAACACTTTGTGTGCCACCAAACGTCACAACGTAACTAGGTGATTATAAAGGTGCTCTACAGGTGTCTCCGAAGGTACTTGTTGGGTTGACGTATTTCGAGATTAGGATTTGTCACTCCGATTGTCGGAGAGGTATCTCTGGGCCCTCTCGGTAATGCACATCACTTAAGTCTTGCAAGCATTACAACTAATGAGTTAGTTGCAGGATGATGTATTACGGAACGAGTAAAGAGACTTGCCGGTAACGAGATTGAACTAGGTATTGAGATAACGACGATCGAATCTCGGGCAAGTAACATACCGATGACAAAGGGAACAACATATGTTATTATGCAGTCTGACCGATAAAGATCTTCATAGAATATGTGGGAGCCAATATGAGCATCCAGGTTCCGCTATTGGTTATTGACCGGAGACGTGTCTCGGTCATGTCTACATTGTTCTCGAACCCGTAGGGTCCGCATGCTTAAGGTTTCAATGACAGTTATATTATGAGTTTATGAGTTT
The DNA here is from genome assembly GCF_002162155.2 of Triticum dicoccoides. Classification (NCBI taxonomy): domain Eukaryota; kingdom Viridiplantae; phylum Streptophyta; class Magnoliopsida; order Poales; family Poaceae; genus Triticum; species Triticum dicoccoides. The sequence goes on from NC_041392.1 coordinate 194,357,757, forward strand.
TGATGTACCGAAGGAGTTCGGAGTCCCAGATGAGATCGGGGACATGACGAGGAGTCTCGAAATGGTCGAGACGTAAAGATCGAAATATTGGACGACTATATTCGGACATCGGAAAGGTTCCGAGTGATTCGGGTATTTTTCGGAGTACCGGAGAATTACGGGAATACGTATTGGGCCTTATTGGGCCATACGGGGAAGAAGGAAAAGGGCCTTAAGGGTGGCCGCACCCCTCCCCTTGGTCTGGTCTGAATTGGACTAGGGAAGGGGGCGCCCCCTTCCTTCTCCTTTTCCCTTCCTCTTTTCCTATTTCATATGGGAGGTGGAATCCTACTAGGACTAGGGAGTCCTAGTAGGACTCCACACTTGGCGCGCCCCTCCTAGGGTCGGCCTCCTCCTCCCTTGCTCCTTTATATGCGGGTGCAGGGGGCACCCCAAAGACACAGCAATTGATCATTGATCTCTTAGCCGTGTGCGGTGCCCCCCTCCACCATAATCCTTGATAATATTGTAGCGGTGCTTAGGCGAAGCCCTGCAACGATAGAACATCAAGATCGTCACCACACCGTCGTGCTGATGGACCTCTTCCCTGACATTCTGCTGGATCGGAGTCCGGGGATCGTCATCGAGCTGAACGTGTGCTAGAACTCGGAGGTCCCGTAGTTTCGGTGCTTGATCGGTCGGGCCGTGAAGACGTACGACTACATCAACCGCGTTGTGCTAACGCTTTCGCTTCCGGTCTACGAGGGTACGTAGACAACACTCTCCCCTCTCGTTGCTATGCATCACCATGATCTTGCGTGTGCGTAGGAAATTTTTTGAAATTACTACGTTCCCCAACAGTGGCATCCGAGCCTAGGTTTTATGCGTTGATGTTATGCACGAGTAGAACACAAGTGAGTTGTGGGCGATATAAGTCATACTGCTTACCAGCATGTCATACTTTGGTTCGGCGGCATTGTTGGATGAAGCGGCCCGGACCTACATTACGCGTACGCTTACGCGAGACTGGTTCTACCGACGTGCTTTGCACACAGGTGGCTTCGGGTGTCAGTTTCTCCAACTTTAGTTGAACCGAGTGTGGCTACGCCCGGTCCTTGCGAAGGTTAAAACAACACCAACTTGACAAACTATCGTTGTGGTTTTGATGCGTAGGTAAGAACGGTTCTTGCTAAGCCCGTAGCAGCCACGTAAAACTTGCAACAACAAAGTAGAGGACGTCTAACTTGTTTTTGCAGGGCATGTTGTGATGTGATATGGTCAAGACATGATGCTAAATTTATTGTATGAGATGATCATGTTTTGTAACTGAGTTATCGGCAACTGGCAGGAGCCATATGGTAGTCGCTTTATTGTATGCAATGCAATCGCGCTGTAATGCTTTACTTTATCACTAAGCGGTAGCGATAGTCGTGGAAGCATAAGATTGGTGAGACGACAACGATGCTACGATGGAGATCAAGGTGTCACGCCGGTGACGATGGTGATCATGACGGTACTTCAGAGATGGAGATCACAAGTACAAGATGATGATGGCCATATCATATCACTTATATTGATTGCATGTGATATTTATCTTTTATGCATCTTATCTTGCTTTGATTGACGGTAGCATTATAAGATTATCCCTCACTAAATTAACAAAGTATAAGTGTTCTCCCTGAGTATGCACCGTTGCGAAAGTTCTTCGTGCTGAGACACCACGTGATGATCAGGTGCGATAGGCTCTACGTTCAAATACAACGGGTGCAAAATAGTTGCACACACGGAATACTCAGGTTAAACTTGACGAGCCTAGCATATAACAGATATGGCCTCGGAACACGGAGACCGAAAGGTCGAGCGTGAATCATATAGTAGATATGATCAACATAGTGATGTTCACCATTGAAACTACTCTATCTCACGTGATGATCGGACATGGTTTAGTTGATTTGGATCACGTGATCACTTAGAGGATTAGAGGGATGTCTATCTAAGTGGGAGTTCTTAAGTAATATGATTAATTGAACTTTAATTTATCACGAACTTAGTCCTGGTAGTATTAGCATATCTATGTTGTAGATCAATAGCTCGCGTTTAGCTCCCCTGTTTTATTTTTGATATGTTCCTAGAGAAAACTAAGTTGAAAGATGTTAGTAGCAATGATGCGGATTGGATCCGTGATCTGAGGTTTATCCTCATTGCTGCACAGAAGAATTAAGTATTTGATGCACCGCTAGGTGACAAACCTATTGCAGGAGCAGATGCAGATGTTATGAACATTTGGCTAGCTCAATATGATGACCACTTGATAGTTTAGTGCACCATGCTTAAACGGCTTAGAATCGGGACTTCAAAGACGTTTTGAACGTCATGGACCATATGAGATGTTCCAGGAGTTGAAGTTAATATTTCAAGCAAATACCCGAGTTGACAGATATGAAGTCTCCAACAAGTTCTATAGCTAAAAGATGGAGGAGAATAGCTCAAGCAGTGAGCATGTGCTCAGATTGTCTGGGTACTACAATCACTTGAATCAAGTGGGAGTCAATCTTCCAGATAAAATAGTGATTGACAGAATTCTCTAGTCACCATCACCAAATTAATAGAACTTCGTGATGAACTATGATATGCAAGGGATAACGGAAACGATTCCCAAGCTCTTCGTAATGCTGAAATCAATGAAGGTAGAAATCAAGAAAAATATCAAGTGTTGATGGTAGACAAGACCACTAGTTTCAAGAAAAGGGCAAAGGGAAGAAGGGGAACTCCAAGAAGAACGGCAAGCAAGTTGCTGCTCAAGTGAAGAAGCCCAAGTCTGGTCCTAAGCCTGAGACTAAGTGCTTCTACTGCAAAGGGACTGGTCACTGGAAGCGGAACTGCCCCAAGTATTTGGCGGATAAGAAGGATGGCAAAGTGAACAAAGGTATATTTGATATACATATTATTGATGTGTATTTTACTAGTGTTCGTAGCAACCCCTCGATATTTGATACTGGTTCAGTTGCTAAGAGTAGTAACTCGAAACGGGAGTTGCAGAATGAACATAGACTAGTTAAGGGTGAAGTGACGATGTGTGTTGGAAGTGGTTCCAAGATTGATATGATCATCATCGCACACTCCCCATACTTTTGGGATTAGTGTTGAACCTAAATAAGTGTTATTTGGTGTCTGCGTTGAGCATGAATATGATTTGATCATGTTTATTGCAATACGGTTATTCATTTAAGTAAGAGAATAAATTGTTGTTCTGTTTACATGAATAAAACCTTATATGGTTACACACCCAATGAAAATGGTTCGTTGGATCTCGACCGTAGTGATACACATATTCATAATATTGAAATCAAAAGATGCAAAGTTAATAATGATGGTGCAACTTATTTGTGGCACTGCCGTTTAGGTCATATTGGTGCAAAGCGCATGAAGAAAATCCATGCTGATGGGCTTTTGGAATCACTTGATTATGAATCAGTTGATGCTTGCGAACCATGTCTCATGGGCAAGATGACTAAGACTCCATTCTCCAGAACAATGGAGCGAGCAACAGATTTGTTGGAAATCATACATACTGATGTATGTGGTCCGATAAATATTGAGGCTCGTGGCAGGTATCATTATTTTCTGATCTTCACAGATGATTTGAGCAGATATGAGTATATCTACTTGGTGAAACACAAGTCTGAAACATTTGAAAAGTTTAAAGAATTTCAGAGTGAAGTGGAGAATCATCGTAACAAAAATAAAAATTTCTACGATATGATCGCATAAGTAAAATATTTGAGTTATGAGTTTGGCCTTCAGTTAAAGACAATGTGAAATAGTTTCACTACTCACGCCACCTGGAACACCACAGCATAATGGTGTGTCCGAACATCATAACCGTACTTTATTAGATATGGTGCGATCTATGATGTCTCTTACCGATCTACCACTATCGTTTTGGGGTTATGCATTAGAGACAGCTGCATTCACGTTAAATAGGGCACCATCTAAATCCGTTGAGACGACACCGTATGAACTATGGTTTGGCAAGAAACCTAAACTGTCGTTTCTTAAAGTTTGAGGTTGCAATACTTATGTGAAAAAGTTTCAACCTGATAAGCTCTACCCAAATCGGAGAAGTGCGTCTTCATAGGATACCCAAAAGAAAATGTTGGGTACACCTTCTATCACAGATCCGAAGGCAATATATTCATTGCTTTGAATGGATCCTTTCTAGAAAAGGAGTCTCTCTCGAAAGAAGTGAGTGGGAGGAAAGTGGAACTTGATGAGGTAACTGTACCTGCTCCCTTATTGGAAAGTAGTTCATCACAGAAATCTGTTCATGTGACTACTACACCGATTAGTGAGGAAGCTAATGATGATGATCATGTAACTTCAGATCAAGTTACTACCGAACCTGTAGGTAAACTAGAGTGAGATCCGCACCAGAGTGGTATGGTAATCCTGTTCTGGAGGTCATGTTACTAGACCATGATGAGCCTACGAACTATGAGGAAGCGATGATGAGCCCAGATTCCGCGAAATGGCTCGAGGCCATGAAATCTGAGATGAGATCCATGTATGAGAACAAAGTACGGACTTTGATTGACTTGCCCAATGATCGGCGAGCCATTGAGATTAAATGGATCTTCAAGAGGAAGACGGACGCTGATAGTAGTGTTACTATCTACAAAGCTAGAATTGTCGCAAAAAGGTTTTCGACAAATTCAAGGTGTTGACTACGATGAGAGTTTCTCACTCGTATCTATGCTTAAGTCTGTCCGAATCATGTTAGCAATTGCCGCATTTTATGAAATCTGGCAAATGGATAAACAAAATTGCATTCCTTAATGGATTTATTAAAGAAGAGTTGTATATGATGCAACCAGAAGGTTTTGTCAATCCTAAAGGTACTAACAAAATATGCAAGCTCCAGTGATCCATCTATGGACTCGTGCAAGCATCTCGGAGTTGGGATATTCGCTTTGATGAGTTGATCAAAGCATATAGTTTTATACAGACTTGCGGTGAAGCCTGTATTTTACAAGTAAGTGAGTGGGAGCACTACAGCATTTCTGATAAGTATATGTGAAAGACATATTGTTGATCGGAGATAATGTAGAATTATTCTGCAAAGCATAAAGGAATGTTTGAAAGGAGTTTTTCAAAGAAAGACCTCGGTGAAGCTGCTTACATATTGATCATCAAGATCTATAGAGATAGATCAATATGCTTGATAAGTTTTTTCAATGAGTACATACCTTGACAAGATTTTGAAGTAGTTCAAAATGGAACAGTCAAAAAGGAGTTCTTGCTTGTGTTACAAGGTGTGAAGTTGAGTAAGACTCAAAACCCGACCACGGCAGAAGATAGAGAGAGAATGAAAGTCATTCCCTATGCCTCAGCCATAGGTTCTATAAAGTATGCCATGCTGTGTATGAGACCTATTGTATACCCTGCCCTGAGTTTGGCAAAGGAGTACAATAGTGATCTAGGAGTAGATCACTGGACATTGGTCAAAATTATCCTTAGTGGAATAAGGATATGTTTCTCGATTATGGAGGTGACAAAAGGTTCGTCATAAAGGGTTACGTCGATGCAAGTTTTGACACTGATCCAGATGACTCTAACTCTCAATCTGGATACATATTGAAAGTGGGAGCAATTAGTTAGAGTAGCTCCATGCAGAGCACTATTGACATAGAAATTTGCAAAATACTTACGGATCTGAATGTGGCAGACCCGTTGACTAAACTTCTCTCACAAGCAAAACTTGATCACACCTCAGTACTTTTTGGGTGTTAATCACATAGCGATGTAAACTATATTATTGACTCTAGTAAACCCTTTGGGTGTTGGTCACATGTCGATGTGAAATATGGGTGTTAATCACATGGTGATGTGAACTATTGATGTTAAATCACATGGCGATGTGAACTAGATTATTGACTCTAGTGCAAGTGGGAGACTGAAGGACATATGCCCTAGAGGCAATAATAAAGTTATTATTTATTTCCTTATATCATGATAAATTGTTATTATTCATGCTAGAATTGTATTAACCGGAAACATAATACATGTGTGAATACATAGACAAACAGAGTGTCACTAGTATGCCTCTACTTGACTAGCTCGTTGATCAAAGATGGTTATGTTTCCTAACCATAGACATGAGTTGATTAATGGGATCACATCATTAGGAGAATGATGTGATTGACTTGACCCATTCCGTTAGCATAGCACTTGATCGTTTAGTTTGTTGCTATTGCTTTCTTCATGACTTATACATGTTCCTATGACTATGAGATTATGCAACTCCCATTTACCGGAGGAACACTTTGTGTGCCACCAAACGTCACAACGTATCTGGGTGATTATAAAGGTGCTCTACAGGTGTCTCCGAAGGTACTTGTTGGGTTGACGTATTTCGAGATTAGGATTTGTCACTCCGATTGTCGGAGAGATATCTCTAGGCCCTCTCGGTAATGCACATCACTTAAGTCTTGCAAGCATTGCAACTAATGAACTAGGTATTGAGATACCGATGATCGAATCTCGGGCAAGTAACATACCGATGACAAAGGGAAAAACGTATGTTGTTATGCGGTCTGACCGATAAAGATCTTCGTAGAATATGTGGGATCCAATATGAGCATCCAGGTTCCGCTATTGGTTATTGACCGGAGACGTGTCTCGGTCATGTCTACATTGTTCTCGAACCCGTAGGGTCCGCACGCTTAAGGTTTCGATGATAGTTATATTATGAGTTTATGAGTTTTGATGTACCGAAGGAGTTCGGAGTCTCGGATGAGATCGGGGACATGACGAGGAGTCTCGAAATGGTCGAGACGTAAAGATCGATATATTGTACGACTATATTCGGACATCGGAAAGGTTCCGAGTAATTCGGGTATTTTGGAGTGCCGGAAAGTTACGGGAATACGTATTGGGCCTTATTGGGCCATACGGGAAAGAAGGAAAATGGCCTCAAGGGTGGCCGCACCCCTCCCCTTGGTCTGGTCCGAATTGGACTAGGGAAGGGGGCGCCCCCTTCCTTCCTTCTCCTTTTCCCTTCCTCTTTTCCTATTCCATATGGGAGGTGGAATCCTAGTAGGACTAGGGAGTCCTAGTAGGACTCCACACTTGGCGCGCCCCCTCCTTGGGCCGGCCTCCTCCTCCCTTGATCCTTTATATACGGGTGCAGGGGGGCACCCCAAAGACACAACAATTGATCATTGATCTCTGAGCCGTGTGCGGTGCCCCCCCCCCTCCACCATAATCCTTGATAATATTGTAGCGGTGCTTAGGCGAAGCCCTGCGACGGTAGAACATCAAGATCGTCACCACGCCGTCATACTGACGGAACTCTTCCCCGACATTCTGCTGGATCGGAGTCCGGGGATCGTCATCGAGCTGAATGTGTGCTAGAACTCGGAGGTGCCGTAGTTTCGGTGCTTGATCGGTCGGGCTGTGAAAACGTACGACTACATCAACCGCGTTGTGCTAATGCTTCCGCTTCCGGTCTACGAGGGTACATAGACAACACTCTCCCCTCTCGTTGCTATGCATCACCATGATCTTGCGTGTGCGTAGGAATTTTTTTGAAATTACTACGTTCCCCAACACATGATACCGAGGCCACCTTGCTCCCGAGGCTTACATATGTCGGGCCAACTAACCATATGGTATTTTTGCCTGTTATTGTCCCCGGCCCAATAGAAGCGGGATTGGACCTTGGCGATCTCGTGGTGAAGGGTCTCATGAAGGCTGTAGAAGCTCATGAGGAACAAGAGGAGACTGGAGAGCGAAGAGTTGATGAGAATCGTCCGGGCCGCCTTCGATAGCCACCGACCCTGCCAAGGCTCAATGCGCGTCTGCAGCTTGGCAACTGCCAGACACAGATCAACAACAGCAAGCCGAGAGTCACTAATGGGCGTTCCCAGGTAAGTGGTGGGAAAGGACCCAAGGCGAAGTTCAAGCGGTTGGCAATGTCCCGAGCCTCAGCCGGAGAGTAGCCCATCACCATCACATCACTCTTGTGGAAGTTGATCTTGAGGCCAGACATCTGTTGGAAGCAGAGAAGGAACTTAAGGTTAGCGATGTCTGTGGCCGACCTTTCGACCATGATGATGGTGTCATCGGCGTACTGGAGCAGGGAGATGCCGGTACCATCGGCCAAGTGGGGTGCAAGCCCCCGAATATGGCCTGCCATCTTCGCCTTGTCCAGGATGGCAGCCAGTGCGTCCACCATCATTTTGAACGGGAACGGGGAGAAAGGGTCGCCCTGCCTCACCCCACATAGAGTGGGGAAGTAAGGACCAATCTCACCGTTGATGTTCACGGCAGTGCGACCACAGGAGACCATCTGCATAACCCTAGCGATCCACCAATCATCAAAGCCTTTTCGAAGGAGAACTTCCTGAAGGAAGGGCCAACTAACAGTGTCGTAAGCCTTATGGAAATCGATCTTCAGGAAGACAGCCTTAAGGTGTTTGGACCGGACCTCATGGAGAACTTCATGGAGGACTAGCATCCCATCTAGAATATATCGACCTTGGATGAAGGCGGTCTGGTTGGGGTGGGTAATTTGGTCCGTGAGCAGGGTCACCCTATTGGCATACCCTTTTGCCAGAATACGGAAGATCACGTTTATCACCGTAATCGGGCGGAACTGACAGATGTCAGCTGCACCCGGGACCTTGGGGATAAGCGAGATCGTCCCGTAGTTGAGGCGCCCGAGATCAATGGACCCAACATAGAACTCATCAAAGATGGCCATGACCTCCGACTTGACCACATTCCAGAAGGCTTGGAAGAACTTAATCGGCAGGCCATCCGATCCCGGAGCCGAGGTAGGGTTCATGCCTTTGATGGCGGCCCAAATCTCGTCCTTAGAGAAGGGGGCCGTGAGGGCCGCATTCTCCTCATCTGAGACAAGCTGGCGGCCGGACCAGCAGTCCAGGGCCAGGGATAAGCTGCTCCGAGGAGCGGCTGCGAATAGAGCTCTATAGAAGCCGTCAACGTGGGACCTAATGTCCCGAGGAGACTGCAAAAGAGTCAGCACATCTCAAAGAAGGGGGATGGTGTTGCGCCTGCGCCGACCATTCGCGATGGCCTGAAAGTACGCCGTGTTGGCGTCACCTTTCAGAACCCATTTCTGAGTCCCGCGCACATGCCAGTAAGCCTCCTCGTCGGAGTATATGACCGAGAGTTGGTCTTCCAGGTCGTACCGGGAAAGCCACTCCTCAGGAGAGAGGCCGGAGGCGTCAACGCGTAGGTCGAGAGCCTGAATAGCAGACAGAAGGGCCTTCTTTCACTCGCGAAGGTCACGGCCCAAGTTGGCGCCCCACCCCTTCATGAACGGTTGGCCCTGCTTTGCACAGAATTGCCACGAGTCAATGACGGAAGAGGGGCAAGTCAGGGACTAGAATTGGGATTGGGCGCGAGCCTCCAACCAGCGAGTGTCCACAGCCTCGATGAAGCTAGCTTGGGACAGCCAAAATGTCTCAAACCGGAATCGAGGAGGGACCGGGGGGCGCTCGTCAGCTGAAGACAACAGGAGGAGGACGTGGTCGGAACCGATCCGAGTGATGGCCTGGAGGGAAGCAAGAGATCATCGGAGGTCCCATTCCGGGGAAACTAGGACCTGGTCCAGGACGAACTGGGTCGGAGCAGCCTGACGGTTGGTCCAGGTGAACCTGGCACCAATCCGGTCTATTTCGCGGAGCCCAAGGTCAGCAATGCAGTTATTGAACATTTGCATACTGGCAAAGTTGACGTGCGAATTGCTCTTGTCCTCCACAAAATGTAGGAGGTTAAAAATCACCCCCAACCACCACCGGAAGCGAGGCAACCGAAACCTTCCGGTGGAGCTCCTCAAGGAAGGAGGCGGACCGGCTATGGTCGGTGGGGCCATAGACAATAATAACCTCCCACTTGAAGTTGAGGGAGCGTTCATAGAGTTCCATGCTAACAAAGAATGATATTCTCCAAATAATACTTTCAAGTTGTGGTGCTTTGATTTGCCAAATTTTAGCTTGATTTGAATTTATTTGACCCTTCAAGCTTCACCCGCCCCCTTCGAGCTTGTGCCAGATTCTCTTCTAGATTCCGCTAGATGAGTGGCAAACTCAACATGCGTGCCAGCACTAGAATCACTTGAAACCATTGTACCTGTGAAGAATTAGATGCGAGGGGAATCGGGCACAGCCACAAGTGCCGCATAACTTAATTTGAAGAAAATTATTTTAGCTAAAGACTTTGAAATATGTTCCTTAAGATGAACTCATTGGGGAATTAACTGTACAATACTCTCTCCATTCCAAAATAGATGACTCAATTTTGTACAATTTTAGAACAAAGCTAATACAAAGTTGGGTTATCTATTTTGAAACAGAGGGAGTACAATTGTTGCGCAAATGCTTGTTTAAAAAAATTGTTGTGCGACATGAGGGTGAACAACCCAAGAGTTGACCCCTTCTCCCTCCCCTCCCTAGCCGCTCCCGCGAGCGCCATCGGGTGGGAAACCCTAGCGCGCGGGCTCAGCCCTCCTCCCTGCTCCTCCCTTCCCTCGCCGCTGCACCGGCGTGCTGGCCGGGGGGCCTCTTCCTCCCCCCGCACGGCGCTGGATGGCGCGGGCCATCTGGGCTGGGCGGCGGCAGCTGGCAACAGGGGCACAGCCTGTAGGCGGCGGCATGGAGTGGCTGGTGCAGGCTGGGGCGTACCCTACTCCCGGCGGCGGCGGCTTTGGACGCGGCTCAGATCTGACGCAGCGGCGGCTCAGGTGGCCTGGCCCCTGTGGTGGCGGGGCTCCGACTCGCTGCAGGTGGTGGCCGGCTCCGATGGCCGCCCCTTCTGCGGCGCTCTCTGGTGGTGGCGGGCCTACCGACCCCCGGCCGATCCGGTGATGGCAGGTGTCGCGGGCTGTGCTCGGCGTGGTGGTGGCTCTTGGCGGTGGTCGGGATCGTCTCATGGCGGCGGTTGGACTTCTTCAGCGTTGGCCCGTCGGTGAGCGGCATGTGCAGGCCTTCGACCCCTCCTCTCGGTGTCCGGGCGCAATCTTCGTCGGAGGGTTGGCCCGTCCCCAACTTTGGTCCATCACTCGTCTCGCGCTCGGGTTGCAAGTCCGATCTCTTCTCGTGCCTGGCACTAGGACCGAGCCCATCTCGCGCACGGCTGCAGGACCGAGCTCGTCTCGCACACAGTGTCGCAGGATGAGTCGATGGAGGCCAGATGCTAGGGGGCGCTCAGTCTCTTTGGTTGGGGTAGCGGCAGGTCTCGAGTGAGGTGGTGTTTAGGCCTTGGATGCCGGGGCGGCGGCCCTGGTGGTGGTTGTGCGGTGCTCATGGGCAGAGCCCGTGGCTCGATGCTGCCCGGTGACTATGGCCGTGGGGGCGGTGTGGTAACCGGGGTGTGGCATTCGGTGGCAGTGAGTGTTGGCCGGGGTGAAAACCCACTCTTTCTTCAAACGGACCGGCGGCGGCGAAACTCGCTCCCTTCCTGAAGGCGTCGTCACGGCTCTCATTGCCCGTCGTGTTGCTCTAGGGAAAACTCCGACCCTCGGGTCGCGCGGTGGCGGCGCTCCGGTGTCGTTTCCTTCCTAAAGGCGCCGCCTTGGAGCTCACGGTTCGTCATATGTGGCTTCATCTCATCGCAGTGGCGTGTTCACGGCGGAGGACACCGGTGGCTATTGTGTTGGAAATATGCCCTAGAGGCAATAATAAATTAGTTATTATTATATTTCCTTGTTCATGATAATCGTTTATTATCCATGCTAGAATTGTATTGATAGGAAACTCAGATACATGTGTGGATACATAGACAACACCATGTCCCTAGTAAGCCTCTAGTTGACTAGCTCGTTGATCAATAGATGGTTACGGTTTCCTGACCATGGACATTGGATGTCATTGATAACGGGATCACATCATTAGGAGAATGATGTGATGGACAAAGACCCAATCCTAAGCCTAGCACAAGATCATGTAGTTCGTATGTTAAAGCTTTTCTAATGTCAAGTATCATTTCCTTAGACCATGAGATTGTGCAACTCCCAGATACCGTAGGAGTGCTTTGGGTGTGCCAAACGTCACAACGTAACTGGGTGGCTATAAAGGTACACTACAGGTATCTCCGAAAGTGTCTGTTGGGTTGGCGCGAATCGAGACTAGGATTTGTCACTCCGTGTAAACGGAGAGGTATCTCTGGGCCCACTCGGTAGGACATCATCATAATGTGCACAATGTGATCAAGGAGTTGATCACGGGATGATGTGTTACGGAACGAGTAAAAGAGACTTGCCAGTAACGAGATTGAACAAGGTATCGGGATACCGACGATCGAATCTCGGGCAAGTAGCGTACCGCTAGACAAAGGGAATTGTATACGGGATTGATTAAGTCCTTGACATCGTGGTTCATCCGATGAGATCATCGTGGAACATGTGGAAGCCAACATGGGTATCCAGATCCCGCTGATGGTTATTGACCGGAGAGTCATCTCGGTCATGTCTGCATGGTTCCCGAACCCGTAGGGTCTACACACTTAAGGTTCGGTGACGCTAGGGTTGTAGGGATATGTATATGCAGTAACCCAAATGTTGTTCGGAGTCCCGGATGAGATCCCGGACGTCACGAGGAGTTCCGGAATGGTCCGGAGGTAAAGAATTATATATAGGAAGTGCTGTTTCGGCCATCGGGACAAGTTTCGGGGTCACCGGTATTGTACCGGGACCACCGGAAGGGTCCCGGGGGGTCCACCGGGTGGGGCCACCTATCCCGGAGGGCCCCATGGGCTGAAGTGGGAAGGGATCCAGCCCAAATTGGGCTGGGGCGCCACTTCCCCCTAGGGCCCATGCGCCTAAGGGTGGGGAAACCCTAAGGAAGAGTCCTGAGAGGGGAAGGCACCTCCTAGGTGCCTTGGGGAGGAGGGATTCCTCCCTTGGCCGCCGCCCCCCTAGGAGATTGGATCTCCTAGGGCCGGCGCCCCCCCTAGGCCCCCCTATATATAGTGGGGAGATGGAGGACTTCTGACCTTGGCCTTTGGTGCCTCCCTCTCCCTCTCCAACACCTCCTCCTCCTCCATAGTGCTTAGCGAAGCCCTGCCGGAGTACTGCAGCTTCACCACCACCACACCGTCGTGCTGCTGCTGGAGCCATCCTCCATCAACCTCTCCTCCCCCCCTTGCTGGATCAAGAAGGAGGAGACGTTGCTGCTCCGTACGTGTGTTGAACGCGGAGGTGCCGTCCGTCCGGCGCTAGGATCATCGGTGATTTGGATCACGACGAGTACGACTCCATCAACCCCGTTCTCTTGAACGCTTCCGCGCGCGATCTACAAGGGTATGTAGATCCACTCCTCCCTCGTTGCTAGATGACTCCATAGATAGATCTTGGTGACACGTAGGAAAATTTTGAATTTATGCTACGTTCCCCAACAGTGGCATCATGAGCTAGGTCTATGCGTAGTTTCTATGCACGAGTAGAACACAAAGTAGTTGTGGGTGTTGATTTTGTTCAATATGCTTACCGTTACTAGTCCAACCTTGTTTCGACGGTATTGTGGGATGAAGCGGCCCGGACCGACCTTACACGTACTCTTACGTGAGACTGGTTCCACCGACTGACATGCACTAGTTGCATAAGGTGGCTAGTGGGTGTCTGTCTCTCCCACTTTAGTCGGATCAGATTCGATGAAAAGGGTCCTTATGAAGGGTAAATAGCAATTGGCATATCACGTTGTGGTTTTTGCGTAGGTAAGAAACGTCCTTGCTAGAAACCCATAGCAGCCACGTAAAACATGCAAACAACAATTAGAGGACGTCTAACTTGTTTTTGCAGGGTATGCTATGTGATGTGATATGGCCAAAAGGATGTGATGAATGATATATGTGATGTATGAGATTGATCATGTTCTTGTAATAGGAATCACGACTTGCATGTCGATGAGTATGACAACCGGCAGGAGCCATATGAATTGTCTTAATTTATTTATGACCTGCGTGTCAACATAAATGTCATGTCATTACTTTACTTTATTGCTAACCGTTAGCTGTAGTAGTAGAAGTAATAGTTGATGAGACAACTTCATGAAGACACGATGATAGAGATCATGATGATGGAGATCATGGTGTCATGCCGGTGAAGATGATGATCATGGAGCCCCGAAGATGGAGATCAAGAGGAGCAAAGTGATGATGGCCATATCATGTCACTATTTGATTGCACGTGATGTTTATCATGTTTATGCATCTTGTTTACTTAGAACGACGGTAGTAAATAAGATGATCCCTCATAATAATTTCAAGAAAGTGTTCCCCCTAACTGTGCACCATTGCGACAGTTCGTTGTTTCGAAGCACCACGTGATGATCGGGTGTTAGATTCTAACATTCACATACAACGGGTGTAAGACAGATTTACACACGTGAAACACTTAGGTTGACTTGACGAGCCTAGCATGTACAGACATGGCCTCGGAACACAAGAGACCGAAAGGTCGAGCATGAGTCGTATGGTAGATACGATCAACATGAAGATGTTCACCGATGATGACTAGTCCGTCTCACGTGATGATCGGACACGGCCTAGTTGACTCGGATCATGTAATCACTTAGATGACTAGAGGGATGTCTATCTGAGTGGGAGTTCACAAGATGAACTTAATTATCCTGAACATAGTCAAAAGGTCTTCTTAAATTATGTCGTAGCTCGCGCTTCAGTTCTACTGTTTAGATATGTTCCTAGAGAAAATTTAGTTGAAAGCTGATAGTAGTAATTATGCGGACTAGGTCCGTAAACTGAGGTTTGTCCTCATTGCTTCATAGAAGGCTTATGTCCTTAATGCACCGCTCAGTGTGCTGAACCTCGAACGTTGTCTATGGATGTTGCGAATATCTGACATACACATTTTGATAACTACGTGATAGTTCAGTTAAACGGCTTAGAGTTGAGGCACCAAAGACGTTTTGAAACGTCGCGAAACATATGAGATGTTTCGAGGGCTGAAATTGGGATTTCAGGTTCGTGCCCACGTCAAGAGGTATAAGACCTCCGACGATTTTTCTTAGCCTGCAAACTAAGGGAAAAAAAGCTCAATTGTTGAGCTTGTGCTCAGATTGTCTGAGTACAACAATCATTTGAATCAAGTGGGAGTTGATCTTCCAAATGAGATAGTGATGTTTCTCCGAAGTCATTACCACCAAGCTACTAGAGCTTCGTTATGAACTATAATGTATCGAGGACATATATGATGATCCTTGAGATATTCGCGATGTTTGACACCACAAAAGTAGAAATCAAGAAGGAGCATCAATTGTTGATGGTTTGTGAAACCACTAGTTTCAAGGAGGGCAAGGGCAAAAAGGGATGCTTCATGAAACGGCAAATCAGATGCTGCTCTAGTGAAGAAACCCAAGGTTGAACCCAAACCCGAGACTAAGTGCTTCTGTAATAAGGGGAACAGCCACTGGAGCAGAATTACCCTAGATACTTGGTAGATGAGAAGGTTGTCGATAGAAGTATATTGGATATACATTATGTTAATGTGTACTTTACTAGTACTCCTAGTAGCACCAGGGTATTAGATACCGGTTCGGTTGCTAAGTGTTAGTAACTCGAAACAAAAGGCTACGGAATAAACGGAGACTAGCTAAAAGGTGAGATGACGATATGTGTTGGAAGTATTTCCAAGGTTGATCAAATATCGTACGCTCCTTCTACCATCGAGATTGGTATTAAAACCTAAATAATTGTTATTTGGTGTTTGCGTTGAGCATAGACATGATTGGATTACGTCTATCGCAATACAGTTATTCATTTAAGGAGAATAATGGTTACTCTGTTTATTTGAATAATACCTTCAATGGTCTTACACCTGAAATGAATGGTTTATTGAATCTCGATCGTAGTGATACACATGTTCATGCCAAAAGATATAAGATAGTAATGATAGTACCACCTACTTGTGGCACTGCCACTTAAGTCATATCGATATAAAACGCATGAAGAAGCTCCATGTTGATGGATCTTTGGACTCACTCGTTTTTGAAAAGTTTGAGACATGCGAACCATGTCTATTGGTGTATATGCATGAAGAAACTCCATGCAAAGGGACCGCTTGGACTCACTTGATTTTGAATCACTTGAGACATGCAAATCATACCACATGGGCAAGATGACTGAAAGCCTCGTTTTCAATAAAATGGAACTAGAAAGCAACTTGTTGGAAGTAATACATTTTGATGTGTGCAGTCCAATGAGTGCTGAGGCGTGTAGTGGATATCGTTATGTTCTTACTTCACAGATGATTTGAGTAAGATGTTGAGTATATTTACTTGATGAATCACGAGTCTGAATTATTGAAAGGTTCAAGTAATTTCAGGGTGAAGTTGAAAGATCGTCGTGACAAGAGGATAAAATATCTATGATATGATCATAGAGATGAATATCTGAATTACAAGTTTGGCACAGAATTAAGACATTGTGGAAATTGTTTCACAACTAATACAGCCTAGAACACCGTAGTGTGATGGTGTGTCCGAACATCATAACTGCACCCTATTGGATATGATGCATACCGTGATGTCTCTTATCGAATTACCACGATAGTTTATGGGTTAGGCATTAGATACAACCACATTCACTTTGAATAGTGCACCATGTAATTCTGATAAGATGACACCGTATGAACTATGGTTTAGAGAAACCTAAGCTGTCATTTCTTAAAAGTTTGGGGCTGCGACGCTTATGTGAAAAAGTTTCAGGCTGATAAACTCGAACCCAAAGCGGATAAATGCATCTTCATAGGACACCCAAAACAGTTGGGTATACCTCCTGTCTCAGATTCGACAGCAATAAGGGATTGTTTCTAGAATCAGGTCCTTTCTCGAGGAAAAGTTTCTCTCGAAAGAATTGAGTGGGAGGATGGTGGAGACTTGATGAGGTTATTGAACCGTCACTTCAACTAGTGTATAGCAGGGCACAAAGAGTTGTTCCTGTGGCACCTACACCAATTGAAGTGGAAGCTTATGATAGTGATCATGAAACTTCAGATCAAGTCACTACCAAACCTCGTGGAATGACAAGGATGCGTACTACTTCAGAGTGGTACGTAATCCTATCTTGGAAGTCATGTTACTAGACAACAATGAACCTACGAGCTATGGAGAAGCGATGGTGGGCCTGGATTCCAAAATGGCTCAAGGCCATATAATCCGAGAGAGGATCCATGTATGAAAACAAAGTGTAGACTTTGGAAGAGCTACTTGATGGTCGTAAGGCTGTTAGGTACATATGGATTTTAAAAGGAAGACAGACAATGATGGTAAGTGTCACCATTGAGAAAGCTCGACCTGTCGTTAAGATGTTTTCCGACAAGTTCAAGGAGTTGACTACGATGAGACTTTCTCACTCGTAGCGATGCTAAGAGTCTGTTGCAATTATATTAGCGATTACTGCATTATTTATGAAATCTTGCAGATAGGATGTCAAAACATTGTTTCCTCAATGTTTTTTGAGGAAAGGTTGTATGTGATACAAACCGGAAGGTTTTGTCAATCCTGAAAGATGCTAATAAGTATGCAAAGCTCCAGCAATCCTTCTAGGGACTGGAGTAAGCATCTCGGAGTTGGAATGTATGCTTTGATGACGATCAAAGATTTTGGGTTTATACAAAGTTTATGAGAAACTTGTATTTCCAAAGAAGTGAGTGGGAGCACTATAGAATTTCTGATGAGTATATGTTGTTGACATATTATGGATCAGAAATGATGTAGCATTTCTGGAAAGCATATAGGGTTATTTGGAAAGTGTTTTTAAATGGAAAGCCTGGATTAAGCTACTTGAACATTGAGCATCAAGATCTATAAGGATAGATCAAAACGCTTAATGGTACTTTCAAATGACCACATACCTTGACATGATCTTGAAGGGG
Source organism: Triticum dicoccoides (assembly GCF_002162155.2). Classification (NCBI taxonomy): domain Eukaryota; kingdom Viridiplantae; phylum Streptophyta; class Magnoliopsida; order Poales; family Poaceae; genus Triticum; species Triticum dicoccoides. The sequence goes on from NC_041392.1 coordinate 194,375,650, forward strand.
TTCAAGATGGATCAGTCAAAGAAGGAGTACTTGCCTGAGTTGTAAGGTATGAAGTTAAGACTTAAAGCTCGACCACGGCAGAAGAAAGAGAAAGGACGAATGTCGTCCCCTATGCTTTTGTCATAGGCTCTATACGGTATGCCATGTTGAGTACTGCACCTGATGTGTGCCTTGCCACATATCTGGCAAGAGGGTACAAAGGTAATCTAGGAGTAGATCACCAGATAGCGGTCTAAATTATCCTTAGAGGAATAAGGATATGTTTCTCGGTTATGGAGGTGATAAAGAGTTCGACGTAAAGAGTTACGTCGATGCAAGCTTAACACCTATCCGGATAGCTCTGAGTAGAGATACCGGATACGTATAATGGAGCAACAATTTAGAATAGCTCCAAGTAGAACAGTTATTTGAAATGGCTCCAAATATAGCGTAGTAGCTGCATCTACAAGATGACATAGAGATTTGCGAAGTACATACGGATCTGAAAGATTCAGACCCGTTGACTATAACATCTCTCACAAGCATAACATGATCAAACCCAGAACTCATCGAGTGTTAATCACATGGTAATGTGAACTAGAATATTGACTCTAGTAAACTCTTTGGGTGTTAGTCACATGGGGATGTGACCTTGAGTGTTAATCACATATCGATGTGAACTGGATTATTGACTCTAGTGCAAGTGGGAGACTGTTGGAAATATGCCCTAGAGGCAATAATAAATTAGTTATTATTATATTTCCTTGTTCATGATAATCGTTTATTATCCATGCTAGAATTGTATTGATAGGAAACTCAGATACATGTGTGGATACATAGACAACACCATGTCCCTAGTAAGCCTCTAGTTGACTAGCTCGTTGATCAATAGATGGTTACGGTTTCCTAACCATGGACATTGGATGTCATTGATAACGGGATCACATCATTAGGTGAATGATGTGATGGACAAAGACCCAATCCTAAGCCTAGCACAAGATCATGTAGTTCGTATGTTAAAGCTTTTCTAATGTCAAGTATCATTTCCTTAGACCATGAGATTGTGCAACTTCCGGATACCGTAGGAGTGCTTTGGGTGTGCCAAACGTCACAACGTAACTGGGTGGCTATAAAGGTACACTACAGGTATCTCCGAAAGTGTCTGTTGGGTTGGCACGAATCGAGACTGGGATTTGTCACTCCGTGTAAACGGAGAGGTATCTCTGGGCCCACTCGGTAGGACATCATCATAATGTGCACAATGTGATCAAGGAATTGATCACGGGATGATGTGTTACGAAACGAGTAAAAGAGACTTGCCGGTAACGAGATTGAACAAGGTATCGGGATACCGATGATCGAATCTCGGACAAGTATCGTACCGCTAGACAAAGGGAATTGTATACGGGATTGATTAAGTCCTTGACATCGTGGTTCATCCGATGAGATCATCGTGGAACATGTGGGAACCAACATGGGTATCCATATCCTGCTGATGGTTATTGACCGGAGAGTCATCTCGGTCATGTCTACATGGTTCCCGAACCCGTAGGGTCTACACACTTAAGGTTCGGTGACGCTAGGGTTGTAGGGATACGTATATGCAGTAACCCAAATGTTGTTCGGAGTCCCGGATGAGATCCCGGACGTCACGAGGAGTTCCGGAATGGTCCGTAGGTAAAGAATTATATATAGGAAGTGTTGTTTCGGCCATCGGGACAAGTTTCGGGGTCACCGGTATTGTACCAGGACCACCGGAAGGGTCCCGGGGGGTCCATCGGGTGGGGCCACCTATCCCGGAGGGCCCCATGGGCTGAAGTGGGAAGGGATCCAGCCCAAAGTGGGCTGGGGCGCCACTTCCCCCTAGGGCCCATGCGCCTAAGGGTGGGGAAACCCTAAGGAAGAGTCCTGAGAGGGGAAGGCACCTCCTAGGTGCCTTGGGGAGGAGGGATTCCTCCCTTGGCCGCCGCCCCCCTAGGAGATTGGATCTCCTAGGGCCGGCGCCCCCCCTAGGCCCCTCTATATATAGTGGGGGAGATGGAGGACTTATGACCTTGGCCTTTGGTGCCTCCCTCTCCCTCTCCAACACCTCCTCCTCCTCCATAGTGCTTAGCGAAGCCCTGCCGGAGTACTGCAGCTTCACCACCACCACGCCGTCGTGCTGCTGCTGGAGCCATCCTCCATCAACCTCTCCTCCCCCCTTGCTGGATCAAGAAGGAGGAGACGTCGCTGCTTCGTACGTGTGTTGAACGCGGAGGTGCCGTCCGTTCGGCGCTAGGATCATCGGTGATTTGGATCACGACGAGTACAACTCCATCCCCGTTCTCTTGAACGCTTCCGCGCGCGATCTACAAGGGTATGTAGATCCACTCCTCCCTCGTTGCTAGATGACTCCATAGATAGATCTTGGTGACACGTAGGAAAATTTTGAGTTTATGCTACGTTCCCCAACATATTGTAGTGCATGCTAGGGGAGGTGTTGTTGCGTACGGCATCATTGTATCATGTTTTGGGTGTGTGCATGTGTTATCGTGGCGTGAGTTTGAACCATGTTGTTGTGGATCGTGCTTTATATATAAAGAGGGGCGAAAGCCTTTTTTGATATAAAAAAATGTTGTGCAAATGAGGCATCAGAGAGTCAAGTGCGCTCAGTGAATAATTACGGAAGAAAGGAGTAGATCAAAAATGGGCAAGTGCTTTAGATCTCGCCTAAAAACAACAATTTGTCTAGGATTGAGTTAAGAAAAGATCAAACGCGCGGTAAGAAAACAAAAGAAATTGACACCAGAAACGGTTAATGATTATAGACCGATATCTTTATTAAACTGTGTACTCAAGGTCATTACAAAGATTCTAGCAGAAAGGCTTCAAAGATGGATACTTAAAGTGGTACATCGCAATCAATATGGCTTTATTAAATCTCAGACAATACAAGATTGTCTAGGCTGGGCTTTCAGGTACTTGCATCAATGCAAGCACTCTGGCAGGGTAATAGTCATTTTAAAACTTGACTTTGAAAAGGGTTTCGACACTATGGAACACTCGTTCATTTTAAACATGCTCAAGTGCAAGGGGTTTGATGACAGATGGTGCACGTGGATTAAAATGTTGCTTGACTTGGGATCTTCTTCAATACTTCTCAATGGGATACCTGGCACGGAATTAAAATGCAAGCGGGGGATGAGACAAAGGGACCCGATATCACCATTAGACTAGCCACAGTGGGAGTAATTTCAGTAGTAATGTCGAGTCCAACTCAGCAAATTTGCTTATGTGGCAATGCATTAATGAGACTAGCCACAATGGATAGTAACATACACTAGTAACATACACATATCCCTAGACTATGTTACTACCTTCATAGTGGGTAGTAACTTAAGGGTGGTAACATGCAAAGATTCATTTATTAGGTTATAGACTCATATTGCATTGGGACATGTGATGTTACAGTAACTAGCTAAGTTACTACAACTACCTCTCTCCTCATTAACTCATTGCCACATAAGCAAGTTTGCTGAGTTGGACTCGAAGTTACTGCTGAAGTTACTCCCACTGTGGCTAGTCTGAGGAGAAAGGTAGTTGTAGTAACTTAGCTAGTTACTGTAACATCACATGTCCCAATGCAATATGAGTCTATAACCTAATAAATGAATCTTTACATGTTACCACCCTTAAGATACTACCCACTATGAAGGTAGTAATATAGTCTAGGGATATGTCTATGTTACTAGTGTATGTTACTATCCATTGTAGCTAGTCTTAGGCTAGTCATAGTGGGAGTAACTTAGGTAGTAACATAGCGCACCTCGAGAATTTTTTGCTTATGTGGCAAGTAGTTAATGAGAAGTAGTAACATAATATGTTACTGTAACATAGCGCTTTCCAAGACAACATGAGTCTACAAGCTATTAAATAAGGCCACATATGACACTAGTACTATGTTACTTTGCACTATGAAGGTAGTAACTTAGACTAGTGTCATTTATATGACACTAGTCTAAGTTACTCCCCACTATGACCAGCCTTACTATTCAAGTTGGTAGCAGATCTTCTACAGTCTTTAATTAACAAGGCCTGGTCGGAAGGGCTCATTACACTCCCAATCAACCAACCCGCATCGAAAAACTTCCCAGTTATCCAATATGCCGATGATGCATTAATTGTCCTTCCAGCCAATCATGATGAGCTCAAAACAATTAAGGCGATACTGGACTCCTTCGCCCGAGCTACTGGTCTGAAATTTAATTATGCCAAATCTCAGTTAATGCCAATTAATGTGGCAGCTCAAAAAGCTACAGATCTGGCCAACGTGTTAGGCTGCCAAGTTGGCAAAATGTCGTTCATGTATCTTGGCTTACCACTCAGGACTACCAGACCCACAGTGAAAGATTTGATGCCGCTAGTGGATAGAATCGAACCGAGGTAGAAGGGAACTGCTACTCCCTCCTTTCCGGTTTATAAGGCTCAATTCAAAAATCTCACCAACCAAGGTAGATGGTGAGTGGTGGAATACTTTTTGTAGTTTGCAAAAGCACCCAATTAATGCTCTTGTTTTTCTCAAAAAAAATATGTTTACCAATGCATTAATTGCAATGCATGCATGCATAAATTACATGCATTGGTCAATTTTCTCTTAATACTTGCATGCAATGATTTAATTTACCTTGGAATCTGAACATGTGATGGAAAAGAACAAAATTGAGCCTTATAAAATGGAAAAACTAATATTTTGAGATAAGCCCTATAAACCGGAAAGGAGGGAGTATCTGGCTATCATATGGGGAACAAGTGCAGTTAATCAATTCTGCTCTCTCCTCGCTACTCTCCTTTGCCATGTGCGTACTGAAACTCCCTCTGAAGTTAATAGAGATCTTTGACAGAGCAAGAAGACACTGCTTATGGAGGAAAGAAATTGATAGAGATGCTAACTCATTCTCTCGCTACGTGGAATATGGTCTGCCGCCCTAAGAAAATAGGAGAGCTTGGTGTCCTAAATTTACAAATTCAAAATAAGGCCCTATTTCTCAAATACATAAGTTCATGCACAAACAAGATACACCATGGGTGATGATAGTCTAGGATGCCTATTATGACGACACTCCTCCCCATGCAAAACCTAGCTGTGGTTCATTCTGGTGGCGAGATGTGTTCTCATTGATGGATATCTATCATGGGATTACTTCTTGTATTCTAGTAGCGTGTGATACTGTACTTTTGTGGAAAGATGTTTGGCTGGAAGACCGAGCGCTGATGAACACACACGAGCATTTGTTCTCCTACACAAACAATGAGGATATTTCATTGGCCCAATTCTACAACAACAGCACGCCTGCGGAGAACTTTATGTTGTCATTATCAATGGAAGCCCGGACCGAACTAGATGATTTGCAGGCTATGATGGCAGAAATCAGCTTGGAACCTATGGCCACTGATGAATGGATCTTGTGTTGGGGGGACACAAAATACAAACCAAAAAAGTTCTATAACTTCATGTTCAAAAATGTGTTAGCGCCACAGTTCCTCACCTCAATTTGGAAGACAAAATGCATCATGAGACATAAGGTTTTTGCCTGGCTGATGCTACTCGACAAAGTCAATACCAGAGATATGCTTTTGAGAAGACACTTTAACATTGGTGATGATCATGATTGCCCTCTTTGCAACATGGGGGTCCTAGAAACTAATGAACATTTGTTCTACGATTGTCCCTTTGCCATTAGATGTTGGGAGATAATTGGTATCAGCTGGAACAATCAGCTGGATGCAACAAAAATATGATCAAGCTAGGGCAAGCTGGCAAAGGCCACTATTCAAAGAAGTGACCATCTTGGCATCCTGGAATATCTGGAAGCAGAGAAATAAAGTGGTGTTTGATGGTGAGACGGCCACCCATTTTGACTGGCTCAAGGAAGACTTTGTGATTTTGGGCTATAGAATCAACTCTCAAAACCTGACCTTTTTAGAAGGATTCAGGAACTCTCTTACAACATAAACACACTCCTCTCAGTAGGCTTTGTAGTTACTCTGAGAGGGACTGCCCAAAGGGGCTTGTCTCATTTCCTGTAATATCCATGTAAAACCCCATGTTGATTTGTTAACCTTCGGATAACATATTTACTGAAAAAGGCTTTCGCCCCGCTTTATATTATAAAGCAAATGCCCAAGCCAACATCCAACAAGGTTCAAGCACACAAACACACACACACACACACACACACACACACGCAGACAGATAAGTAGTGGAAGGGTTAATGCTGAGGGCACAGCTCAACAAGCCCTGAAAAACAAAAAGGCACATGCGTCGGGAGTGACACAACATCTAGTCGGGCTTCGGGGGTGGCTGGGGGAGCAGGGGCGCCAAGCGAAAGGCCATCGATCGAAGGTCGGCGAGGAGGGTGCTGATGACGTCCCGGTCCTGAGGGCGGCTAAGTTGCCGCCAGAGCTGCAAGTAACCACACATTTTAAAAATGGAGTCAGTAGCACGCCGAAGAGGCACCTTTTGTATGACAAGCTTATTGCGAACAGTCCACATCGTCCAGGTGAGGACCCCCACGCACAGCCATCTAATATGCCTGTAGCGAGGGGGTGAGCCCTGAATTTCCGCAAGCAGGTCAGGGAAGTTGGTGTTGCACCACTGGCCCCCAACTGTTTCGCGGAAATAGGACCAGAGGAACTGTGCCGTGTAGCACGAGAAGAAGATGTGGTTGGCATCCTTACCGTTCCGCACATGGGGCACATCCCATCTCTAGGTCCATGACGCTTAAGGACCTCAACTCCGGACGGGAGGCGGCCGCGGATCCATTGCCACAGGAAGATCCTGATCTTCAGGGGCAGGAGGATGTCCGAAATCAAACTGAAGGGCTCGGGGGCCGTCAATGGGGCGATAGCCGCGTAGAGAGATTTGGTGGAGAAACAGCCGGAGGGTTCCAGTCGCCAAGAGATGACGTCCGGGGAGTCGGCAACGTCTATAGGAAGGAGTGCGATGTCCTGGAGGAGGGCATCCCAAGCTGCAACCTCAAGGGGGCCAAAGGGGCGGCGGAAAGCGAGGCGCCCTAAGTCAATAAGGACCGTCTCGACAGAGACCCGAGGGTCAACAACGATGTCGAAGAGAACTAGGAAGCGCGCGGCTAGGGGGGTGTCACCAAGCCACCTATCAAGCCAGAACAGGGTCGAGGACCCAGTACCCACTGAAATGGATGTTCTAATGCGCAGAACAGGCAGCAGCTGGACGACGGCCTGCCAAAACTGGGAGCCGCCTGAGCGCTGACAAAATGCGAGAGGCTGCCCACGCAGGTACTTGTTCTGGATGATAGTAAGCCAGAGACCTCCATCTCCATTGGCAATGCGCCAGAGCCAACGAGTCAGGAGGGCAATGTTCATGCGCCGGGAGGACAAAATCCCAAGACCGCCCTGGTCCTTGGGTTTGCATACATCTGACCAGCTGACCATGTGGTACTTCTGCTTACCCCCCTCCCCAGCCCAGAAGAATCTGGATTGGTATTTGGCGATCTCCTGGTGCAGGGTCTCATGTAGGCTATAAAAGCTCATGAGGAACCAAAGGAGGCTAGCAAGCGAAGAGTTGATAAGGATCACGCGAGCAGCCTTCGATAGCCAGCGCCCTTTCCAGGGCTCAACGCGATGTTGCATACGGGTCACCGTGGGGCGAAGATCAGCCACGGTGAGGCGCGAGTCACTAATGGGGATCCCCAGATAGGTCATGGGGAAAGAACCCAACCGACAGTTTAGTCGGTCAGCAATAGCCTGTGTTTCCTCCAAGGGGTACCCGAGGACCATCACTTCGCTTTTATCGAAGTTGATGGTTAGGCCCGACATTTGTTGGAAGCACAGGAGGAAGAACTTCAAGTTAGTGATATCTAGGGCGGATCCCTCGACCATTATAATGGTATCATCCGCATATTGAAGGAGGGAGACCCCTCCCCCTCCGACTAGGTGGGGGACTAAGCCGCGGATATGACCAGCAACCTTGGCCTTATCCAAGATGGATGCCAGGGCATCGACCACCATGTTGAACAAGAACGGTGAAAAGGGGTCACCCTGACGGACCCCACAAAGGGTGGGGAAGTAGGGCCCAATGTCACCGTTGATGTTCACCGCGGTCCGGCCACAAGAGACAAGCTGCATGACGCGGGTCACCCAACGGTCGTCGAAGCCCTTGCGAAGCAACACTTCACGCAGGAATGGCCAGTGTACCGTGTCGTAGGCTTTGTGAAAGTCTAGCTTTAGGAAGACCGCGCGAAGGCGTTTTAGATGGACCTCGTGGAGGACCTCATGGAATACTAACACTCCATCGAGAATAAATCGACCTTGTATGAAGGCGGATTGGTTCGGATGGGTAATCGTGTCAGCGAGGAGGGTCACCCTATTGGCGTACCCTTTGGCCAAGATCCGGAAAAATCACATTAATCACTGTGATTGGGCAGAACTGGCGGATGTCCGAGGCGCCCGAGACCTTGGGGATGAGGGTCACAATCCCGTAATTGAGGCGCCCAAGGTCCATGGAGCCCGAATAAAATTCTTCAAACAGAGCCATGACCTCCGGCTTGATGGTAGGCCAGAACGTTTTAAAGAACGTCACGGGCAGGCCATCAGGACCCGGGGCCGAGGAGGGGCTCATCCCCTTAATGGCTGCGAGGACCTCGTCCTCGTCAAAAGGGGCAACTAATGCCGCATTGGCCTCTGCCGAGACCAATTGCGCACCCGACCAAATGTCGGGGCGAGACTAGCCCCACCCCGCGGGGTGGGAGTAAATAGGGCTTTATAGAAGCCGTCTATGTGGGTACGGATGGCCGATGGGAGAACGATCAGCGTGTCTCCATCTCAAAGGCAGTGGATGGAATTGCGACGACGCCGGCCGTTCGCCACCGCCTGAAAATAGGCGGTGTTGGCATCTCCCCGAAGTACCCACCTCTGGGTACCACGTAGCCGCCAGTAGGCCTCTTCATCTGTGTAAATGGTGGAGAGTTGGTCTTCCAGATCATATCGCAGCATCCACTCATCAAGGGAGATCCCGGTCGAGTCGGCGCGAGTGTCCATGGCTTGGATAGCCATCAGGAGGGCCTTTTGCGCTCTCTAAGGTCCCCGCCCAGGTTGGCCCCCCAACCCTTCATGAATTGGCAGGCTAGCTTGGCGCAGAAGTGCCACGAGTCAACAGCGGACATGGAGCGACGGGGAGCAGAGCGAGCAAAAATCCAGCGAGCGACGACAGCCTCTCGGAAGCCAGCCTGATTGAGCCAGAAGGGCTCGAACCAGAATCGCGGCGGAGTGGAGGGCCGCTCATCGGCGGTGAAGAGGAGGAGGGGGACATGGTCAGACCCGATCCGGGTGACAGCCCGGAGCAATGCCAGTGGGCAGCGTAATTCCCATTCAGGGGAAACTAGGACACGATCCAGGACGGATTGTGTCGGGACAATCTGCCGGTTCGTCCAGGTGAACCTGGCACCCGTCCGATCAAGTTCGCGGAGCCCCAGCTCCGCGATCCAATCGTTGAATAATTGCATCCGGGGGAAGTTAATCCGATCATTATTTTTCTCATCCGGGGATCGGATGAGATTAAAGTCTTCGCCCACGAGAACTGGGAGCAGGGAGTTAGAGATCTTCAGCTGCTAGGAAGGCCGGGGAGCGGCGGTGGTCCGCCGGTCCATACACAATAATGACCTCCCATTTGAAATTTAGGGCGCGCTCGAAGATCTCCATATTAACGAAGAATTCGCCCCGGTCCATGCCACCCACCTCAAAGGTGGCATCCTTTACCCCTAAGAGGATGCCGCCAGAGTGGCCTGAGGTCCCACTAGAAGGGAGCCAGTGCCAAGCGAAGAGGTGGGAGCTAAGGCGTTCAAGCTCCTGAAGGGTGAACTCAGTACGCAAGGTTTCCTGGATGGCAATGATGTCAATGCGTTCATCAGGAATGTACTCAATGAGTTGGCGACGACGACCATCATGGCCGAAGCCGCGGATGTTTCAGAAAAGGGCCCGCATCTAAGCCCCCATCGGGGGGCTGCTTGACCCCAAGACACGGGAAGCGCTTTGAGCACGGAGGGCAGCAGTGCGCGAACGGGTGCGGCCACGGATTATCCCGTCGACCACCAGAGGGGCCTGAACCGCGGGGGTGGTGGTCGACCTCTCGGGAGGCCGAAGCAGGCGAGCGCGGGTCTCAGCCAGCTTGCCATCTAGAATCTCCCGGGCCCTAATGGTCGCGATCTGTTCTAAGGGAGGACCGCCCTCCCCCCTGAAAACAATGGCCGAGTCATTGGCCACCTTGGCGAGATGGCCAAGCGGAGCAGCCTCAAGAGCGGAAAATGAGCAACAAGAAGAACTGGGGAGGTCGGGGTCCGCACCTAACTTGAGGTTCCGGACCGCCGCGCGGAGCTCCGCGCACTCGGCGATGGATGGTGCCGGAGAGTCAGCCGGCCGCGCCGCATCGAGACGGGCACTGCGGCGGGAGGACGTCACCGGTGTCGAGGTGGAGCGGGGCCGCCTAGCGTACGCCACCGTCGGAGGAGGGGTGCACGTAGGTCGGCGAGGAGACGTCCACAGCCACCAAGGCGGACGGGGCGGTCGGCGAGGAGAGGCGGACATCGAAGGGCACCGGCGGGGGGAGCGGGCCGACGAGCTCCAGGGTGATACCGACCGCAACCCCCACGGGTGGAGGTGACGGGGCAAGTGCGACGGGAACCTCACACCCGCCTCCACCTGTGGAGACTGGGGAGGCCGAGCCGGCAGGGGACGGGGGGTCCGGCCCCGACGGCGAGGAGCAAAGGGCGGAGACGATGCAGGAGGAGCGAGGCGACGATGGCGGGGCGACGAGGAGGCCCACACTGGAGATGTCACTGGCCGACTCCGACGGAGACTGAGAGGGTATGACTGGCGGGTTGGCCAAGCAGAGGGCCACCGCGAGGTCAGCGGCCGACACTCGAGTGTGCTCCGCCCCGGAACCGCCACGACCCGCTGGTGGGTTGGAGGGCTCCCAGGAGGGGGAGCGGGAGTGCTCCGAGCCGTCCTCGTCATCTCCTGGATCGTCAAGGCGGGAGTGGCGCGAGCGCCTGCGGTGGGAGTCGTCGGCATCAGCTGGGCCACCCCCCAGGTGACTATCATCAGAGAAGCGGGGGCGGCCGACGTGGTTCGGAGGCTCGGGGCAGATCTTGAGGTCGTAGCCGTCGTCGTTGAAGAAGACCCGGATTGTGACATGAAGCTTGGAGGAGTCCAGGCACTTCACCTTGACCCGAACCTCCTCCTCCTTGCGTAAGGAGAGCTCGTCAACCACCACCACCTTGCCTAGGATCTTGGACATACTGCGGATGACTCGCTCAGACCGGGCCACATCTGGCAGGCTGGCGATGAGGAGCCAAGCAGTGTCCAGGACAGCGACAGCCTTGGGATCCCACCGCGGCTCAGATATGTCCACCACAATGTCGTTGAGTGCCAGGGTGATGTTGTTGCTGCGGGTACAGAATCCCATACTCATAGCGTCGGGGAAGATCACCGAGAAGGCGTTGGAAGCGGTGGGGGTCACCTGCCAATCCCACGTGCACCTGTACAAGTGGTTGAGCTCTGCCTCAAGCAGCTCCGGGGTGGCGACGGCCTCGCCCACGACCGTCACAATCGCCAGCAGCGAGGGGAAGGGAGGGAGGATCTCTGGAACCTCGATGTGGAAGAAGGCCATGTCCTCAATGCCGTGGCCGTACATCATGATCTCCTCCGTCACCGGGCGATCCGGACAGAGAATCGCGGTGTGCCCGGCATCCTTGCACAGGTAGCACATCGGGGGGTTGGGACAAGCCTCCTGGAAGTGGCCGATCAAGCCGCAGTTGAAGCACGGCGGGCCGTCGGAAGAGGCCTTGGTGCCCGAAGGGGGAACCGCGGCGGCGGTGGAGGCGGCAGCCTGAGGGCGCGAAGGGCCCTTCTTCTTCTTCTCCTTCTTGGGACCCTGGCGCCCCCGATTGCCATTACCGCCGTTAGACGGCGGGAACGCAGCCTGGAAGTGGGGAGGCTGGTAGCGACGGGTGGCCAGGGCGCTGTTGGGGTTGGCGACGGGCAGCGGGCGGGGCGGGGAGGGGGACCGGTCCCGGCGACGGGCAGGCGAGGGGGACCGCCGCCGCGAGGACGGCCTTGACTCACCGGCCGGTGACCTACCACGGTCCCGCGACGCCGCCCGAGGAGAGGAGCAGCGTGCCGGGGAGCGCGAGCGGCGATCATCGCGGACCGGCGAGCGGTGCGAGGGGCGGGGGGGAGCGGCGGGAGTCGC
>NC_041392.1:194388332-194408046 GCF_002162155.2 Triticum dicoccoides
TTCCCGAGTCATGGACGACGTGGGGAGAGAGGGGGCGTCGGGAGGATGGCGGCGCCGACGAGCAGGGATCGGGGCGGGGCGGCTAGAACTGGCGGCGCGGGTGGGTGGAAGCGGGGGACGAGGGAACCCTACTGGGGGCCATATCGACCGCCTGCTTGGGCCCGAGGCCGCCAGAGGGCGAACCTAGGCCGTGCGGGGCGGAACCGGCACGTCGAGCCGGCCCACCCCAGGCGCAGAGACCCGCATCCCTTGGGCCGTAGCCGTGTCCACCACCCTGGGGAGGGGCCCAGCAGCCAGGCCCATAGGCCGGCCCAAGAGCACCGCAGCCCGGTATAAGCGCCCCGGAGTGGCCAAGCGGGGAGCTAGGGTTTCCTCGAGCGCCGCCACGGTGGCCGCCGGCGGGGGCGTACGGGGACGGCGAGGGGAAGGCGGGGCGGGGACGCGACCCGGAGGGAGGGGCCCGGAGGAACCGCGATATGGGAAGAAGGGCCGGAAGGGAGCACGTCGGGAGAGGACCTGGGCGAGCTCGGGCGGGCTCGCCGGAGCCGGACAGGCCGGAGCAGAGGAGGGCATGGCCGGAGTCGAGGGTTTCCAGGAGGCGCGAGCAGGGCCGCGATCCGCGCGTCCGGCAACACCCCAGCTGCCAACGCGACGCCGCCGGGAAGGCATCCCGGAACCCAAGGCCAGACCTTGCATCCCCCGCGCCGGAGAGGCGGCAGGAGGGAGACGCCGGCGCCGGCCCAACCCACGGGCGGCCGAACTCCCACCCCTGGGAGTAGGGCCACCGGCGTGGTCGGGCAGCAGCCGCGGCGGTGCCTTGGGAGGGACACGGTCCCGGCACACGACGGGGCAGCCAGCGGCGACGTCGTCGGCCTCGGCGACGTCAGCCCACACAATCCGCGGAGAGCCAGAGGGGGGGAGGGGTCGGCGGAGGGACAGGGGCGGCGGACGCCGGCGAGGGGGCGGCGCTCGAGGGAGGGGACGGGGGGCAGGGCGGCGGCGGGGCAGCCGCATCGCCCGCGTCGCCAGGGGCGCCGCCCGGGCAGTCGCCAGACGCCAGCGCCTCCATCCTCTCCCGCCTGCTTTTTTTAGTCCCTAGTCGGGTTTGCACTTCGCACGTGGTCTTCCGTTCGGATAACATATTTATAAAAGCAGCAGTAGGAGTCTCCTGCTGTTTTCATTGCTCAAAAAAAAAGAAAACAAAAGAAAATTTACCGCGAGATGAACTAATGAAATGCTACTAAGACGAGGAGCACACGGATCGTTCTTCTTGCCCTAACTCGGCGAGAACCACCGGCTATGGTGACAGCGGTGGAAGATGATCCATGTGTCGGACTTAGAACTAGCGGTCGTGAATCATGTCCTTTTCCATCTAACACGAGGCAAAGGTGATTCAACACTGGATAGGGTTCCTGCGCGAGATAGAGCTCAAGGCAAGAGAGGAAGGAACTGACTAAGTGAGCATGATGACGTCTATCTATAGACCAAGTGGGTTCTCATGACGGCGCCATTCCAAATACCACAGATAATATGTGCTGACACTTGAGATCATGGATACATGTCAACAGATTAGATGGTGAGTGCCTCATCTAAGCGGAATATAGTGGAAATATGCCCTAGAGGCGCTAAATAAAGGACACCAATATATGACATTCGTTCCCCAGGGTAGGTGGTCCTGGCGAACCATTAGTTCGCGCTGGATGCAACAACCCAGCGAACAAATTCGTTTGCCCCCAGGAACCCACCCTAACGAACGATCCTGGAATACAGCAGCCAACACATATCAGGACGAGCATGGTCGGCACAGACTTTAGCATCATATGGACCTGGGAGCCAAAATGAATACCCGCCAATGCACAGGCTACTGTGCTAGTTCTGACACATAGAGCCGCATGTTCAGTGCCTAGCTATGTCAGTTCTTTGTTCTGACAAGTGGAAAGAGAAAATGTGGAAAATGCACATAGTTTATATCTTGCATTACCTGTGTCTAGCAATCCCGATGCTGGGTTGCGCAAATAAAGATGCGAGCTCAAATGTGGAAAACGTACATAGTTTACATCTTGCATTACCTGGGTCTAGCAATCCCGATGCAACTAGGTGGCGCAGATAAAGATAGCATGTGAGCCCAGGCCGCATTTTGCATTTCCAATATTTCAAGGACTTTGCATATTCGGCACGCCAGAAAGGGCCGCGTTTTGCATTTCAAGTATTTCAAGGGCTTTGCATATTGGGCACGCCAGAGAGAGCACTTCTACGGAAGTCACATTGGACTCCTTGCTAGAGCATGGAAAACCTTGTTGATGGATCTTCGAAACTTCTCTGATCCTTGAACCAATATTGGCTAGAAAGGTGAGGGCATTTGCAACGTAACGGCCAAACCCAACGCTGGAGCTTCACCCTGAAGAGCGGAGCCAATATGGAAGGTGGTAGCTTGAACAAATCTTGCACCATAAGTGGATGGGTTGTGGAGCAACACTCCCAGCCCTGCTACTATTCCTGCAACAGAAGGATTAAAAGTTGCATCGCAGTATGCTTGTGGACCTGCAGGCAAATATCATGGCAAGATTAACACAAATAGAGTAGCGCATTAGAGTTTGTCTCCAGAAAGGTGTTGGAGCTGCCACACGCAGCACCCCTTCCACCTCACTTTGCATCTCACAACACACTCAAGAAAAATGGAGACAATTGTTTTGGCGTCGTGCTGCCTCTCACAGCTCAACCTTTTCCTTTCTGCCTCTTCAAATAAATATGATGATTACAGAATATATAGCAGCCCATCTCAGACCACTACCTCCTAAACGCATGCCATACTCCAACACAACGACACAATGACCAACATGCACATGCACATGACTGGATAACAAGCTCCACAAACTAACTGACGCATCAACGATTCACTCGTATGGGAACACTGCAGGACATTGGCTCTAGTACTGGATCACACAGGTTGTCACGCTCCACCTCCTCGTAACATGTCGCTTCACACGACACTGTTGCATGGCATCACGCCTTGCACTCCGGCCGCATCGAACGGCTAGCTCCGCATCCCACCTCCTGTACGCTCAAGTGAAGTTCAACCTGGATACAATGCCCTAGACCATCTAGACTACATGCATGTAAGAAATCAAACTAAAATGCAGATACATGGAATCAAGATTAAAGCCAACAGGACCGACAAGAATCAGCAATATCAAAGCTACAGGAGAGAATGGCCGAGGAAGCATGAAGAACCTGCACAATGGACCAGCTTGTTTAATTAAGAAGCAAATCACTCCTGGCTTTCCAAAAATGAGAGCATGGAAATGATTTAGCAACGGAGATACCAGGATGATTAGAATTAAGCATGGAGGAAATATAGAGGCGCCAGGAGCAAAAACATCTGATCTAAAGCCTAAATAAGAGAACTAGACTGATCTAGCAAAGGGGCAATGGAACATATGAGCATCTGATTCACGGAGGCATTGGATAGGATGCATCCTTTCAAAATATGTTTAGATGCTCTCTTACCAGTTGCTAAACCCCACCTTATAAGTCTCCATGCAGAAGGGCTTGAGGGATGGTTTTATCCTTCCAAGATGCATTAGGAGTATGATTTTCTTGATCCAAAGGACCACAAGTAGATGCGCGGATTCCAGCCATGGCTCCTGCACAGATGTTTTGTATGCACTTTTTGAGGAGCATTGAGCATAAGGAGTATGTTTCCAGCACATTTCATCGTCAAAGTTAGCATTAATAATAGATTAATAGGTATCTGCATAACTTATTAATAAGCAGAATTAGAAATTTTATCGATACCCCAACTTCTAGAACCATCAAACCGTAGATATTTTGTAGTGCTAGGGCAACCAGGACACAATGATGTTGACATAAGCTTCACTTTCCATCAGCAATTTGCATTCCTGAAGATTCAATAATGCCGGGTAAAACTTTAAGAACAGAGGCACAGAACACAGAAGGCAGACTTGGGTAGAGAATTTTTTTTCAAATGTGCCAATTTGAAGATCACTGATATGAAGGTTTAGATGAATGGTTTTTCTGCTGTCAACCAGAACTTTCTAACAATAGAAGTTCGATATGATTTTCTTACTGAGCAAATGTTTGACATGTGGTAAAAAAGAATAGAACAAAACACATATTTGATTTAGGTAAACCTACCTGCATAAAACAATCTATTAGCCTTGTATCCATTTAACACTACTTTAAGTTTGTCAATAAGAAGGTATTAGCAGATGATTAGCTTTTCCCTGGAAGAACATTAGATGAGTAATAGAAAGACCCATATCAGGGGCTGGAAAAGCTCGAACTGAAAAGATCTCCCTCCCCCCGCGTCGCTCCCGCGAGCGACGGGGGGAAACCCGAGCCGCCGCCGCCCCTACCTTCAATTCCTCCTCCTCTATCCTCGCCGCTGCCGGAGCTCGCAGGAGGGCAAAGCCCGGCCGGCAGCGGCGGCGGCGGGGCCTCCTCTCCTCTCCGAGCGGTGGTGGGCGGCGCGGGACGGCCCCTTCGTTCCGGGACGCGGCGCTTTGTGGGGCGCAACGGCGCTGGTGGCTTTTGCTACGGCGTGGAGGGCTGCATGTGTTGCCGGCGGTGTTGCTCGTCATGGCGGCCGAGGCGGCGTGGACCTGACTGCAACAGGGCTCCAAATCGGCCTTCAGATCTGGCGGCTCCTTCCTGGCAGGCGGCGCGGGGGGCTGGCCATGACCTCGCGAGGTCGTGGCTCGGGGCGTGGTCCGCGGCGACGTGCGGCCTGCTCCTGCGGCGGTGCGGCGGTGTGGGTCATCGGTGGCTGGGCGCTTTGGAGGCCCTCTTTGGCTGCAGGATTCGGACGGTCCGGCGACCCTCGCCGCGGTGGACGGGGTGGCCGCTGCTGCGCCGCGTCGGGCTGGAGGCCATGGCAAGGCGTCAGGGGTGACGTCTGGGAAGGTTGCAGGAGGGACAGGTGGGCTCTCTACCCGTCACCGGTGCAGGGGGTGCCGGTCCGGACATGCTCCGCTCCTCTCCTCCCCATTTCCCCTGCCTAGTGCTTCCGGGTTCTTCGGGGCAGGCTGGTCACCGGCAGCTCTGTTCGTGATAGGGATCGGTCGGTCGTTTCCAAGCATGTTCCTTTGTCGGACTCCAGAGTGTCGGGATGCAGGGCGGCGGCCTTGGTGGTGGGAGCGGCGTGCTCGTGGGCGGAGCTCGCGGCTCAGGTGCGGCCTAGTCTCCATGGTCGCGTGGGCGGCATGGCGGCTGGTGCTTGTCGATCGGTGGCGGTGATGCGGCTCTGTCCCCAGGACTGTCCGTAACCTGTTCGGAGGCGGAGTTGTTGACCTGGATGAAAATCCTACCTGGCATGTCCAGGCCGACGGAGGCGGCGCCCGAGGACGTCGGCATCTTCTTGAAGACTCCGTTGCGGTTGCTCCATGTCCTCCAAGGTACCCCGGATGAAAATCTTGATCCTCTGGATCGGGTGGTGGCGGCACTCCGGTGGCGTATCCTTCTTGAAGGCACCGCCTTGGGGTTCATGGATAGACGGCTTGCAGCTTGGTCTCTTCTGTGGCTTGTTCCCGGTTGAGTTCTCCCTCGACTTCCTAGTGTGCCTAGTGTGTATCTTTGTTGTCTTGGAATTGTTGGGGGAGTGTTGGTTGCGTCTTAGCACCTATGTATCTTGCCTTGGGTGCGTGTCGTGTTGTGTGTTGTATCGCTCGTTGTAAGTGGTTGGTGCTTTATATATAAAGCGGGGCGAAAGCCTTTTTCGGTAAAATAATATTTAGTGGAATGTGGCAGATTAAACTATAGTTGTACTAAGATAGCATATTTGTTCCAGTTAGGGGTCCGACCTGAGAAAGTGGAAAACTGAGGAAGCACCTGGCCTATGGCTTGGGTGCCATGATTGGCAGCAGATCCATGAACATCGAAATCATCTGTAAACATTAAAGAGTTAGAGCATCTCCATCCCCCCCTTCTAAAATTTGAGTGCTTAAACCTTGAACCTAGTCCTTACCCTAAACTCTATACTTTTTCTTTACTATTCCATCAATCTTTCCATGCATAAACCCCATCTGAATTACATTTGCACAAACATATTAAATGAAACCTTCATACTTCTAACGCACACATTCTAACAACAAGTCAAATTCATTGTTTGAAAATTTACACATTCAAATTCAAACACAACACAGTCCAAAGGAAGTAAATAATCCAAATGAAACATAATAAAAGCATAATAATCAAGAACTGTGAAGTTCCCTCAAGTGCTCCACAAGATTATCTCAGAGTTGGTCATGGCTTCTCAGTGCTCGATCCTGCGATGCGCTTGTAGAAGTCTTTGGTTCATATTTGCTCCATATCAATAGTTGGTCATGGCTTCTCAGTGCTCGATCCTGCGATGCGCTTGTAGAAGTCTTTGGTTCATATTTGCTCCATATCAATAGTTGGTCATGGCTTCTCAGTGCTCGATCCTGCGATGTGCTTGTAGAAGTCTTTGGTTCATATTTGCTCCATATCAATAGTTGGACGTGCAACCCATTGAAGTCATAGTCAAAGCTCTCTGGTTGACCTCTCTCATCCTCGATGATCATTTTGTGCAAGATCAAACATGTTGCCATGATCTCCCACAACAACTTTTGGTCCTAGTACTCAATAGGGCCACGAACAATAGCAAGGTGATTTTGTAGCACCACAAAAGCTCTCTCAACGTCCTTTCTCGTAGCTTCTTAGCACATTGCAAAATGAGATCTCTAAATGCCCTCCGAGTGTCGAATTGTCTTCAAAATTGTGGCCCAATGAGGGTAGATGACATATGTAAAGTAGTAGCCTTGTTGTAATGGTGGCCATTGACAACTTAGTTGCAAGGTGGAGTGTGGTCGTGGATACTAACCTCTTCTTTTTCGAGAAAACGCAAAAGTCAATAAGGGTTTGAGCCACCAAGCATTGAGAGATCGATCGCCGTGGGGCGAGTGGCGGGGTATCCTCAGCTAGCTCAGGACCTCGTACCAAACTTGGCAAGAGAAGGGACACGCTAAGAGGAGGTGGTGCGTGGTCTCTGGTCCTTGGTCGCATAGGGGCAGCTTGTGGGGTGCTGCATGCCATGGCGGAGAGGCGATCCGTGGTCCAACACCAATCAAGACGGGCGAGCCAATGGAAGAACCTGAGACGCAACGGAGCCCAACACTTCCAGGTAAGCTTCCAAGCATTGCAGGTGGTGGAGTCATGGAATGTGGCCATGTGGGCAGATTATGCGGAGCCGCTCAAGTTCAAATTCTAGAGTAGGCAATCTGCCTCGATGGAGAGCGTCTTTTGCTCGATCATGTGCCATAGCCAAAGGTATTGGCCTATACCGTGGAGGCCGATGGTGTCGTGCATGCCATGCGCCCAACGGTTAGCCTATAGGTCGTCTGCAGCTTGCAGCGCTTTAGGATGCAGGCTCACTTGAGCGGTGTGATCTCGCAGACAGAATGCTGGCCAATCCAGTGGTCCTCCCAAAATAGGGCTTGTTGGCCGTTGCCAATCTACATGGTGATGGAAGCGAAGGTGTGTTCCTCGAAGGTAAACTGCAGGTTAAGGCCACCCCATGCCTTGGCGCTGTCCGGGAGGCTGAACCAAAGCCAACGCATGTGAAGCACGTGCGAAGCGCAACGACAATGCGCTCTAGGTCATGGTCGTCGAGGCCACCAAGCAAGATTGGCTGCGAGACGCACCGCCAATTAACGTGGCAATTGCCACCATTTGCTATCGCGCGTCCCGCCTAGAGAAATACTCTCTGGATTTTCTTGAGCGACTTGATTGTCTTCTTCTTTGGGAGCGCTAACATGAGTAGCTGGTGTATATTGATCGCGCCCAGCACGGCCATGGCGAACGCGAAGCGACCGGCCTTGTTCATGAGCCGTGCCTTCCACCCTGGGAGCATAACGGCGGTCCTGTCGACGACGGGTTGTAGCTGAGCCATGGTGGGGGCGCGTTATCAATACTAGATGCCCGGGTAGGTGATGGGCAAATCAATAATGAGGCAACCTAGAAGGTCGACAACGGGTGCTACATCGTCAGGGTTGTAATGAGCGCGAAGCTTGAAATTAACCTGAAGGCCCGAAGCACGCCCAAAAAGCTGCAAGATGCTCACTGCCAAAATATCTCCCTGTGAAGGGTGGAAAAAGAGGATCACGTTGTCCGCATATAGCGAGAAGACAGAGATAGGGCGCCAAGGGTGGAGCTGTTGCAGCATGCCCAGCTCGATGGCACGACACAATAGACGACCTAGCATGCCCGTTGCGAGGACAAAAGGCTGGGGCAACATAGGGTCGCCCTGTCGAAGCCAGCAAAGATGCCAAAATGGCCGGGCCGGGCGCGCCATTTAGGAGCACCTTGGTGCTGGCCGGCGAGAGGATAATGGCCAGTCAGTCCAGGAATCCAAAGCCATATTGGCACAAGACATCGAAGAGAAACGACTAGGTCCCCGCGTCGAAGGTTTGTGCCGCATAAGGACGAAATTGTCATGCAAGCTACGCCCCAGGATGAACGTGTTCTAGTTCGCGCTGACGAGGGCATTGAGCTTGGGTGCGAGGCGCAACGACAGTACCTTCACGAAGATCTTGACGACGAGGTGGGTCAGGCTTATGGGCCTGTAATTGCCTAGGCCAGGAGCATCGGCACGCTTGTGTTGCAGCGTGAGGAGCGTCTGATTCAAGCAGCTGAATCCTTGGCCCCGCAGTGCAAAAAGTTGTTGGGAAACGTCAACGAGGTCTTGTTGGACGGTGGGCCAGCAAGTGCGAAGGAATTTAGTGGTGAAGCCGTTGGGGCCCGAAGCCTTGCGCAGGCATAGTTGTTCCACAACTTGCCAGATTTCCGCTGCATCAAAGGGTGCATCAAGGTCGTCAAGGTTGGCGGGCGTGATGAGCGCCGAGAGGTCCAGGGTGCACTCTCAAGGCACCGCGGAGCCAAGGGCATCAAAGTGCGCATAGGCCGCCGCAACCATGTTGCATGTATCCGTGATCACATCCTTTTCCGATGTTATGTTGTGTACTCAGTTCTTTTGTTGCCGATACGTGCATTGCTGATGGGAGGACGTGTTGGCGCGCTGTCCTTGAGGGACGCGAGGCGGGCACGTTGACGAGCGATGGTGCGCTCCAGGGATGCAAGACCAAGATAGGAGGCCTTGATTTGTCGCCGGAGCCAGTCCTCGTGCGGGGACAGAGCCTAAGGACAAGCTCCCAAGAGATCAAGAGTTTAAGTCGCACTTGTTGACGGTCCGTGAGCTTGCACATTGTGGCTTGCATGCCTAGCATGAAGCGTTAGAAGGGGGTCAGCGTGATCGACATAGTGCCATGCTTCCGTGCCGATATCTTGAAAACCATCGAAGCGCGTCTAGAAGTCCACAAAGGAGAAGTGTCGGTTGGAGATGACGAAGGTTAAGCAACGGAGGTGGCACTCACCATGCAGCTCCTCCCAATCCGTGGTGCAGAGGACGCGATCAAGGTGGATGAGGATCGGGGGTGATTGCTCGTTCGACCAAGTGTAGCGGCGTCTTTTGAGGTAAACCTTCTTCAGCGCGAGGTCGTTAAGCACGTGCCGGAAGTGACCCAAAGCTGACGAGGATCAGCGATTGATATGCCCATTGTTTTTGTCTTCATTGCGGTAGATGAGGTTGAAATTACCACAACATCCATGATCCAAGGCACATGATGCGGATGTCGTGAAGGTCTGCAAGAAGACGACCTTGGCGGCATATGCTATGGTCTGTAGACCACAGTGTGCCGACACCGGACAGGGTAGAGACCTTAGCAGACAAGGTGTTGGAGGTGAAGAGAGGATCAATGATGGTCTCCTCTCTACTTTTCCAGGCCAACAAAGATGCCGCCACGGGTCCCCAACGCGGACAGGTATACATAATCGTCGAATTCCAAGCCTAGGGCTTCGAGGACAATCGGTGAGCAGATCAATTCCATCTTTGTTTCTTTGAAACAAACGACCGAGCACTAGTAGCTACAATTAGTGATCGGATGGCGGTATGACGAGCACGGCGTTGAGGCCGCGCACATTACATTCAAGGATCTTAGGGCCGTAATCCATGTAGGAGAGGTCGACAGGTGGGCACAAGAGCGCAGCTAGACCTCGATCGAGCTACCCACGATCACCGTGATGATCAACGCTATGGTAGGATCAAAGGGGAGCTCACGATTAACCAGTGCGGCGATGGTCGAGAGGACGAACATGTAGATGGGCGTCATGAAGAGGCCATCGTACGCTTGCATCTCGACGGTGGTGATTTTCTGGTTGACCCCGACGACTCCTAGTGTGCGCTAGATGCGGATTTGAGTGCGCCTCTTAGCCATGGGCGAGGCAACAGCCTTGCTTGTCATGGCGCGAAGTTAGGTGGGTACCTCCTGCGTCACTTGCCAAGAGTCAGGAGGGCGAAGACAATCTCCTTGGTAGCAACAGCAAGGAAGTCACCGAGGGTCCAGGTTGTCGTCACAGCAGCATGCGGGTGAGAGCGACACACGATGATCGAGGGTGAAGCGAAACACATGGTGATTCTCTATGGAGAGGAACCTAGTCCGTGCAAGCTTATGGGCTTTCCATGGAGGGTTGTTGCTCTTGCTGGACTTTAGGTGCAGCATGTGCCCGTGATGGGCTGCTGGAGAAAGGCCCTGGCTCAGCTCTTCTACAGTGGAAGCATCCAGAAGCTCCTCGTCCTGGCCAGACGACAAGGTGGGCTTTGTTGTTTGACCCCGACGACTCCTAGTGTGCGCTAGATGCGGATTTGAGTGCGCCTCTTATCCATGGGCGAGGCAACAGCCTTGCTTGTCATGGCGCGAAGTTAGGTGGGTACCTCCTGTGTCACTTGCCAAGAGTCAGGAGGGCGAAGACAATCTCCTTGCTAGCAACAGCAAGGAAGTCACCGAGGGTCCAGGTTGTCGTCACAGCAGCATGCGGGTGAGAGCGACACATGATGATCGGGGGCAAAGCGAAACACATGGTGATTCTGTATGGAGAGGAACCTAGTCCGTGCAAGCTTATGGGCTTTCCATGGAGGGTTGTTGCTCTTGCTGGACTTTAGGTGCAGCATGTGCCCGTGATGGGCTGCTGGAGAAAGGCCCTGGCTCAGCTCTTCTACAGTGGAAGCATCCAGAAGCTCCTCGTCCTGGCCAGACGACAAGGTGGGCTTCGCTGTTTGAATCTCTATCGTGCCATCCCATGAAAAAGAGCAGCCAGGCATGCAACACATCAAGGGTTCACAGAGTCGAAGCGTTGCTTTGCCATGACAACGAATCGGCCTCGGGGACCATGGCTGGCGAATCAGGAACATCGCTGCCTAACCACGGGTGGCCCATGGAGCCATCCTTGTCCCCATGCTCGCTAGGATTGACCAAGTATGGCACAATGTCTACGTGGCCGGGATCACGTGCGCTCGACGACATGGGCGGCGGGTCCAAGGCAAGGCACGAGGGGTTCACCGATGGGCGATGGCCATCTGGTGCAGGATCATGCACCTAGGCCG
Source organism: Triticum dicoccoides (assembly GCF_002162155.2). NCBI lineage: Eukaryota > Viridiplantae > Streptophyta > Magnoliopsida > Poales > Poaceae > Triticum > Triticum dicoccoides. The sequence goes on from NC_041392.1 coordinate 194,399,806, forward strand.
TGTAAGCGGGCCAGCGAACAAAGAGGCAGCTTTTGTAGCACGCCTCTTCTTTCCACTGCACTTTCCCCTTCTGGAATCATGGCGAAAACAGCAAGGCTTTTCCACCAATGGGCGGTGGCCATCTGGTGCCGAACAATGCACCTAGGCCGTGCGAGCAGGCCAGCAAACAAAGAAGCAGCTTCTGTAGCACGCCTCTTCTTTCCACCGCACTTACTCATTTTGGAAATGCGACGAGAACGCCAAGGACCACCTGTGGCAGACCAGCGCTCCATCGTACGTCTTGAGGCGTGATAAGGAGGCGGTGACACCATCAGCACGTGTACGGTGGTTAGTAGCTCTCTAGCCAGCAGAATCAACGACCCTGCCATCTGCGCGGCCGTCGGGAGCGCCATACATGCGGCATCGCTTGCGGCTGTGGCGGTGGCTGTGTTGCGCCCTGCGCCATGCCCGCATTCAGCCGCGCCATCATCACCTCCAGGCGCCTCATTGCTCGGGCCTCCGCCATTGCCAGCATTGGCCGAAGCAGGGCGGCCAGCCACAGCTCTGGTGCGGGTGCGGATGGTCGACGGCAGGGCACGATTGCGGGCGAGGACAGACTCCACAATCTCTAGGATGGTCTTGCGACGGATGCAAGCCGAATCATGCATGCACACTATCAACTGGAATATGGCAAGGTCAGCGTGCGACCACGTGCTCAGGTGCAGCCGCTCGACCCAGCAGCTATTGCCAAGAAGGTGCCACGCCTGCGTTGGGATTCCATGAAGCTCCACCTGGATATTGTGCTCGAAGGAGCTAGCTTGTTCAATGGGTGGAGCGACAGAGTGAAGCCAGGGGTCAAGGCAACGAAAGCAGAGGCCGGCAATCTTCTCTTGGGACGGGCTCCGACGACACTACTGGAGCGGGGGCTGGGGGCGGCCTCGCGTTGCACTCGCGAGCATTGCTTTTTGCACCGCAAGAGCTGAAAGCTACCTGTGTCGACCTCTGTGCCTCCATTGATGCGGTGCACCTTAGAGCGAGGTCCCGGGCGAGCTGGGGCGGGAACGCACCGAGGAGCTGCAACTATGCCTGGCTCAGGGGGGGCGACGTCGTTGTAGGACCGAGGAAAGGACTACCTCAAAGTCCATCTTGTTGTGCGCACCGACGGGGCTGAGGTTGAGGTCGCCAGAGTGTTGCGAAGGGATGCCATGGGGCTACATGGGTGGGGAGGGCAGGGAGTGGAGGGCTACCGGCGCGAATATGTCAATAGAGAGGCTGGTGGGCGAGGGTTGGGTTAGGCTAAGCTAGGAGGGAGGGGGCGGAGCGGAGCTAACAGGTTTTTGCACCGCGAGAGCTGAAAGCCACCCGTGTCGATCTTTGCGCCTCCATTGACGCGATGCACCACAGAGCGAGTTCCCAGGCAAGCGAAGGTGGGAACGCGCCGAGGAGCTGCAACTGTGCCTGGCTCGGGAGAGGGGGGGCAGCGGGCGACATCGTTGTAGGACTGAGCAAAGGACCATCTAGTTGTGCGCGCTGGCAGGGCTAAGGTTGAGGTCGCCAGAGCTATCGCAAGGGGCTGCATGGGCGGGGAGGGCTGGGAATGGAGGGCTAGCGGCGAGAATATGTCAGCAGCGAGGCTAGTGGGCGGGGGTTGGGTTAGGCTAAGCTAGGAGGAAGGGAGCGGAGCGATCAGGTTGGATACTAACCTTTCACTTATACAACTTTGGCGGCGCTATGCCTCAAACATGCACGACCTCCTCTTCAAGGTCAAGTACATGGGCCTGGGCCTTATGTGCCAGCCTAGATATGGGCTCACAAGCAACACTTCCCTTAAGAGGGGTGATCGATATCTATCATTCCCATCTTGTCACACGCCAAGCTGAATTCACTGTTCTTGTCCTTAGTCAAGCAATCTGCAATTTGTTGCCCTGAACTCACATACTCACTCTTGATAATCGAACATCCAATTTTTCTTTGATAAAGAATTTGTCAATCATGTTGAACTGGGTTGTTTGCTAAATTAATTGCCAACTTGTTATACCATAAATTAATATAAATGGTATACCTCACCAGCCACTATGGACTGCAACACTGTCGTGCCCAGTACCTCGCATCTCTGCGCGGCCACAGAATGCACATAAATTTTAGAAGAACGCTACGGGTGATGACCCTTAGTTGCACAACATTGTTAAATACAAGTCCCAACATCATCTATGTCGTAGCAATCATGAGCCGACATACGGAGCAACCATGGAACAAATCCTTGCATGTAGCTCAGAACAAAAATGGCATTTAGCCACAAAAATTGCCTTATTCGTTAGCATGTTTATTGTTGCTAATCGCCAACGACAAAATCGACACACTAGCAAAACAAATCATGCCACCAAACAATCGCTTGAAACCGACATGATCATTCAGTCAAACCAAACTGGTTTAGTAGGCATGTATAGGGACCCGACCTAGCTGACTGGACTGCCCATTTGCATACAATAGCGAGTTTGTCGATGATTACAACCAAATTGGTATCACAAGTTACATCCATACATACCAAATACTTCTACATAAGTAGGGCCGTTATGGCAAAGTCTTAAACATAAACATAGCTCGAGGACGAAATATCAAGCAAGTCTGAATCAAAACTTCAAAGTTGTCTTCGAATGCTAACCAACATGTCTTAACCCTATAGGTAGTTGACAAGGGCACCTTAGCTTGCATGGACGTTGTAAACTCCTTCTGGTATTGGTCTCTCCTTCATGTCTGGTCATCAATTATTAAAAGCCAGATGAGTACACTGAATGTACTCACAAGCAACCAACAAGGATGCTATACGAAATGTATACGAGAAGACAAAGTAAAAAGGAGGGGTCACTATACTATTTTCCATTTGTTGCAGGAAGATGGATTCCTGTTGCAAAACACTAGATTGTAAAGAGAAGTATATCTTTTGTCCTACTACTCTTTGTAAAGTAAACATTTCGTCCTTCAAATGTAAAACCAAAGACCTTGCACCCTTAACTTCTCAAACAAGACAAATTTGGTTCCTCGGCTCAGCAAACCCAGTATTGTTGCGGACACATGTTTTTCCTGGTCTTCTTCCACATGGAAATAGTATCTCTCCTGCTAATCACATTTCTTCTTTCTTTCTCGTCCAAACTCTGTTTGTCATTTTACTAGGCACCGTGCACGCGCCTGCAACATTTCCAGACAGTGCCTGACATCTTCTGCGGCGATGGCCAGTGAGAGCGATGCAACAAGGAGGCGAAGGATGTTCGGATAGCGACTAACTGCGGCATGCTTCATGTCCGCCACACCACAACACGCTCGTACCCCGAACTCCCGCTTCGTCAACTCCCACGCGTGACCCTTCCTCTACACCCGCGCCGCCATTGTCTTCATGTCCACCTAGTGCAGCGACACTTACCGTGAAGTGCCAACATCCCTCGGCAGGCTTGGAAGCGGCACTCGTGCTCCCGCGACAGCTTCACGATGCCCTGCAGCAACCGCCTTCACTCCCTATGCACCTCCTCACCATCTACCCTATCCACAAGCCGTCGTGGCGGCATCAGCACCAAAGTTGGCTCGAAGGCATACCCGTGTAAGCATTCTCGTCGAGACGCAATGCAACCAACATGAGATGTCCTCATCCTCATGTTAGGCAACATGAGCACGCATAACTCCCACTTGTTCAGCGCGTCGTCGTCATTGCTCACCTCGCTCGCTTTGCTATAGCACCATTTGTCCTCGAGGGGCCATGCGCCAAGGCGGCGGCTTTAGTGGCAGCATCATCTCCTCCCGCGCGCACAACACGTCAATGCTGCTCTTGGGCAGGCCAGGGCAAAACGGCACCAGCGTTCACAATAGTGGGGTGGTGAGTCGAGTAGAGGCGGCAATGTGGGCGAGCAATGGGAGCAAGATGGGAAAGGAGGATCTCGAGCGCACACTGGGTATTCAAGAAAATGTCGCGATGGGGATGTGTACATTTGGGGTCAACACACACCATGTCATCATAGATACCACTTAGAACAAGTCGGAGGACCGAACTTGTCCAGTCTGAAAAGTTAAGGGTGCAAGATGTCTGGTTTTAAAGTTGAGGGACCAAATTCATACTTCGCAAAGAGTTGAGAGACGAAAAATATACTTTTCTCGATTATGGTTAAAACGACATTTCTTACAACATTCTATGTCATCATTAACCAAGTAATAATCGTTTCAATCTCTATTCATGGAATGGAATACAAGTCTTTCAGTCCATGTCTAGCATATAAGTGACACATCTCCAACTCCAGGTGTTCAATACACACCACTATGGTACCGTCCCAAGTTTCCTATTTTGAAATCAAAGACATCCACAAGTCTAGTGTGACCTCACTAGTTACCCTTGATCATGGACACGACTATCGACAAGAATGCCAGCCATGTCGTGCCATAGGTGTATGCAAGAACAATACATAACTTATCCCCTACTCAATGTTAACACAGAACCTGCTTAATGGGGTACTGCCCTCCAACACTAGGCTCGACACAAATATTTAGCAACCAACCAGAACACACGCCACTCCTAAAGAAGGGGTTGCTATTGTCGATACATTTTCAATGAGACCCATCACTGTGTCCAGATAACCATATCATCAATCATGAAGGTCCTATCCAAGAGCCAACATAGAATCTCCTGCACGGTTCCCTACTCTACCAAGGGTCCTATGCTTGGCCAAACGAGGTACTAACCCATATTGGGGTAACGTGGTCGCACATGTATGGTTTGGGTAGGACCGAGACTTAAGGTTTTGTAAAAGAACATCCTCTGATTCATTCTACACTTTAAAAACCTCCTTTCTAGAAACCTTGGGCACTAAATGGCCCCCAAGAGTAGTAAAATCATGCGAGTCTTAATTAGTGATTCTCACATGTCCTATGATTTTATGTGCCAACCATATCCAAACTTGTTACTATTAGTCTCTAAATCCCACCTATTTGGGTATGAACAGTGGGTGGGTGCCAATAGCTAAGTGGCAAGGATTATTATTATCAATTCCCATGTTTTTTGCGTTAAGGTACAATAGGGCATAGCAAATAACATTTCTAGGAAATTAAGTAATGTAACAATAAAAATAATAGTGGTTCAGCCATGGGATCAACATGATCAGACGAGGTTCTTACCTGGTTTGGCGGAATCTTCAAAGTCCTCAGGACCATCATCAAAATTCTACACAATGGTTTCCTCTAATCGCAGATAAGAGAACGAATTTTAGAAATAATGAATAAACTAATCCCAAAATAATGCAAAAAAAATTGGTATTATTGGGTTGAGTTATGAATTCTATGAATGTACAAATAATAAATCACTAAATTGGCTTAAATATGGGAGATATTAATGTTCTTCTGTTTTCGTTCTTGAGTAAAAAATTATATGCGTTAATCGATGAACAACCACCATGTAGGCTTAAGTTAAACCCTCTATATTACTATAAACGATGACACAATTTATATTACTATAAACAATGACATGATGACACATGGAACTAAACAAATGTTACACTTTTTCAAAAAGGGAAAGTATTTCAAAGGGGGTACACTTTTAGTAACGATCTAAACCTACTAGTAGGTTCCACCGATCAGATTTAAACCATTACACAAGCTCGTTGAAAGTAGGACCCGTTAGTAATAAGTGTGATGGTGGTAGAGAAGAGCTCATCAAAGTTCTACCTGGCGGTTGAATGATGACAAGCTAGGCTACGGGAGCAAGCATGTCGTCAAAAAAGGCTCCACACCGACTAGTGATGGTTGGGGGTCACGACATGGAGCATTACAACAATTAGGTGGCAAGGTCAAACATGGGCTCGTCAATGAGCTATCTTTCTCATAACCGATGAAGTAAAACAATGAGGGCAATGACCAGGAAGCGAGGGGTCGAAGGGATCATGGATTTCAAACTATAGCCGACGAGAACTTTGTCAGACTGGGTTAATTCACCAAATGTATAGATGTTCAGCCAGTACACATGGCATGGTCCATGGGTGCAGTGGAGGAATTCGGGATGCACATTCAACGAGGTTGAGTGGTAGGATAGGCAACTCGTGTGTGTGTGGGTTGGGGGGGGGCACAAAGGCGAAAGTGTTGGACATAGTTCCAAGCAGATGTAGAAGGGAGTGGGGAAGTTGCGCACGGCTAGGGTGCCCGCGGCAGAAGCAAAGTGGATTATTGTGAACATCGAGTTGAGAAACACACACAGGGCTAATTAAGCTAGTGGGCCAAGGATGCTCGCGGCATGTATTGGCAGAGCATACATGCACGAGAAAGAGGAAGAGGGAGAAGGGTAACACAAATGACGTGACGGAGGTGCGGGACACCGACGCGGTTGACTTCAAGCGAAGTAGAGGCCATGTTGGTCTGCTTCCCAGATTGGCCATTGGTGCGGTGACGCTAGATCGCGCACCCAAAGTGTAGATTTAGGTTGCTCTAGGCAAGAGAGGAAGCAACAAGAAGGATGTTTGGGGATTGGGCTGCTATAGCCGAAGGAGGAAAGAACCAAGGAAGAGGATTGTGAGGATTCCCAACTCGCTAGAAATGAGAGGGCAAAGGAGAAGGGCTAGCACAAGTCAGATTGAGCAAAACTGCCATGGCATCTGATGCTATTGGATTGGACGCGAGAGAGTGTTAAAAAGAACAAGATATTTTCTTAAAAGAGACTAGGTTATCAAGGTAGAAGGAAGAGGAGCACCTATTGGAATCCTTAGGGTATCTTCAAAAGATTCTAATTTCGGCACTTGGGTTGAAACCCAGTCCCTGGTTTAGTTTTCCATGAATAGCAAGATTGACAACACTTGGAGCAAGTTATAGTGGACTTCGGGTGCAAGTTCCCAGACCTCAGGCGACAAGGCCATAACAGGGAGATAGGAGTTAGGATACAAGTATATTCAAAATCAATAGAGCTTTAGCAAATTACCTAGATGCCTTGTGAGATGATCCCAACAAAACATATGTTGAATCTCTCTTGATGTTTTTATTTCCTTCTATAGACAATCTCGAACCCATCTCTTTGTTGTGCTGAAGCCTTCTCTTCTTTTCAAGCCTTTCTTTAATTTCCTCTACTTTTGTAGTGTTTGCCTTTCTTTGTGAAGGACCAGGTGAACATACATAATCCTACATCAATAGAGAAAGGAAGGTGCAGATAAATTGTTATTCTTAAGAAGTCAAAGTGCATTAATATCACAACTCATTTCATGGGCTAGGGACGCCGAACCCTTATCATCACCTTCGCTCAACTTGAACATCCATGACCTTGCCTAGAGATTTTTCTCTATCGTGGCCTCTCCTTGAGTTCGAACCTGGTTGCCTCATGTATGTTGCCTTGATTGAGTCTTACTAGCAAACTTCACATGCCTTTCTATTTTAGTTGTTCCCTCTTTCTGGATTTGAGCTACTCTAGAGGTTAAAGTTTTTCCATGAAAATACCACCTAGTAGGCTCCACTACTGCAACTCTACCCTCTGACCTCCCATGTACCAAGACATCCTCTCATTCGCTGTTATAAATCCCTTATGACTAGTTGGGGCTGCTTGGCTATAAATTGCTATGAAGGCATGCGACTCTACTTGACTTGACGATATGAAAAACTTCATGCTACTGCATGACTTACATGGCTATTGGCTATTGAATACAAATGGTTGATCAGGCTTCAAACAACCCTCTGTATGACAAGGCACCCTCCACAACATTTAGAGGCCACCTCGTGGCTATAATCTAACCTCGGCTAATTTCACACTTATTTCACGGGCATGATAAGCCCCTCCCTCAGAGATCTCTACTTTTCCTTCCTTCGCATTCTAGGCTCATGCACCTTGTGGGGATAATCATCCTTATGCCTTTGACCAACTCGTCATGCTCATAGCGCCTCCAACAAAAATGCTCATACTACTCAGGTTTGTAATCATCATGGTGGAAAGAAGACTTGCAACCCTCATCCCAACTCCCAAGTCCATGGCCTAGCAAACACGAGATGGTGTTGCATCATCCATGATCATGCTACCTATCAATGGACCACATATAAGCTACCATTCTCAGAAAAAGAACCAGATCAATATGGTAATAGCATAGTTACGAGATTCAGTGCGAATGGCTTCAAACTATAATCAAGATTTTCACAAGGAGTATTAGTAGAGTACTCCCAAGTCTAGATGAGTACAAGTCTCATGTACTATATACTTGTCCCTTGGGGTATGCAATAATTCAAGTTGCATCCTCTAACATGGTATCAAGGGGCCCATTT
>NC_041392.1:194408297-194410140 GCF_002162155.2 Triticum dicoccoides
CTCAATCCAGATAGATGCATTTTGTTTTTTATCTCCACTTCTCGATCGAGTTTGCCTCTCAAACTCCCTATCTTCTCAGATTGATTCTTCCTCTAGACTCATCTACTTTTGTTGTTGCTTAGGCATTTACAGATACCATGATTGCATCAGGCACCCTCTCATGCGCGTCACAACTCACGATGCGTTGCCAACCAGATCAAGCCGTCTCGGCAGCTCTTGTTCCCGAATAAAGGTCGCCAACTTCCTCACTCCATCCTTGCAACCTCCAATTGATGCGCCATCTCTAAGCTTTAAATCGACGACTGTCGTCTGCAGTCGAAGCTTCGCCAATCCCATGCCATAGGCCATGCCTCCACGGTTCACTGGGCCCAGCCCAACAGCTTCTCCGCTTGCCACACCAACCCACCACCAAGTAGACTGGTTGTTGGCCCCAAATACATGTTGCGCCCTGATCTCCTAAGACATTGTTGCAACTTCTTGGGCAGCCAATGCCCTCTATTGTTCCCACTGCTCGTCCCCAGCTAGCTCCACTCAAAACTCCTTAAGACACCCTCTGGTCTACAAGCACCACCTCGCCATCTCAAGGAGGCCGGTCCCCATGCCATAGGCCATGCCTCCACGGTTCACTACACCTAGCCCAATAGCTTCCCCGCTTGCCGCACCAATCCACCACCAAGTAGATTGGTTGTTGGCCCCAAATACATGCTGCGCCTTGATCTCCTAAGACATTATTGCGACTTCTTGGGCAGCCAATGCCCTCTATTGTTCCCACTGCTCGTCCCCAGCTAGCTTCGCTCAAAACTCCTGAAGACACCCTCCGGTCTACAAGCAGCCCCTCCCCATCTCAAGGAGGCCGGTCCTCGCTGGTCATTGCCTCCGCTGGCTAGCTAGCGGCTAGCTGCTACATGCCTACTACCCCATATGTGGCTCTCTGTGCTGCTATTAGCATGCCACTCTCCTACTACAGTTGCCCGTGTTTTGATGCCAGCGTTGATAGGTGCTCTTTCAAGGCATATTTATTTTATTAGTCCCATGTCTTCGATGCCCGACATCGTTTCTCTTATTGTCCGCTGATTCTTGACATTGACCATTTTGCCAACTCCGTCTCACACATGCACCTTCCATCAAGTGGGTGTCCATCCATTAGTTGCCATTCAACACTACTCTTTTTACATCCCACCTGCATGGCTTCCTTCATGATCCCCCTACAAACACAATGGGCCCCTACATCATTCTCTCGTGAGTGCTTCCTAGCTTCTGCTTTCTCTTTTTTGCTGGGTTCACCACATACGTTGCTCGTTCGTGTTTATCATGCCATGTGAGTACACCAAATCTTTATCCGTCAGTCTTCTTTTTTCCAGGTCATGGTCCTAGTCCTTTCCAGTAAAACTTATGTGGCTTTTCTCCCCAATAAAAACCCAAATTGCGAATCAAGGGAGCAGTGAATTTGGTAACTATGGGTAATAGTCCCAACTAACACATGCATATCCTTAACACTTTATGCCACTAATTTACCGATAAATCAGTATAAACTATTTATATGGGCTTGTGAACATTATGGTCTGATGACCAAAACTGACATCTTAGTTCTACATTTTATGACATTAGTCAAACCCCTACCAAAAGTATCAAGGCCCTTGGGAGGGTGCTACAGAAAAGCAAGCTACCATTCGAGTCATTACAGAAGCTCAAGAAACAACCTTTACAAAGTGATACTCATAAATCAAGAAGCCTACATTTGATTCCATTTATTTACTTATAATTGACGAAAGCAACATGGTGAGTGCCATGAGGTTATTTTTGTGCATTATACTTGATTACTAGTTTACAGAATCATGCAAAA
>NC_041392.1:194410490-194420819 GCF_002162155.2 Triticum dicoccoides
TTTTAGTTCAAAAATAGGTGTCGTGGTTTTAGTTCAAATTTGAACACTTATTTTGGATCAAAGGGGGTAGCTTATAAGGCCAACAATGTGGCAATCACAAGCACATTTCACTAGTCGGAGTTTCACTTCCTTAGGTTATGGTTTTATGTATGTTGACATGCTAGCAACCTTTATATTATGTGTGTTCACATGCTAGCAACTTTAATATTTAAGTACCTCAGAGTGCTGAAACTTTGTGGATTCTGTTGAACCATGACCTTTGTTTTCTACAAGAGCAGGGAACTTTATATGATCCCTGCAAGGTGTTCCCATAGCTGGGTCTATCTCATGGTCTCTGCATGGTATGAACAGAAGTTAGTAGCCGGTGTGGAGGAAGTAGGGAAACGGGTAAAGAATTAACTTACGTGCAGTAAATGATGAGTCTTTTAGATAGGTTTCTTTCCGATAGAAACCAAGCACGTATACCCCTGTTACCATACTTAAAGCATATCTCCCTGTGAAACATAAATATACGTGATGAGAAGAACTCAACCATGCAGAACCAAGAATCCACAAATTAAGGAAAGGAAAATCATCCCAGATGAATACTGCACCATACCTTGGCAAACAATCTAAGTGATATGACTTTGGACAACGTCTGCAGCCAGCAAGCCACATTGCTCTTTCAGTCCCTTCCTCCATTTTTTTACAATCAGGTCTGGAGCACCAATGTACAGGACATGGAAATGGCATCCCAGCTGCAATCTTGTTCTCCAACTCACAGGCTCCATTACTGTCAGACTGAAGTAATTCTGCAGCACACTTGGGGTGGTAGAAGTGGCCACAAAACAGTTTACAACATTGAAAGACCTGACAACATACAGTTTCCAAACTTAGGACTAGAAGAGGCAAAGATACTTGAAGCGCATTATTATGGTTTTAATGATCAGTAGGGCACAGGATGTAACAAAGATGAATAACAACACAAGCAGCATTTTGCCATTCCCAAGACAAGAAGAAAGGGCACAGGAAAAGAAATCAGGAAACCAAAAACCGATATTCTCTACCACAGGTAGTCTTCTAAGGAAGAAACAATATGTCACCTTGGCATTAGGCTCATGAGACGAGTCGAGTTCTCCACATTTGAAACATTGGTGTTGTTCATATCTACAGTTTTCGCATATGAACTTATTCATTTCCTGTAAATATGTAAAAATGAGCGTAACTAATATGTGACAACAAAATGAAGTGATAAAGCTGAAGTATCAGTCAGTAAAAACTTCAGAAAGCCACCTTTACTTGTACAGCAGTGTAACCAAGTGTTACACATTTAGACTTTCTGCCAGCTTCTATTGTAGGATGGAAGGCTCTCTTGCATCGACCTTTACAGCTGCATCAAAGCATTGTGTTAAGCGTCAGGTGGAGTTACGAGATTTATGTCAGCTAAAATACCATGATAATTCGACATAATAGATTATGTAGGTCACTTCACACAAAATGAATTATCCATGAAATGGTGGATGGTAACAAGGTAACATCAAATGGTATGAGGATCAACCCCTTGACAAGTTTACACATTCTTCTCCAACATTAGAAACAGAAAACATAAAAGAACAGATAGGGAGGGCGAAGAAACCTGCTCAATACTCCCTCCGTTCCAAATTACTTGTCGCGGATATGGATGTATCTAGATGCATTTTAGTTCTAGATACATCCATTTCTGCGACGAGTAATTTGGAACGGAGGGAGTACATTCTTAAGATAAGAAGAAGCAACAAGAGACTTAGGTTTAAGAAGCAACAAAAAGCATGAACACACAGGAAATAATTAGCTACAGAAAGCATAATGCACCAGATTAAATTATAATAAAGTTTGAACACACATAACCTACACCAGATGCAAAGTCTTCAGAAAAACATAGCGCCAAAGTTTGCTGTTCTTGAGATCATTAGGATCCAAAGAAACAAAGAAGGGCTCAGAACGAGAGCAAATATAGTACAGATTAGTATTCTCGTACCAACAAACATGAAGGTATAATCTAAACTAACTATCAAACATATGCTTGCAAGGATAGCTTCAATAACGACTCGCACAAATGCATGTTAAATAGGACACTACAACACTATTAGAATAACTATAATGATGTCAAGTGAGATATGGAGCATATGCTAACCCACAATGTTGTGAGAGGCATTAAAAAGATATCTCGTAAGTATAAAAAAACACATATATACCTAAGTAATTCTCCTCCTTCGTCACATATTGCACATATTGGCTCAGTACCATCACCATCATCGCCGATTATGTTACCATCACTATCTGTATCGCAATTGCCTTTACCCCCACTTGCAAGAGGCTCAGCAACAACAATGAATGACTCCTTGGTGCTCAGACTCCTTAATATGCACTAATTTTCATATGAAAAGTAACAACATTTAGACAAGACATGAGAAATTTCGAAACACCATGTAAACAATGGTGTGATAATAAAGCTTAAGACGGTTTGAAATAATGTGTATTTAGCCTGCATGCCAAAAACACTACGCATCCAAAGAAAGCTCCAAACTATGAACTTAGATACCTCAAAGTATTTCCCAGAAGTGTCATTGATAAAGCTTTGCAGAACCTGTATGTGCAGAAAGGAAAAAAAATCATGTATCAATTGAAGCATAGTGGAATTTTGTAAATGGGAATGCAGACACGGCAAGCAGCATACAAATGGACACTAAAACAAACGGCAATGCATAGCCCATACCTGTATATGAAAGGATGTTGCAATACTACTTTTTCATTAAAGCTAACTGTTTCAATGACTAGTGCTGTGCAGTTCCACTTTGGTTGTGTCAGTCAACGTGACGGCAACAATTTGTAACACGCCAGCCCAACAGGTACAGTCAGATTTGTTTCAAAAGGTCAGTTTAACTCCTAGCTGTTGGATCAATTCTGTAACAACCTGATCAAGTTGACAGCTCTAGACATTGGTAAAGTCAAACCTTCCAGTCATTGACTATAAATATCTTCAGAAACATTTGGCTTATGCACTAGACAATCATATGCATAAATTTGTCTCAGAAACCACTCCACAATATTAACTGTATTAGATCTTATAGTATGTTAAGATACAAATTACTGATAAGATTTATATTTTGGATATTGTGTCAATGTTCAAACAGACAACTGTTACGGAAAAGGGGGGAGTATAACCTAGCTACCCACCATAGAGCCTCAGCATCGCCACTATGAGAGAAGATGATTATCTATAGAGCACATATAGGGCAGGCAGCAATTTTGTTTTAAAAAACGAGCGGATTTCTAGCACTTGGTTCAATTCCTCCATCATCTGAATAGTGTTGGCAAGCAACGTGCCTGCTCTTGCATTGATAGCACTAACCGAAAAAGGAGGGATATTGTGATAATAGCAGCCTGGCACCGTCAACCTCTCCCTCAGGCATCAACAGCTCTAGCCGGTGCCGACATTGACTGCCTAACGGCTAACATACCAAAACATAACTTGATATAGTCCGCATCATCACAAAAACAACCTCCGACATTCAATGCCCTCCTCTGAACTCGCTGCTAGACCGAACTTTAAACACCAACTGTTACCGAAATTGGTATTGCTAAAATCACTTCTCTATTCCTCTGAAGAAGATATACACATGCAGCTACATGGGCCCAATGGGCTCTCTTGTACTGTTATACAGAAACAAGATATACATCTAAGTTATACACATGGGTTAGAAACATAGTTTGAGAACATTAAGTCTATGTTGTTCTCCAGTCTGAGCCTTGGTGAAGAAATCTGGCATTTGAAGCTCCGATAGAACATACTGGAGAAGAATAGTTGACTATTGGCAGTGAGAACACATGAACAATGCATCCACGCCAATGTGCTTGGTTAGCTGATGCTTAACTGGATCATTGGCAATCTGAATAGCAGCGGTGCCGTTACAAAGGAGCGAGGTGGGTGCATCACATCTATGAAGCACCGATACGTCAAAAACTGGTGTGTCCCCGTACGGGACGGCGCCAATACACATTATACGGCACCGATACGAGTATCTCAGTGATAACGTGATTTCCGATTTAAAAAGAAAATAAAATAAATCCGATACGCCGTCAACACGTCGGAGATACAGAATGACGGGAGCACAGCCCGAGCCCAGTAGAAGCCCACTCCTAACACTACACAGGTACCCACCGGTCCTCATCTCCTCGATCGAAAGACCAGCGACTCGATCTAGTCCCGCGACGAGGTCCTGTGCACGCGCCGCCGCGGCTGCCTGGAGTCGCCGCCAACGCTAGCCATGTTTTTTCATACAGTTCCTGAGTTGCTGCTGACCAATGCTCGTAAAAAAAGGTTGCTGCTAACCTGTAGTTGTTGCTGGCGCTAGAGAGTTAAAGGCATGCTTGCTGAGTGTTATGTGCCAAATTGAAAAAAATGCTAATACTATCATATGACGTATTTTGCATGCACCACGAAGATTGAGGATATTTGATGATCATTTCCGACTTAAAAGAGGCATGGAGACAACCAGTGGGGCAGTATTATGATCCCATCCCATGCAGTCAATTAGTATTTTTGTCTTTATTGCATGTTATTTTATTAATTATTTATATATACTCGCAGTATCGTCGTATTGTTGTTCCTAGAAATTGTCGTATCCTGTATCCCCGTACCCATATCCACGTATCAGTGTCACTGTATGGGTGCTTCATAGCATTACATGACACACCAAGATCAGCAAGGAGCCAACGAAGCCAAACAATCTCTGATGTGGTAGTGTCTAGGGATCAAAGTTCAGCCTCAGCAGTGGAATGGGAAACTGCAGTCTGTTTGCAATGAGAGAAGTGCCAAGAAAGAGACAGTAGCCGGTGACATTGCAACGATCAACAGGATCATTCGCCCAAGTGGAGTCAGAGTAGGCATGAAGCTGGAGCTGATTGGAGCAAGCATAGAACAACTGACAAGAAGATTGGAGCTGATTGGAGCAAGCATAGAACAACTGACAAGAAGATGTCCCCCTCAAGTATCAAAGCACATGAAGTGACTAATGAATTGAGGTAGGAGCACTGACAAACTGACCCAAAATGTGGACAGCGTGTACAATGTCAGGTCTTGTCACAGTGAGATAGCCAAGACTGCCCACAAGATGACGATAGTGAGAAGGATCCTCAAGGCGAATTTCATCACTAGGACGCAACTGCAAGTGGAGCTCCATTGGGGTAGGAGCAGTGCGCGTGTCAGAAAGAGCTGAGCGGGAAACCAAATCTTGAGTGTAGCGATGCTGAGAGAAATAGTAACCCTCCTCAGTATGGCCACATCTTGCATTGCTCGCTAAGTTTTTTCTTGACAAAGGCTTGTATTTCTGACCATCCCTGAGTTTGAAGGGGGATGTTTAAGAGTATAATTCAGATGATACCAGCTGCAGCACAATGACTAGAAAGCAGACAGCAACAAATTGCTGCGGCGGCAGAGCTCGGCCTGGACTCGCGTGGCTGGGGTGACGGATGATGGCAGCGGCGACGCCCAAGTCTGACCTGGAATAGCGCAGCTGGGGCGGCAGAGGATGGCGTTGCTGCACACTCTGACTCACCCGAGTCAGACCTGGACTCGCACGAACGCGATGGGGACGGCTGCCAGCAACTCGCCGGCGACCGCGACGTACGGGAACCTAGGTCTACGGTGGAGATGGCATAGCTCTGTTACCATGTTAACAAAACTGGAATTGGCAAAATCACTTCTTCTCTATTCCTTTGAAGAAGATATACATGCAGCTACATGGGCCCAATGGGCTTTCTTCTACTGTTCTACAGAAACAAGATATACACCTAAGTGTAGCTTTCTTCTACTGTTCTACAGAAACATCAACAACTTAAATCATCATACAACTCACTAGAGCCGAGAACCTCAGGAGCCAGAAACACAAGCGGGAACGGAGCATGAGGCAAAATTGACAATTAGAATGTGACTATCTTTCCAAAGAGTACATCCAGTTGTTTATAGAAAAATGTCTTTTTTATTGCTGACCATTAAATCAGCAACAACGGCTCAAGAGGACTTAGAACTTAGCTTGACAAATATTTTAAACATACAAAAATAGTAAGTCCAAGTAATACTAGCTTGCCAAAGTTCGAGTAGTTTAGAGCTCAGCTCGACAAAGTGTGGTGTCAAAAAAAGGAATCATATGAAAATAGAGCGAGCTCAACAGAGTTTACAAACTGAACAACTACATTCGATACAGGAAAGTTTGATATCCACACCTTTGACCTCATTAAAGCAGGATCCCTCTCTGCACATCGCTTGATTATGTGATGGTGTTTCCCTAAAGCATTCTCCATCTCTTCCGTTTCAAATTTACTACAAATGAGCATCCAAAATGCAAAACTTATGAGCCCATAGCTAGCGTTAGCCAAGAAAAAAATTTATGTGGACAAAATACCTGAATACTTCACGAAGGTGAACAGAAAGACTTATCATCGGTTTTCTGGGTTGCCTTTTGACAAAGTGGAGCATTTGAACTGTCGTTAATGCTGATCGAGCAAACTTCCAATAGATTTTTCGTGGTTTCAATAGATCCAATTCTATCCAATAGCCCTCACTTGAAAGCACTGAGATCTTTGGCTGCTCACGGTTAAGTGCTACTGTCCAAGCTACAACCTGCTTGTATACCGCAGGGGCGCCATCTGTGGAATATCGACGCAAGTAGATACCCTTCCCGGAGACTTTATCATTTTCATCAAACTTAAGGGGCAAGGTGCTGAAACAAACAAACTCGTTCTTGGCTTTCACAAAATAGTAGTTGTCAACGACTTTCAGTTGTGGCTCCGCATCATCATCATCGTCAAAAATTGTCATTGCAAGATTCTAGCAGAGACAAATCTGAGTCTCACTGGAGTCACTGGAAACACAGAAGTAAATCAATGATAAGTCACAAATTAACCTTAGAACATAATACCAATGCAAAGCAAACCACAAACCAGAAAAGGAAGGAAACCATCTTTTTATTAAAACGGTAAGGAGTGAGGACAGATCTGAGTATAGTAGAAAATGAATGATCAACTCTTGGGCCATATGAATGCTGGGGAACTGTGGAAACCAGTAAGGGATTGTTTGGTGTTCAGGGGAAAGGGCAGGACCCTAGCAAATCCATGGGTAGCTCCCACCCATGGAAACTTGCATCAGGGTTATCTGCCTGTGTATTTGGTTAGAATCGGATCAGGGGAGAGGAGAAATTTGGCCCGGTCCCTCTCATATCCCCGAGCCAGAAATAAACGCCTCCCGACTCGTGGACAAATTCTCGCGTGTCTCTCGCTCCCTCCAACGCCAACTCTGGGCATGGGCTCCATCACTCCACCCCACCTCGTGCCGCCGCTCTTGTTGCGTCCGCAGCTGCCCTCCATGGCTCCATGCCATCCCGTTTCGCTGAGACGCAGAAGAATACGCTGACATTGACGAGCAGTTGACCACATGGCCGCTGACGCAGTTGACCACATTGATGAACAGTTGACCACATGGCGCGATCCATTCCTAGTGAATCAAGCTGAGCGAACCCACTGAAGCTGTCCGTCTCATCAACGGGGATCGGCGAGCACAAGCACACACTCATGGTGATTGGCTCCGACACAGCAAGAATAATGAGATGGACGAGCTCTGGCATCATCGTGGGGAAACTAATATTTATGGTATTGGCAGGCAACAGGCGGCAGTGGCGTAGCCAGCCCAATAAATCAGGGTGGTCCATCAATAGAAATATTTACATACGTTTATTTATTTTCAAAGAAATATTTTTTTACTACACTATATACAAGCTATGGGGAAATTCCAGGGTGGTCCATGGACCACCCTGGCCACCCCCTAGCTACGCCACTGACAGGCGGCAACATCAATCTGCTCGCCGAAGATGAAGCTCCATTGTCGATTGCATGACCAATCAGCACAGGCAGTCAAGACGAGTCCCTGTTTTGCTTTTCTCTTTTGTTTAGGGAAATCACAAACTACCGAAGGGGTAATCCCTTTAACCCCACTCCGAGAAGCGCCAGCATTCATATGGTCCAAGAGTTGATTATTCACATGGTAATCCCTTGGCCGGAGAAAGAGCATGGCAGTTTCTTTTTCCTGACGCATCAGAATCCAGGGGGTTTTCCCCTCCGGTGAGGATCCAGATCCTCTAACAAAGGGAGGGAAGCTACAGTACCCCCTGACTTCCCTTCGCTTGATTTTCCTAAACTGCAATCTAATACGATGATTTATGAACAGCAGTTATCTACAGGGATCTATGAACAGTAATAAATATACAGTGAATCCTGTTCCTCTGACTTCCCTTCGCTTGATTTTCCTAAACTGCAATCTAATACGATGATTTATGAACAGCAGTTATCCACAGGGATCCTGTTCCTCTGACTTCCCTTCCCCGTTTTACACAGAGGGGGCACTGCCTCCTCCAAGTCAGAGGATCCAGTCATCCTGAACTGTGAAGTCAGGAAATTCTGTTCTAAACTTTATACGAGAGATGAGACGAACCGTAAGCCCCTTAGCGGTTACTAAAAAATCCATTCACATCTAGTAATATTTTGCAAGATAAAAAATAGCAGAAAGTGCGAGAACAGGCCCTAGGAATCCCAGAACACGTTTCGAGAAGAAATATCCAGACTTCGCAAGATGATCCCGCCAAGATAAGCGTCTTCTTCGAAGAAAACCATCAAAAATTAGAACAGATCTGACTAATAACACGCTTGGACAGAAGGCAGCCGCTAACAACCAAAATCGCCGCAGTTTGACTTCGCAAAGACCCCAAGAAACGACCAAGACCGCAAAAAAACGACCAAGAACAGTGCTCGAGAAGGTGGTACTGGTACAGATCAGGAGGAACCGCCACCCACATTGGTCGCCAAGAACTAAAATCGCCGCATTTGACTTCGCTTAGACGCTAAGAAACGACCCCCGGAAAAGAAACGGCCACGAACTCCGGGAAAAAAAGCGACCAAGAACAGTGGTACTGGAATAGATCGAGAGAAACAGCCCGGCGGATGAATCGAGATGAACCGGATCGTACCCACAAGCTACAGGGAGGTCTCCCCTTCTGGATTCCGAGCGCAGAGCACGTAGCGCAGAAGGAGGTGGGGAGGAACCGCAGCCGACGACACTGGGGGGCGGGATATGGTGGGGAAGGGTGCGAGCATAGCGCAAAGGATCCAACAGAAACCGCATGCAGGACGCGTGGCTGCACGGGACTTATCTCTCCGTCTGGGGCGTTCAGTCGCCTGGCTGACATGTAGACCAGCCTGTTGGCGGACCTACATATCAGTCGCTCCGAAGCTATGTGACTTTAGTTAGGAAAAAATTCATTCATTAGCCCGGGACTCTCGCACGCTGCAGCGGGGCTATACGAACGGTCACATCACGCAATAAAGGCATGTGCATGTTTTTATACAATTTGGACTTTTGCAAAAGCTAGTATCGTTGGTTGTAATGGGAGTATATATATACAACATATCATGCGTATAATACTGATACTACATCATTAATGCAAGGGTTCCTGAATATAAATCTTTTAAAAGATTCTATAATATGAACTGCATACGAAGCAAAATGAATAAATATACACTCTAAACTACGTCTATATACATCCATACATAGTTCATATTAAAATCTTTAAAAGGACTTATATTTAGAAACGAGGGAGTATATTAGTATATGTAGTATTTTATTTATTGTCATGCATGATATATACTCTAAAGTTATGATATGGAGTAACAGTGTAGCATTTATTATGATACGGTATCATGATATGATACTCAACCTTTTCTTTTTTCATTTAATTTTATGACACCTCATCAAAATTGCCTATGGCATGCATGATACTAACTATAATACTTCCATTACAACTAGTCATATACGTATAGTTGGGGAGGTTTGTCGTCAAACTTATTTATGACAAACTTTACAAATTTTGCATTTTTCTTAAAATGATGAAAGGGCATCCTTCCGCATCTATCCACGAACGGGGGCAGTCCATGGACACAAATGTGGGAGGCCGCTTCAACGTTGTTCACATACATTTCAACCTGCATTTGAACTAACTGCAAGAAACTCATGCAAACCGGCCGATATTCATTAAAGTTCTGATAGAACAAATCAACCATACATCTCAATTCTTGATTTGTGCCGGAATAGGAGGCTTCCCAGATCGATCTGAATGCTGACCGTCCGATCTGTGGGTCCAAGCTGACGCATCGTGATCCTGTCCGTTCGTTGGCTCCAATTATGATTCGGTGTGGTGCTCCTCCCGTTCGCCCCTCTCGTTTACAGGTGGGACCAGAAGCGCCAACATGGGTGCCTCTCCTCTC